>NW_015173129.1:304491-399890 GCF_001447785.1 Gekko japonicus
GGGGGTTGCAAGCATAGGGGGGATGCTTGCCTTGGTTCCACTGTCTGATGGGGGGGTCTGCCCAGGTGAACTTTCCCTGTGAGTTTGCTGTCTTATTTCTGAGCTGTTCCATAGACTCCTGTAACTGCAGCTGTCTTTTCTGGAAAGAGCATTGGAGAGACTTTTTGGGGGAGTCTGTAACTGGGACGCCAGAAATGTAATCCACCCCCAACTTGAAGAGATTGTAAAAGAGCAGGTGGCAGGGTGAGGTTCCCTGTGCATTTGGTGTGTGTAACTTGCAGGGGGTCCATTCTATATACTTTTGAACCTGTGTCTGACATGTCCCCCCAAAAAACACTTCCCTGACTTGACCTTAGTCCTGTTGGGTTCACAGTGCCACAGTGGCACTAGTTCTGCTGGGCACATTGCACTGGTTCTGCTGGGCTTGCAAAAATGCCTCCAACCTTCAGTTTCTACTGCAGAGATTCTCTGGGACTTCGATTCTGTTCTGCATGGCTTCTGTTGTCCTTGCTTTTTTGCTGTTTTTCCCTCCATAGGAGCACCTTCTTTGGGGGGCTGTAACTTGGACCCCATAAATCCAATCCTCATCAAACTTGGAGGGCAAGTAGAGGAGAGTCATCTGGAGATCTCTTGCATGTTTGGCATCTTTAATTTGCACAGGATCCATTCTATACAATCCTGACCCTCATGAACCTGTGCTTGTCATTTCCCCAGAAAATGCTTTCCTGGGGACACCTTCTTTGGGGGAGCCATAACTCGAACCCCATAAATTCAATCCTCACCAACCTTGGCATGTAGGTAGAGGAGGGTTAGCCGGATATCCCTTGTGAGTTTGGTGTCTCTATCATGCTGAGGGGTGTTCTACCATGTCACAAACCTCACAAATGAAACTGGTTTATTTGTGATGTTTCATGGTTCATGAAGCTGGCATACCATGAACCATACCACATTTTCCCAGTTCATGCCCATCACTACTCAACACCAGTTCTCTAGGTGAAATCCATCTGGTTGTCCTCATGAATTACCCCTGCATTGACCCATGTGGATCTATAAGAACCAGATCATCACTGAGACAGTACCCTAAGACCACAATTGTACCTTTAAAGATTGACTACCTCTTTCAATAGTCTTTCAGTAGTCATGTATGGCTGCGAGAGTTGGACTATAAGGAAGGCCGAGCGCCGAAGAATAGATTCTTTTGAACTATGGTGCTGGAGAAGACTCTTGAGAGTCCCTTGGACTGCAAGAAGATCAAATCAGTCAATCCTAAAAGAAATCAACCCTGACTGTTCCCTGGAAGGCCAGATACTGAAACTGAAGCTCAAATACTTTGGCCACCCAATGAGAAGGGAGCACTCTCTGGAGAAGACCCTGATGCTGGGAATGATTGAAGGTCAAAGAATATGGGGACGGCAAAGGATGAGATGGTTGGACAGTGTCATAGATGCAACGAACATGAAGTTGAGCAGGCTTCGGAGGATGACGGAAGGCCTGGCGTGATCTGGTCCATGGGGTCGCGAAGAGTCGGACTCGACTGTGCGACTGAACAACAACAAACTCACATTGACTCAGCTTAGAGGGAACACTGTAGCCTTGTATTTTTGGGAAGAGCAGGGCAGTGGCACTACAGGGCAAACAACAGGGCAAAGAGGCTGAGGTCTTCCCCTGAAAGGAACCTCAGAAGAGCCCTGCTGGATCACACCACTGAGGGTCCATCTAATGTAGCATCCTGTCTCACACAGTGGCCAACCAGTTCCTTTAGAGGGCCAACAAACAAGGACTAGAGGCTGAGGCCTTCCCGTATGAAGAGCATCAGAAGAGCCATGTTGGATCAGACCAGTGATCCATCGTCCATCATCTCATCTCACGTAGTGGAGGGCCATCAACAGGGTATAGAAGCCGAGGCCTTCCCCTGATAAGAACACCAGAAGAGCCCCGCTGAATCAGACCGGTGGTCCATCTAGTCCAGCATCCTGTCTCACACAGGGGCCACCCAGTTATTCTGGAGGGCCAACAACAGGGCAGAGAGGCCGAGTCCTTCCCCTGACTTTGCATCCTGACTCTGTGATTCAGAGGTTTAGTGCCTCTGAATGTGGAGCTTCCTCTCAATCACCATGGCTAGTACCCACTGGTAGACCTATCCTCCATGAATCGATCTAATCCTCTTTTAAAGCTGTTTATTCATGATTTCATCACTGCATCCTTAGGCAGTGAATTCCATATTTTAATCACTCTCTGTGTGAAGAAGTATTTCATTTTGTCTGTCCGGAACCTACTGCCCTTGGGCCTCATTGGATGCCCTTGGGTTCTACTCACACTTGAAGTGTGACGTGTCTGTGACAATGATTTGAGTCCCCCCCCCCCGCTCTAAAATTGAACTGCCTGCCTTAAACAAGTCTGGAGTGGGAGAGAAGAGATACCGTTAGGACGTCAGAAGAGCCCTGCTGGATCAGGTCAGTGGTCCATCTAGTCCATCACCCGGTAGAGAGATTGGGTTCAGGTCTATCTCTTTCCTTGGAAAACCCCATGAGGTGGTATTCCATTGGGTCTCTGTGAATTGTTTAATTGCCAGCACACTTTCCCCTTGACCTGGATGGCCCAGGCTAGCCAGATCTTGTCAGGTCTCAGAAGTTAAGCAGGGTCAGCCATGGTCAGCACTTGGATGAGAAACCACCAAGGAAGCCCAGGGTTGCTATGCAGAGGCAGGCAGTGGGCAAACCACCTCTGAAGTCTCTTGCCTTGAAAACCCTACCGAGTAGCTCTGAGTTGGTTGTTAGTGCTTTCTGTTGACTAATCCACAGTCATCAAGCCCTTATACATTTGTTCAGCTTGTGTTGTGAAATTAGCACACTGGATTCGAAGAAACAACATAATGATCAATTGTTGTAGATTTTCCGGGCTGTATGGCCGTGGTCTTGGCATTGCAGAACCTGACGTTTCGCCAGCAGCTGTGACTGGCATCCTCAGAGGTGTAACGCAGAAAGATGGAGTACTCTCTGTGTCAATGTGAGAATAAAAATGGTAGGCAGGTAATTTATATCTACTCAGGAAGGTGGGGTAGGGCTGAGTCATTATGGTGTAGGAGTTTCCCAGGCTGTGACATGCTAATGGAGGAGCTTTCCTGAGGAGGTTCTTTTGCGTATGGATTAGCTGTTGAAATCTAACCTTAGCTAGTGCTGTTGTCAGATGTAGACCATTTTGTGTTTTTCAGGACTGGAAACCTTGCCCTATTTATTCTTAAACTCTCTTCTTTCCTGTTGAAATTGTGTTTATGTTTATGAATTTCAATGGCTTCCTTGTGTAATCTGACATGGTAACTGGATGTCTTGTCCAGCATTTCAGTGTCATGGCCCAGCATGTTAGGACAGATGAGGGGGTAGAAATACTTAGTGGCTTGCTGAAGGCCATTGAGTGGATTTATGGCCAAGGCAGGATTCGAACCTGGGATCCCTGAGCTTGGTTTCTTGTCCTCCCTATTTATGCCACTTTTCAAAAAGCTGATTCTCCAAAGCAAAGCAATTATCCCGCAAAGATAACTTCTCACTTTGGTTGAATGGTTTTTAGATTCCCGGAAGAAACTATCTTTAAATTACTCTAATTTTAAATTATCTTTACTTCAAGAAAAAAAAAACCCTCAAAGAGCT
The DNA here is from genome assembly GCF_001447785.1 of Gekko japonicus. Lineage (NCBI taxonomy): Eukaryota > Metazoa > Chordata > Lepidosauria > Squamata > Gekkonidae > Gekko > Gekko japonicus. The sequence goes on from NW_015173129.1 coordinate 308,136, forward strand.
TTGGTTAAAGAGTGATTTTTGTCTTTCTTTTTTTTAAGTCTTAAAAAGATGAATGCTGAGCTAATGCATACCTTAAGGGCAAAATCTTTTTTCTTTTTCCCCCCTCCTCTGAATTCTAAACTTCCGTTTATTCTTGTTGGATAATGAGGAGTTTCTCCTTAGAAAGTACAAGTTGAAAAAGAACACCTGTACTCGAGCTCTTTGCAGGGTAACAGGCAGAGGTTCTTTTTACCCGTACTTAGACGGATGCGGGAACAGTTTATTTTATCTTTGAAATATTTGTATTCTGCCCTTTTGATAGCCTCAGGGTAGTTATTTTTTCCCTCCACATTGCCCGTCTTATTCAATTTCCCAGACAGGTTCATTGTTCATCGTATCAGTGGTAGTGACTCTCCCATTTCCAAATACAAACGATGATAAGCTATACTTTTATTCCATTTCACAGGGAGGTCCTAAGCAGAGCTGTGCCCTTCTAAGCTCTGTTGAAACCACTGAAGCGTTGAAGGGTGCGACTGTGTTTTGGATTGCATCTCAGACCTTGCAGTATAGAGATCATAAAATATATTTCAACGTATTTGTACTTCAGAGGAGGCCTTGCAAAAATGCTGAACGCTTGAGGCATTGTATGTACAATGCACATACACAAACTGATCTGTTTGTCTATATACTTTTCCTGTGCTGGATCAACACTTCTTGTTGTTCAGTCGCACAGTCGAGTCTGACTCTTCGTGACCCCATGGACCAAATCAAGCCAGGCCCTCTTGTCTTCCATCGTGCTCTGGAGTTTGCTTAATTTCATGTTCATTGCATCGATAACACTGTCTAACCATCTCATCCTTTGCCGCCCCCTTCTTCTTTGACCTTCAATCTTTTCCAGCATCAGGGTCTTTTCCAGTGAGTGCTCCCTTCTCATTTGGTGGCCAAAATATTTGAGCTTCAGCCTCAGTATCTGGCCTTCCAGGGAACAGTCAGGGTGGATTTCTTCTAGGATTGACTGATTTGATCTCCTTGCAGTCCGAGGGACTCTCAAGAGTCTTCTTCAGCACCATAATTCAAAAACATCTATTCTTTGGCGCTCAGCCTTCCTTATGGTCCAGTTCCCGCAGCCATACAGTACTATTGGGAATTGTCAGCTATGCTGCCATGGGGGTTGGGATGGTCAGACAGTGTCAGTGTAATTGCTCTTGCATTCCTTTCTGTGCTTCACGCTGAAACGCTTATCTGTATCTGTAAAGACGTGCAGGTGGGGGTTGTAGTGTCTGCCTTTTCCAGGGAGCCGTGGGAGAATACGAGTTCCCAGCTTCGGCTAGAAACAGTTTGCAAGCTTTATCCCGTGCGTGGGAAGGTGCCTAATTGGCCAGCGCAGTGTGTGTGTGTGGGTGCATACGAATACCCTATATCTTATTATGTCCAAGGGACAATTGCCATTCTTAACAGTGAATGCATCTATAGCTCTTCAGTAAAAGTATTACCTTTCCTGACAGCGTGTACTACATAAGAACATAAGAAAATAAGAGATGCCAATGTTGGATCAGGCCAAAGGCCCATCCAGTCCAACACTCTGTATCCCACAGTGGCCAGAAATACCAGTGCCATCAGGAGGTCCACCAGTGGGGCCAGGACATTAGAAGCCCTCCCACTGTTGACCCCCCCCCAAGCACCAAGATGACAGAGCATCACTTGCCCCAGAGCACCTATCTATACCTTGTGGCTAATAGCCACTGATGGACCTCTGCTCCATATGCTTATCTAATTCCCTCTTGAACATGTCACCCCTCAGTCGTCTTTTCTCCAAGCTAAAGAGCCCTAAGCGCTTTAACCTTTCCTCATAGGGAAAGTGTTCCAACCCTTTTATCATTCGAGTTGCTCTTTTCTGCACTTTTTCCAAAGCTATAATATCCTTTTTAAGGTGTGGTGACCAGAATTGCACACAGTATTCCAGATGAGGTCGCACCATTGATTTATATAGCGGCATTATGATATTGGCTGATCTGTTTACAATACCCTTCCTAATAATCCCCAGCATAGCATTGGCCTTCTTTATTGCAGTCACACACTGTCTCGACATTTTCAGTGAGTTATCTACTACAACTCCAAGATCTCTCTCTTGATCTGTCTCTGCCAGTTCAGACCCCATCAACGTGTATTTATAGTTAGGATTTTTGGCTCCAATGTGCATCACCTTGCACTTGGCCACATTGAACCCCATTTGCCATGTTGACGCCCACTCGCCCAACTTTGACAGATCCCTTTGGAGTGCCTCACAATCCTCACTGGTTTTCACCACCCTGAACAACTTCGTATCATCCGCAAATTTAGCCACTTCACTGCTTACTCCCAACTCCAAATCATTAATGAACAAGTTAAAAAGCAGTGGACCAAGTACTGATCCCTGTGGTACCCCACTGCTTACCCCCCTCCACTGGGAGAACTGCCCATTTATACTCACTCTCTGTTTTCTATTAATTAGCCAGTTTTTGATCCATAAAAGGACTTGTCCTTTTATCCCATGATTTTTGAGCTTACTTAGGAGCCTTTGATGAGGAACTTTATCAAAAGCTTTCTGGAAGTCAAGGTAAACAATATCTATTGGATCCCCCTTGTACACATGTTTGTTCACCCCCTCAAAGAACATTAACAGGTTAGTGAGACAAGATCTTCCCTTACAGAACCCATGTTGAGTCTGCCTCAATAGGTTTTGTTCATCTATGTGCCTACTAATTCTTTCCTTAATAATGGTTTCCACCAATTTACCCGGTATCGACGTCAGACTGACTGGCCTGTAATTTCCCGGATCTCCTCTGGAACCCTTTTTAAAGATGGGAGTGACATTAGCTACCTTCCAGTCCTCAGGAATGGAGGCAGATTTTAAGGAGAGATTACATATTTTTGTCAGGAGATCCACAAGTTCACAATTGAGTTGGGTTGTTGTTGGGTGTTGGGTGTGGGTTCTGACAGGAATGTGGGTTCTGACAGGGTGTGGGTTCTGACAGGAATATCATTGCTTTGACCATACAGACTTTTGTTTGCAGGGTGATGTCTCTACTTTTTATTATGCTGTCTAGATTCAACACAGCCAGCGTCTAAGTATTCTTTGTAGGACTGTGGAGATTATTACATCGAGAGCTCATGTGGTGTAGAGGTTAGAGCGTCAGATTAAGATCTGGGAGATCCAGGTTCCAATCTCCACTCTACTGTGGAAGCTGTTTGGGTGACCTTGGGCCAGTCACATACTCTCAGCTTGACCTACCTCACAGGGTTGTTGTGCGGATCAACTGGAGGAGAGGGATGTAAGCCGCTTTGGGTCCCCACCCGGGAAAAAGACAGGGTATAAATGAAGTGAATCAATAAAGCACATGCAGACACACACACACACACACACACACACACACACACACACTTTTACTGTGCTGAAGAGCATAGACTAGCCTCAACACAGCCAGCGTCTAAGTATTTCTTTGTTAGAACTCTGGATAAATCACAGCCATATATTTTCACTTGGGATGCCCCAAATATATGCAGTTGGCACAGTGCAATTGAAATATCCATTACATGAAAAGAATGTAGGAAGGGTTGTGAACTGCGCGGGTGGAAGGTGCCGGACGTACGGAACTTGGTACTCTTGTGCAAACACAGCTGTGGCAGCTGATCGGGATTTGAATTTGTGACCTGATCTTTTAGTCCATTAAATGTTCTTTTTCACCATTACAAAAAAGGTAAGCAGATAACAGTGTTTTGAGCCAAGCTGTAGTCCCTTATGTCGCATCTGACCAAAAGTGAACCTCCTTATTCAGAGGCAGTGTACCTTTGAATGCAAGCTGCTGAGCGAGGGGGCAATTGATTTCTGTGCTCTCCTGCTGTGGGACATCTTGGCAGTGATTCCAGTCTCCAGCCTGTTACTGTTATTGATCTCCAGACTGCAGAGATCAGTTCCCCCGGAGAAAACGGCTGCTTGGGGTGGAGGTGGGGGCTCTATGATACTACACCCTGCTGAAGTCCCTCCCCTTTCCAGGCTCAACTCCCAAAATCTCCAGGTATTTCACAACCCAGAGCTGGCAACCCCACTTCCTGGGGGTCTGAAAAGGGCTGCTGTTCTGTAAAGCACTCATCAAATCATAGAATTAAAAAAAAGGAAGAGGCATGAAAGACCATCCAGTCCAACCCCCCCTGCATCATGCAGGTTGACCTCAAGCGTTCTTGACAAATAAATGCCCAACCATCCACCCTCTATTAGAGAGGTTTTATGGGTTTTCGGATGTGGAAGTAACCCGGAAACTATTATGTGGTCCTAATCCAGTTTGTATTGACTTGTGCAAAATTTTTAGCTACAGCCCATAAAATTCGCCAAGATAAAGTCCAGAAGTAAATTAGAGGGCATGTGAACTTGTGAGGATACGTTTTATTCAATTATGTCATGAATCATTTTAGATCTTATTTGAGTGCCTTTAGAATTGTGGATTTTAAACACAGATGCTATAGACAAGATAATCAAATCCTTAAAATTCTGTATATGGTGGCATCTTATAATATCACTGTGGTTTTGATATAGAGATTTGTGCTGGTTGTAAACCGAATAAATTACTGGTTGTACTGTGCTGTGGTTATACAGTTTTTCCGGCAAGGCGGGTTATAAATTGAAATAATAAATAAATAAATAAATAAAGTGCTGGTTATAAACAACAACAACAACAACAACAACAACAACAACAACAATAATAATAATAATAATAATAACCCCAAATAAATTACTACTAATTGCTGAAGATATAAGAGAATCCATGTTGGATCAGGCCAGTGGCCCACCCAGTCCAGCATTCTGTGTCAAACAGTGGCCAAAACCCAGGTACCATCAGGAGGTCCACCAGTGGGGCCAGAACTCCAGAAGCCCTCCCACTTTGTCCCCCCAAGCACCAAGAAGACAGAGCATCCCTGCCCCAGACATAAGAACATAAGAGAAGCCATGTTGGATCAGGCCAGTGGGTCATCCAGTCCAACACTCTGTCACACAGAGTGTCAGGAGGTCCACCAGCGGGGCCAGAACTCCAGAAGCCCTCCCACTATTGTCCCCCAAGCACCAAGAATACAGAGCATCAGTGCCCCGGACAGAGTGTTCTTATCTATACCTTGTGGCTAATAGCCACTCATGGACCTCTGCTCCTTATGTTTATCCAGTCCCCTCTTGAATGCCTCCAAGGTGGGAAGAACTTCCAGTATCCTCATACAACTGATTCCACCACTGAATTGCCCATATTGTTATTTTCCTAATATCCTGCCGATATCTCCCCACCTGTAATTTAAGCCCATTATTACTAGTTCTATCCTGCACGGTCAACTGAAATAGAGCCCTACCTTCCTCTAAACTACGACCCTTCAGATACTTAAAAAATAGTAAACATATCCCCTCTCAACCTCCTTTTCTCCAGGCTAAACATTCCCAATTCCCTCAGCCTTTCTTCGTAGTGTTGATTCTCCAACCCCTTAATCATCCTTGTTGCTCTTCTCTGCACCTACTCTGAAGTTTCTATGTCCTTCCTATAAAAAGGCCTGCAGAACTGGACTCAGTACTCCAAATTGGGGTCTGACCAGCATAGTATGCAGTGGTACTATCACTATTGCCTCCTGGCTTTATTGAATTTTTCTGACCAAGTGAGAAAGGTACAGAATTGATCCATAACTATAGGAAAGTGTACCTGACCATGGCAGCAAAACATAAAGAATGAGGCTTCTGGTTAATATCTTTGCCTTTGGTCACAGATAATAATCAGTAAAGAATTTCCTCTTGGTGAATTTATTAAAAAAATGATTGTTGCATTGTAACGTCAGGAGCCATTCTGTAATATTGTTTTTTTGACCAATGGGGAAGGCCAGTGAACTGAAACACATATGCTCAGGATCAATAATGGTCATTTTTAGGTTGTCGCTGGATAATTTGACTCATAATTTCTTTTTAAAAAGATTTTTATGGAAAATTTAACATCAGATACAAAGACAAACCAGTGACAGTAAACTGTCATGTGCCAAATACAGATTGCCACATCACAAAGTTCCAATAAAAATAATATGTACTTCACAATACAATAGGTCTCAATACCAGAAAAAATTAAGCCTTAAATAATTACGCCAATCAGGAGAAAGATGGTGTCAAAGGGTCATAGTAAGAAATCAAGTATCAATGAATTAAGATAGTAAAACATAAATAACCCAATTCTGATCAAAAAGGTCTTTGATCAGTAAAGTTTAAAATAGGGTACCAGAAATTATAATAACCAAGAGAGGCAGACTAAGGGTCTGTATTCGAGGTTTGTGTCAGTATCCTTTCCATTGAGACTGTCACCGGGGCCAATATCTGTTCTTTCATCTAGGTAAAGGTAAAGGTTTCCCTTGCTCGAAAGCCAGTCGAATCCAAGTCTAGGGTTGCAGTGCTCATCTCCGTTTCCAAGCCAAAGAGTCACCGCTGTCTGAAGATATTTTCGTTGTCATGTGGCTGGCATGACTAGACTTCGAGGCGCATGGAACACTGTTACCTTCCCACCAAAGCGGTACATGTTTATCTATTTGCAGTTTCTTGCTTTTGAACCACTAGGTTGGCAGGAGCTGGGACCAGACGGGAGCTCACTCCGTCACGCGGCACTTGGGTCTCGAACTGCCGAACTACCAACCTTCCAGTCTGCTGTTCAGTGTCTTAACCACTGAACCACCGCTCATCTACTTTGTAATAAATGCATGTATATTTTTGTATATCTGTCTATATTTAAAGTTTTTGACTATCAGAATTATTGGGTCTTTACACACCTGTCTTCTTAACCTTTAGGTTCTTAAATCAATTCAGTTTGGGTTAAGCCCCCCCCCCCTTATTTGTTAACAGTGGCACTATCACATCGCATGTCCTAGAATGATGTTTGAGTCCAGTGGCACCTTTAAGACCAACCAAGTTTAATTTTGGGTATAAGCTCTCATGTGCACATCTGTCTGAAGACCTCAGAGACAAAAAAAATATTCTAAAGCTTTAGAATATTCATGTTCATTTACATGTGATTGTTACGATCCTTTATTGAATTTTCAGAACTTTAACAAACATAATGAATCACGAATCAAACATTACAAACCAACAGAGTGTGAGATAAACTTATACATCATTAAACCAACATTCAGACTGAGTTTACAAAAAAGGTTGCACGATAATGTATTGATAACTTCAGTATTTTACAGTTTAAAAATTTATAAAAAACCTGACAATCCTTTAGTCTGAAATACCCAGTCAGTATTGATAAGGGATAGAATAAACACATTTACGGTATGTAAACAGCCATATTTTATAGTCAAATCGATTTGGTATAACATTGTTGGACTTAAAATGAGCAATAACTGAATTCCAGTAAGTTATGCATACAGTCAGTTGAAGTTAATAAAGAGTCTCTTGAAAAACAACAAAGAATTTGGGTAATTTGAGACATGATGAATGTTTCCCAAATCCTGTCATACCATGCTTCAAGTGTGAATTTAGCAGAGTCTTTCCAGCAAATGGCAGTGGTGTGCCTGGCTGCAGCTACCAGCAGAGAAATAAACACTTCCTTACATTCTTGCACTGGGATATCTGGCCAGCGGTCTAAAAGCTAAAAATTTAGGACTTTATTTCAATTAGACTGTAGTTTCATGCATTAATGACTGGTATTTTTTGTCTTTGGGGAGTTATTCTTGTTTTTTGCCTGTGATTCCACTTCGTTCCTGTGTGTTTAACATCTACCTGAAGAAGCGCGTATGCACACGAAAGCTTATGCCCAGAATTAAACTTGGTTGGTCTTAAAGGTGCCCCACTGGACTCGAACTTTGTTCTGTCGCTTCAGACCAACATGGCTGCTCACCTGAATCTATCTCATATCCTAGATGCTATGCATCCCCAAGATCATATTTGCCTTCTTTGCTGCGGCATCATGCTGGCTGCTCATACTCAGTTTGCAATCCACCAACACCCAAGGTCCCGTTCACACTGTGGTCCCTAGACTGTTTATGACTTTGAATGGATACCCGAATCTAACCGGTGTCGATGGAGGGGGGCGATGATGTAAGAGGATGAGTGGTCCTATTTTCTTCCCCATGTCTGGTTCTTTCTGTTTTCCCTGCCGGCCGTGTTCTGACCCAGCTGCCCTCTCGGAGCCCTTTTCAAAGACAGCTCTGTCCACATCCTACTCCTTGCCAGACACAGAAAGTTGTAATTGCCTCTTTGCAAATGTAGGAGATGGAACATACTCCCCCCCCCCCCCCCCGGTCTGCCAACTATGCCTTAGGCTCACTGTTTAATTAAACGTACTTGAATCCCTGCGCCACTGACCCTTGAGTTGGAGAAGCACAATTTGACAAAGTCAATTAAGTCCTCTTGACTTCGCTGCTTCCCTTAAATCGTTTGATCCCTGTTACTGTTTTTCCTCGTGCTCTTCTATTCTCTGATTTTTAGTGCTTAACCCTTTTCCTGCTTTGTAAAGGAAGCATGGCCTGACTTAGAGGTCCCAGACTAGCCCAACCTCGTCAGATCTCGGAAGCTCCGCAGGGTCGGCCGTGGTTAGTCCTTGGATGGGAGACCACCAAGGAAATCAAGGGTCGCTATGCAGAGGAAGGCGATGGCAAGACAGCTCTGCCCGTCTCTTGCCTTGAAAACCCCTCTGGGGGGTCACCATAAGTCAGCTGCGGCTTGACGGTTCTTTCCCATCACCAAAGGAAATGGTCTAGAAAATGGTTTATGCCCTAATGAGGGCCTATATGCACTCTTGGCATCTTGTTTCTACATCATTACTCATAAGAACATAAGAGGAGCCCTGCTGGATCAGACCAGTGGTCCATCTAGTCCAGCATCCTGTCTTCACAACAGTGGCCAACTGGTTCTTCTGGATGGCCAGCAACAGGGCATAGAGACCAAGGCCTTCCCCTGAGAAGAACCTCAGAAGAGCCCTTCTGGATAAGACCAGTGGTCCATCTAATCCAGCATCCTGTCTCCACAGCAGTAGTCAACCGGTTCCTCTGGAGGGCCAACAGCAAGGCATAGAGGCCGAGACCTTTCCTGATAAGAACATCAGAAGAGCCCTGCTGGATCAGACCAGTGGTCCACCTAGTCTAGCATCCCATCTCCTACAGCGGCCAACCAGTTCCTCAGGTCAACCAACAATAGGGCATAGAGGTCGAGGCCTTCCCATGATGTTGTCTGCTGGCTCTGGGATTCAGAGGCTTAGTGCCTCTGAATGTGGAGGTCCCCATCAGTCACCATGGCTAGTAGCTATTGATAGACTTAACCTCCATGAATCTTTGAATCTCATCCCCTCTGAAAGCTGTTTTTTCCCTGTGGTCATCACTACATCCTCTTGCAGGGAATTCCACATTTTAATCACTGTCTGTGTAAAGTAGTATTTCCTTTTGTCCGTCCTGAAAGTTCTCTGTCCCAAAAGTGCTGGATAAGGGGAATATTATATAAAGAAATAATCGTAAGCTTTGCTAGCCCTCTTGGGTAGCCACGGATGGCCCATATGGTTCAGGAAGAGGCACAGGACTGGTGAAATAACAGGTGCTACCAAGATGGCGCTGGTTAGCATTTGGATGGGAGACCACCGAGGAAGTCCAGGGTCACTACGCAGAGGCGGGCCATGACAAAACCATCTCTGAACTTCTCTTGCCTTGAAAACCCTCTCTACCAGTAGGATAGCGATGCGGGTTGGTCACTGAGAAGATCTTCTCCCCAATTTATTTATTTATTTCGGTTTGTATTCCGCCCTCCCCACCCACGAGTGGGCTCAGAGCGGATCACGACAGTGAATCCACAATAAGATTTGAAACATTTATCAATAAATCGTCAAAACAGTTAAAAACAAAGCTATAAATTAAGGACAGATAGCACTGCAGTTTAATATAATAGTGTTGGAAACTGGAGCCGCTAGGCCGTAAACCAGACTTTGGGTCTTCCCCTGATGGGCCATAGAAAGATGGAAGGTTCAGCCAGGGAGGCCAGTCGATGGATTAATTGGACACCCGCCGCCTCACCCAGAGGCCCGGCGGAACAGCTCCGTTTTACAGGCCCTGCGGAACTGTAATAGGTCCTGCAGGGCCCCGATGTCCAGCAGGATCATGTTCCACCACTCTGGCCCTGGCCGAGGCTAAGCGCTTTCCAAGGTCCTGAATTGGTCTTGGAGTGAAGGAATCCTGAAATGGAGAGAGAAAGTGTTGCTGGACTTGAATCTAGCTGGAGTGGGGAGAGAACCCCCAGCCCTGTCTTAGAGTAGAAAAGGCGTTATTACGTTGACAAGAAGGGGGGTGTTTTCCAGGGGGAATTGTAGTTTGGGGTAGTGGTTAAGTGCGCGGGCTCTAAACTGGGAGAACCAGGTTGGATTCCCCAGTCCTCCACTTGCAGCTGCTGGATGACCTTGGGCAAGGCATAGTTCTGTCAGAGCTGTTCTCTCAAGGACAGTTCTGGAAAGAGCTCTCTCAGCTCCACCTACCTCACAGGGTGTCTGTTGTGGGGAGGGGAAGGGAAAGGAGTTTGTAAGCCGCTCTGAGATTCCCGAGTGAAAGGCGGGGTATAAATCCAATCTCCTGCTCCTCCTCCATAGAAGAAGGTGAGGCATGCTAATCCAGGAATACATGGTAAAGAGGCGTCTCGGTGAGTAGGCTGGCCTAGAACAGAAATGATCACATGTCGATTTTCCATAAGGCTGAGAGCTTTAAAGCCAAAGAACATTTTTGGTGCCACCTTGGCCTTCCAAACCTGTTCACTTCAATGCATTACGAAGGGCTTAACTCCGATAATGGCTGTGTGCGTAGCAAACTTAAGCAGTAGGGATGCTTTTTTGAGTCCTGCACAAAAGCGATCTAGGAAAATACAGATCTGTTGTCGAAGGCTTTCACGGCCAGAGTTCATTAGTTGCTGCAGGTTTTCTGGGTCGTGTGGCCGTGGTCTTGGCACTGTAGAACCTGACGTTTTGCCAGTAACTGGGTGCGTTCAGACGCGGCCTTTCTGCCGGCATAAACGCGATCAGGCTCACCCTCCTTCTTCCGGATGCCTCCGTTGGACGCCCGCTCACACGCTGCGGGCATCGGTGGTTTTTTTTTTTTAAAGCAGTTTGAGCATGCACACAGGCAGCCATTCAGAGAATGGCGATTTTTGCGCATGCTCAAACCCCCCCCCCATTACATTTAAACTTTAAAGGTAAGGACTTACCTTTAAAGTTTAAATCCCAACCTGGCCTCCCTTAAGTCCCGGACTCCTCCGGGAAGGTAAAGTAAGGTTTTTTTTTAATTTAAACAGACGCTCAGGGCGAAGCTTCGCCCGAGCGCATATCGCTTAGGGTTAAAATAAAATGGCGGGGGAAAGCCGGAAGCCTCAGGCTTCCGACGGAAATGCCTAGGCACCGGTGGAGAGCGATCAGATGCCGGGGTGTATTGTTTACCACCGTTGCACTCTGTATACCACCACTTGGGACCTGGTAGCAGAGTGCAACGGTGTAAAGGGCTTTACACCGGTTAGGGAGAGGAGGCAGATGTGCCCCGTCTGAACGCCGGTAAGTACATCGATTGGAACCGGCACCCTTACCGGTGTAAAGCCCCCGTCTGAACGCACCCACTGTGACTGGCATTTTCAGAGGTATAACACAGAAAGATGGAGGACTCTCTGTGTCAAGGTGAGAAGAAATTACCTGCCTACCATTTTCCTGAGGTAGGTGGGGCTGAGAGAGCTCTTGTCAGAAACTGCTGTTTTTCAAGAACAGCTGTGCCAGAATTATGGCTTGCCCAAGGTCATCCAGCAGCTGCGAGTGGAGGAGTGGGGAATCAAACCCGGTTCTCCCAGATTAGAGTCCACGCACTTAACCGCTACACCAAACTTGCTCTCTAAGACGGTGTTGATGTTGGGGGAAGATCTGCATCAATAATGCTTCTTGCTTCACATTTGCTGGTTTGTTTTTTTTAGAAAGATACACCCCCCTCCTCTGGCCACAGTTGTCAACCTGGAGGCTTCCTGGTTATCAGAAAGCTGTCTTCTCTTTGAAACGGGTCTCCGCATCCTTCTGATTTAAAAGCTCCCTCTTGGCTGCAGAAATCTTTTTTTTGCAGTCCTTGCTTCGATTCGACAGAGGGCAGCCCTGCACAACGCATCTGCTTGAGGACTCTTGCGTTGCTGTAATTCACCTGTCAGAATGAGAGAATAATGGGGGCCCTTCGTTGCATTTTAGAAGTCCCCCCCACCCCACACTATTTCTTGCTGTTTCCTCTATGGGCTTAGAGCTTTCACATTAACCTTCATATATTGTTGCAGTGATGCACCTCGTTGCCTGGTATTCCACACGAAATACTCTCTTGGCCGAGTGAAAGATTTAGGACTGATCACCCCGCCCCCCGGTTGTTACTGTCTGTGCCCCATGTATTTATTACCTTTTCCCCTAGTGGGGGCCCAAACACCTTACATTGTCCCCTTCTTTTCCATTTTATCTTCATAGCGATCCTGTGAGGTAGGTGCGGCTGAGAGTTTCCTGCACAATGGCCTTCGTGCTTTATTTATTTATTTTGCATTGATATCCCACCTATCCTGTAAACGGGCTCAGGGCGGGTTACAACGTTTCCATAAATACAGGGAAATTTTAAAGCACGTCATAAGCATACAAGATCAATAATCACAGCTTACCGTAGGGAGAGTCCAGCCCATTGATGTAGGTAGGTATGGCCGGTTATCAGTGGGTGGGAGACTGCAACCTCGGAGTGTTTGTTTCTCTCTGTGGCCCACGTATTTATCGACTTCATCTGTGCCCCGTCTTTTCCTTCAGCGGGGGCCCACTGTGGCTTGGGTCTTTCCCCCGTCTTCCGTTTTGTCATCACAACCACCCTGTGAGGTAGAAGAGGCCGAGAGTGCATGATTGGCTTGAGGCTGCCCAGTGAGCTGCGGTAGAGTGGGGATTGGAACCTGGATCTCATAGTCAGACTCTGTGACCGCTAAGCAACACTGGCTCACGTAGATGGCCTAAAGGCAGGGGATGAAAAGAGACTTTCAATATGCAGAAGGAAGTGATACTTGTTTTATTGTTGTAATGGTCTTAACTGTTAATTTATTTGTCTACTTGTGGGGGAGGGTGGGGTAGAAATAGAATCAATAGACAAACACATAAATATAGGTGACTAGCCGAGGAACTATTCATAAGATCTAATATTAGCAGGGGTCATTTCCTGCAGGAGCACAGAGGAGCAGAGCTCCGGCAGTAAAGAGCCCCATCCCCTGCTCCCAGCAGCCCTCAGTCAGAGCAACAAGCAGCCAGGTAAGTTGCAGAGGCCCCCCCTGGCCCCCCGGTCCAAAACAATCCAGTGGCACCTTTAAGACCAAGTTTTATTCAGGTACAAGCTCTCCCTCCTCTGCGAGGACAAATTTGCACGTTCTCCCCCCCATAATTAGCAATCCAAAACAGTCCAGTGGAGCCTGAGCAGTAGTGTTGCCTTCTGACACACTTCCGGTGATGTCAGGGGGTGTGGCATATGCTAATAAGTTATGCTAATGAGTTATGCTAATGAGCTCCTGTACCTCTTTTTCTACGAAGTGACCCCTGAATATTAGGATGTATGACACTTTTGCTTAAAATGGGGTATGACTAGTCACCTTTTTATTGATTTCTGCCCAGTAAGAGATGCTGGTAGCTGACATTTTGGTATTAAGTGAACAGTATAGTATTTTCTGTAGTACTGAATAAATAGCGGGAAGGCTTCCTGAAGAGTAAAATGCCTGTCTGTTGAGCAAAGAGATATACACAGCTGCTTTTTTGTTGTTCAGTCGCACAGTCGAGTCTGACTCTTTGTGACCCCATGGACCACATCACACCAGGCCCCCCTGTCCTCTGTTGTCCTCCAGAGTTTGCTTAATTTCATGTTCATTGCATCAATAATACTGTCTAACCATCTCACCCTTCTTCGGTTACCTTAAATCTTCGGTTACCTTAAACCAGGGTCTTCTCCAGTGAGTGCTCCTTTTTCATTTGGTGGCCAGAGTATTGGAGCTTCAGCTTCAGTATCTGGCCTTCCAGGGAACAGTCAGGGTTGATTTCTTTTAGGATTGACTGATTTGATATCCTTGCAGTCCAGGGAACTCTCAAGAGTCTTCTCCAGCACCATCATTCGAAAGCATCTATTCTCGGCTTACTTTAGCTGCTTACTTTAGCTATTATTTGTATTTGGTGGCAGAAATTGGCTCTTTAAGAGGTGTGTGTTATAACCAATGCTCCCTCTGAGCTGTAGAGTCTTGTGAGCAAAACTTCTACTTTGTGAGCTACTGGCATTAAAGTTGTGAGTGAGTGATTTGGCTACTGCATCAATTAGTTTGCTCTGGAGCCGTCCATTTTGAGCAAAGACAAAAAGTGTGAGTCGGAGGCTAAAAAACTGTGAGCTAGTTCATGCTAAATCAGCTTAGAGGGAACATAACAGTCATCCCCTCCCCACAAATGTAGTTTTGAAGCCGAGAATCTAGTGTGCAGTCTTTAAATGAAAACTTGATAAGGTGCATAGCTTCTCCTCTCCTCTCCTTGTCTCTTCTTGTCATTCCATGCATGCAGAAAGAAAAGAAAACCACTTCACCAGAGGTCTTCACACCTTTTTGAATCCATGTGCACCTTTGGCATTCTGACACAAGGTGGTGTGCGCAACCACAAAATGTCTGCTGTGGGAGGTGGAGCCAAGCACAAAATGGCTGCCACAAGAGGCAGAGACACACACACAAAGAAGCCCTAGTGAAGGGGATAAGAGGAGTAATTTTTTAAAAAAGGATACACTGGGGGAGAGGGGACAGGGAACAAAACAAGCAGTGTAGTCAATAGGGATGGGCACAAACCAGGAAAATGGAGATTCATCCCCGTTCATTGGGTCTAACGAACCACGAACCTTCACAAACCTTCCTGTTTACTGAAGTGGTTCATTTTGTGAGGTTTGTGATGCAATAGAACGACTCCCCTTTGGGCTAGAGATGCCAAACTCACAGCGAGTCTTCAGCTGGCTCTCCTCTACCTGCCTTCCAGGTTTGGTGAGGATTGGGTGTAGGGGGGGGCCTGAGTTAACAGCTCCCCAAAGTAGGTGCCCGCAGAAAAGTGCTCTCTGGGGAAACCACAGCCACAGATTCAGGAGTGTGTTGAACAGACCCCCACCTGTAAGTTAGAGGCATGAAACTAACAGAGGATGTTGCCAGGGTGCCTCTCTACCTGCCCTCCAAGTTTGGTGAGGGTTGGATTTGGGAGACTGAGTAGTGTCCCCCCCAAAAGCAGGTGCCCCCAGGAAAGCACTCTCTGGGGAAATCACATCCGTAGGTTCAGGATAGTGTGTCAGATGACCCCCCCGGCAAGCTAGAGGCTTCGAACTTACAGACCTCCCTGGGATTCCCCCCTACCTGCCCTCCAATGTTTGTGAGGATGGGCTTGGGGGTGCGAGCACTGCCCGCCTCTTTATCACAGACAGTGTTGCTACAGATGGGCAAGCCTTCTCTTCGGGCCTGGGGGGTGGTCACCCACCTGCCTTCTCCTGGAAGATCCTAGGGTCTAAAGAATATGGTCGCACAACCTTTGGCTGATGAACCACGAATTGGGCATTTTTCGTGACACATTTAGATTCGTGACTAGGTTCGTGCCCATCCCTAATAGCGATAGCTAGCACTGAAACAGTGTTATTTTAATATGATTAGCCAATCAGGTCTTAAGTGGCAAATCAGAGGCCCTGCTGGGTGGGAGTCCCACTTGTCCCCCTTCCACTTTCTAGAAACACTTGGTGGGCGCCAAGAAGGATGTCGACGGTTATCGTTGTGCCCCCAGGCACCATGTTGGGGACCCTTGATCTACACTGATCTGACATTTCCCAAGTGTAATTTACCAATGATTCCTTAATGTTTTTGTTGGAGTGGGGCATGTTGAGATTTCTTAGCAGATTCTGCCTTCGTAAGAAATTGGAAGTTTGGGGTGGGGTGTCTCGTAATAGATGCTTGCGTGGGTTTTAAGAAACTTTTGCCTTTCAGAGCTATTCTCTGTGGCTTGAAACTGCCAGGGTTGTGGACTAGCAGCCTGTGGGTAGCTTTTTAACCTGTGCATTGTGTGTGTTCTGATTGTTTAGGAGCCCCGATGATCTCTCCAGGTACGTCGTTGCCGTGCAACACCAGGAACTTGTGCTGAAGGAGCAGAACTCTGCCATTGCAAGCAGGTAGGGTCGACAACATTATCTGTGTGTGTATATTTTAGAGCTCTACTTCTCCAGGATAAAATAAATCGAATCAACCGCAGGCCGAGGCATATTGCAGATTTTTAGCTCAGGGGTACCCAACGTTTGTCGGATTCGACTGCCTTTCGAGCATGGGAAACTTTACCTTTTAACCCAACGTTTTAGAGCCTGCGGGCACATTTGGGATTCTGACACAGAGTGGTGGGCATAGCCACAAAACAGCTGCCACAGAAAGCAAAATCAGAAGTGTTGCTTGACAAAAACGCCACCTGGCTCTGCCCACTTTCGGAAAACACTTGGAAGGCATCAGGAAACATGTTAGCAGACACAGTTGTGCCCATGGGCACCAGGTTGGGGACCCCTGACTTAGCTAGAGGATAGGTCACCTGACCGCATCATTGTTTTGCTGTTTGCAAGGGGCGATTGGGGAAAAAAGAAAAGAAATTGAGCCTGCAGGATTTTGAGGCTGAGTCTGCAACTAAGAAGCCAAGAGTTCTTAAAAACGAGCTTGGCCTAACAGTCTAAAAGAATGCAGAACCCTTCCAAAAGCCTGGGATTCAGTTTTTAAGCTGCTTTCAGGGGACTGAGATAGGTTGTTGAGATGGGACAGTGATGGCATGTGCCCATCCTTGTTCGTGGTTTCCTGTATGTTTCTCTCTGTGTTACTCCTGGCCTCTCTGTGTTTGTTTTGCGTGGCCCAAGTTATCATTTAGCGAGAATAAGGCACGTGGTGTGAACAAGGGAAGTGATTTTTTTATAGCTAGTTCCAGATTTTGAAGCGTGAAAGCGTATTGCTGACCCTGCTGTTCGTTGTGGACTGTCATTTTGACAGCTGATGTGGCGTGGTGGTTAGAACTCTAGACTGGGATCTGGGAGATCTGGGTTTGTATCTCTGCTCTGCCATGGATGCTTGCTGGGTCCTGCTGTTCGTTGTGGACTGTCACTTTGAGAGCCGATGTGGCTTGGTGGTTAGAACTCTAGACTAGGATCTGGGTTTGTATCTCTGCTCTACCATGGATGCTTGCTGGGCGACCTTGAGCTACTCACTTGCTTGTAGCCTAGTCTACCTCACAGGGTTGTTGTGGTGAGGACAAAAATGGAAAGAGGGGAGAGTGATGTTGTGAGTGACTCGGGGTCTCCAGTGGGGAGAAAGCGGGATATAAATCATTGTCATGCAACTTCGGTCAGAAAGGATCACAAGGCTGATAGGCTGCATCGAGGAAATTAACTTATTTATTTAAGAAGATTTCAAAAATAGTGGATGGCATAGCAAATCACACTAACGAGGATTATCAAACACCGTTTATATCTAAGTGGTTTCCAATAATTCAGTTTGTCTCAGAAAAGGAAGTGGTTCCCTCTTTTGCTAATGATAAATACTGGCTTTGTTTCTGAAAATAGAATTGTTTAAAGTAACACATAGGCTAAAGCTACTAACCCATCAATGAACTGAAGTTAGCAGCAAGATAGATGTTATGTTAATGAGCATAATGATACCTCCTTAAGTATTTAGATAATGTTAACTAATGTTTGTTGTTATTCCTTTTGCTCTTCACATCATATTGTTGTTATATTCTTGTATTGTTACATGTTGAAAACCTTGAATAAACCTTTGTTGATTTTTAAAAAAGAAAAGAATATTTCTACGCTGCCTCTTCAGTGTCTGGCTCGAGGTGGCTTACAATCCGTCGGCGATGGATATGCCGTGCCAACACAGTCAAGCTCCATCTTTCAGCTTTTATAGTCCAAATAAGTTTCGGTTAGGGCACGGTAGGGGATTCCAGTGGATTGGCTTTTGACTGTCGCTACGCTGAGATGCCAGGTACAGAGAATGTTATTTTGGAGGCTAGGAAGCGGGTATTTCTTTTCAGAGACTGGCTGGGGGTACTCTCCTCGTTCCATATCTTTCACTGCTTCCTTGGCCGCTTGGAAGAATGAGACTTTTTTCTTTCGGGAATTACGGCAACCTCACTCGTCCAGCTGTTGCATAGTTTCCCGTGGGTAGCCATGCCGGCCTGCAGTAGAAAGGCAAGATTCGAGTCTAGCAGCAACATAAGAAGGCCAACAAGCTCTCCAGGGTATTGGGCTTTCAAGAGTGAAAGCTCTCTGATGTATCTGATGAAGGGAGCCTGAAATTTCGAACGTTTTATACCCTGGGAATCTTGTTGGTCTTTAATTTAGATTTTTTTTGGTAGTAGTTCTTAGCTGGAGCTGAGAAAGAGGTAGCAAGAACAGCAGGCTATCTGGGCATTTATTGTTGCTGTCAGAGTTGCTGAAGACAGTGATGGCTGGTTGGTGTAGTGGTTAAGTGCGCGGACTCTAATCTGGGAGAACCGGGTTTGATTTCCCAGTCCTCCACTTGCACCTGCTGGATGACCTTGGGCAAGCCATCGTTCTGTCAGAGCTGTCCTTGAAAGGGCAGTTCTGGAAAGAGCTCTCTCAGCCCCACCTACCTCACAGGGTGTCTGTTGTGGGGAGGAGAAGGGAGAGGAGTTTGTAAGCCCCTCTGAGACTCTGAGTGACGGGCGGGGTACAAATCCAGTCTCCTCCTCCTGGTTGAGCCAGTGTTCCCTCTAAGCTGAGTTAGTGTGAGCTAGCTTTTTAACCTCCAGCTCACAGATTTTTGTGCCTTAGCTCAGGAAGGATGGGCTCCAGAGGAAACTAATTTATGCAGCAGTCAAATTGCTTGCTCACAACTTTAATGCCAGTAGGTCACAGAGTAGAATTTTTACTCACAAGACGTGGAGCTTAGAGGGAGCATTGCTCCCATGGTGTCAGAACCCACAGCCACTGACGTAGTACACGCTTATCAGGAAAGGTAATACTTTATTGAAGAGCTATAGATGCAGTAACATAAGCACTGTTAAGAATGGCGGCTGCCCATGGGCATAATAGGATAATAGGTATTCGTATGCACCCCCCTACTGCCCTGGCCAATTAGCTGTGCTCCTGCGCGCGGGAGATTGCGCTCAGGCCGTTAGAGCTGAAGCTGGGAACCAAGCCTGCTTCCACGGTTCCTCTGAAAGCAGACATCAACATCCCACCACCTGCACAACTTAGAGATAAGCGTTACAGCAGCGAGAAAGCACAGAAAGAATGCAAAGGCAATTAGAAGAGAACAAACGTCCCCACCCCCATGGCAGCATAGCTGACATCCTTGCTGTCTCACTTTGGGGACCCTTGGCCTAAATGTTCAGCTTGACCGATCAGGAGCACATCCTGTAGTTGCTTTCCCTTAGCCTAGTTTTATTCCGCTCACTTAAGTTCCGTCAGGCTCAGAGAAGGCGCCAGGGAGAGTCAGCTTTCCTACCGGCCCCAAAATCATGGTAGAGCTAAGCGCTCTTCAGAATTACAGCACGTTCCTTGAAGATACACAAATATCAGAAATAAAAAATACGGACAGCCCCATGTTTTGGAAACATCTCTAAAGGCGGCTCCTTAACCGCGCTTGTCAGTTTGCATTGGTAGATAATGGTCTGGATGCGTCAGATGCAGAAGTGTTTTTGTTTGCATTTTCTCAGAAATGGAGACTTAGAGGGAAGCAATTTGTTACTGCCGTGTTTGCTGTTCACCACTGGCTCAGATTGAAATCCATGAAATAATCATTAAGAGGCAAATTCGTTCCTGAGAGGCAAATTCGTCCAGTGGGCTAATGGCTTGAACCCAGGTTTCGGGGACTCCCATCACCTGTTGAAAGGGCAGTTCCCACAGCTGAGGAATGGCTGTTCACAACTGAGTGATAATAGTGACATTTTATGAGATCTGCGTTAGCTTGAAGACTGTCGCATGTAGAGATGTAAAATTTCCGGAAATTTTGAAGCTCGGAAAAAAACCTGGGTTTTTTTTGGAAAAAAACGGAAATTTTTGGAAAAATTGAAAAAAATGCTATATTAGCATTTCTTTTGTCTTTTCTAGATTGAAAGTCATTCTTCTTGCTTTCGAACTGCTAGGTTGGCAGGAGCTGGAGCTAGAGACGGGAGCTCACTCCGTCATGCGGCTTCTTAACCACTTGAGCCACCGCAGCTCCTCTGTTACTTTAGGAACATAAAATATGACTATGGACATTTTTTACTTGGCTTGAAATGATCACAACTAGCATATTAAAAATAAAGTGTATCCAAACAATTATTACAAACAGAATACCCACCCACATGCAAAAACAAATTTGAAACTATTTTATTTTCTTCTGACAATCGCACCTCCTAAAGGAAGAAATGCATCTTGTTCTTGCATTGGAGAGTTCAGTTTGTAAGCTAGGACTTGCTTGTCCTCAGTGCACAGAAATTAGATCAATCTGATACCATATATATATATTTTAGAAATGATTTTAGAAATGATTTGGAAAATATTTGAACACCTTGTCTTAAAATATTTTATTCATCATGTTAAAATAAAACGTTCCATAATCATTTTTTTCTTTTCTTTTTTCAATTTTTCCAATTTTTCGGGGAAAAAACAAAAAGCCTTCAGGAAAAAAACGGAAAAAACGTTTCCCCCCCGAATTTTTCCGTGTCCCCCCCCAGGCTTTCACATCTCTAGTCACATGCAGTGTCGGTAGAATGGGCTTGCGTATGCTTTCAGCCTTACAAATTCACTTTTATTTTTGTATCTATGTCTTTAGTTCATCTATTCTTATTTGTTGAAATCCTCTCTGGTGGCAGTCAGTGTTCCCTCTAAGCTGAGTTAGTGTGAGCTAGCTCACAGTTTTTTAGCCTCCAGCTCACACATTTTTGTCTTAGCTCAGGAAGGGATGGCTCCAGAGCAAACTAATTGATGCAGTAGCCAAATTGCTCGCTCACAACTTTAATGCCAGTAGCTCACAAAGTAGAATTTTTGCTCACAAGACTCCACAGCTTAGAGGGAGCATTGGTGGCAGTCCTGCTAAAATTGTCTGCACAGATAAAATGTGTCCCTCCCCCCCTTTCCCCTTTTCCTGCTGCGAAGCTGAGAGAGTGAGCGTTCACCTTCTGGTCTGTACACTTTTTTTCCTCCTTTCCCCAAACATTTTCATTTCCCGGCAGTTGGGCTTGTTAAAAATGATGCTGAAATGGCTCCCCCCCCCACTCCCAAAATTGTTTTGGGTTGGTGGCACTGAACTCTCTGGCGAGCAACATCTGTTGCGAATTTTCCACTTCTCCTTGTTAAGTGGCATGCACGGGGCGGTCAAACCTTTTTGCGTTTTAGCAGCAGTTAAAAGCACTTAGTCGCCAGCTGCCTCTTCTTTGCTGCCTCTGAAGAGCCGCCTGTCAATTCTCGATGAGTGTCCCTCCTCTTCTCTGGGGCATCCCCTTGCTAAACGACAGGTCAGTTCAAGCTGGACCTTAAAAGCCAAAGAGTGCCTCTTATGGAGAGGAGCCAGAACTGCTTAGCTGGTGGTTAAAATTGCTAGCCCAGAGTGTGAAACTCCCCTACGCAAAGCAAGCTTTTATCTTCCGCTCCATGTTATCCACCATCTCAAGGGGGAAGCACACCAGACAAACATGTTTGTTTAATATCTTAACAGAAAACAAGTGTATTGATTGTTTTGCCCTGCCTAAGGTGTAGCTCTTGATCTGTTGATGAAAATGTTTGGGGTTTTTTTTCTGGTAATTTATCATTGGCTGGGAGCAACGTTTATGTCAAGGTGTGTGTGTGGGGGAAATCTCTTTGCAAGCGCCTGTTTGTGCTGGACATAATATACCAATTTAATTCAAGGGGGAAACAAGTAAAATGGTGATCAATTCTTTGTTTTGAAGAAGCGAGTGAATGAAATGGGTAGTGACCTTGGGCCCAGACGCATCCTCTCAGCCTACCTCGCAGGGCTGTTGGTAAAGATAAAATGGAGAGGAAGGGTCTAGAGCAGGGGTGTCAAACATGCGGTCCGGGGGCTGGATTATGCCGCACTGGAACTGGCCATCTCCTGCTTCCAGTTCTGCTGCTGCATCATAGCTTGCTTCGCCAGACTCTCTCGCTCGCTCAGCCATTTCATGTTTTAACCTGGGTTCTAGTCTCAGTACTCTGAGCATGAGATTTCTGTGGTGAATGTCAATAAATCAAAAGTAGGTTTGCAGATCACAAAGCTAATGTTTTAAGCATGTTTTTATTTTAAGTAAAAAAAATCTTTGTGTTTGCGTCCTTTATACAGTTTATTTCTCTGCTACCTTTCATTTTATGACACACATGGCCTGGCCCAACAAGGTCTCACTTATGTCAGATCTGGCCCTCATAACAAATGAGTTCTACACCCCTTTTCTAGAGTATGTAGTGATGGCCACAGGCATTACAGCTTTAAAAGGGAATTAGATTTGTGGAGGAGTAGAGTTTTATCAGTGGCTACTAGCTGTGGTGACTAAGGGTGATCTCCACATTCAGTGGCAGTAAAATTCTGAATAACAGTGACAGGAGGAGGAGGAGACTGGATTTATACCCCCCCCGCTCTTCACTACCCAGAGGAGTCTCAGAGCGGCTTACAAACTCCTTTCCTTTCCCCTCCCCACAACACCCTGTGAGGTAGGCGGGGCCGAGAGAGCTCTTTCCAGAACTGCCCTTAAGAGAACAGCTCTGACAGAACTACAGCTTGCCCAAGGTCATCCAGCAGGTGCAAGTGGATAAGTGGGGAATCAAACCCGGTTCTCCCAGATTAGAGTCTGCGCACTTAACCACTACACCAAATTGGAGGCAACATCAAGGAAAGGTCTTGGCCTCTATGCCCTTGGCCTTCCAGAGGAACTGGTTGGCTTTTGTGTTAGGCAGGATGCTGGACTAGATGGATCCAGCAGGGCTCTTCTGATGTTTTTATCAGGGGAAGGCCTTAGCCTCTATGCCCTGTTGTTGGCCCTGCAGAGGAATTGGTCGGCTCCTGTGTGAGACAGGAGGCTGGACTAGATGGACCCCTGGTCTGACCCAGCAGGGCTCTTCTGAGGTTCTCATCAGGGGAAGGCCTGGGCCTCTGTGCCCTGTTGCTGGCCCTCCAGAGGAAGTGGCTCGCCACTGTGTGAAACAGGATGTTGGGTTAGATGGACCACTTTTCTGATCCAGCAGGGCTCTTCTTCTGTTTTTATTGTCCTTTTCATGGAGTCCACATGATAAACCAACTGTGTTGCCCGGCTGTAAAATATTATCTATCAATATGACGGGGCATTCTTTTTCTTCTCTGTCTCCCCCCCCCCCCTGATAAAGTGTTTTATTCATTCCAATTAAACTTCCATTGAAGTGTAAAGAAGATTAGAGGGGGAAAGTTGACAGATTCCATTTATATTCATGATGGATTTTTGTTTGGGTTCGGTTCAAGGGAAGCATGCAGGGGAAGTGACAAGATAGGTGATGGCTTATGACAAGAATCTCACTCGACACTTAACATAACTGCGCAGCTTTTTCTTTCCCACGCCTGCTAGATTGCCAGGTTGAGAAATATCTGTGGCAATCAAGTGGGCGTGTGAGGGAAGTGTTTGGAAGCGATTCCAATCTGGGGAAGACTTTTCCCGATGCTGCGTTGTTTGGGAGAGGGAATGCAGAATCAAAATTCGCACGAGAGCCTTTCCTAAAGACCAAGTCAAATGACACATGACCAGTGTTCCCTCTAAGCTGAGTTAGTGTGAGCTAGTTCACCGTTTTTTAGCCTCCAGCTCACACATTTTTATCTTAGCTCAGGAAGGATGACTTGCAGAGCAGAATTTATGGAGTAGCCAAAGCGCTCGCTCACAACTTTAATGCCAGTAGCTCACAAAGTAGAACTTTTGCTCACAAGACTCCACAGCTTAGAGGGAGCATTGCACATGACTATAGGCACGCTTTCAGGTTCTCCGGCAATCTTTCAACAGCCCATGATCTCGAGGCATCCAGATGGCTTCTCGTGGAGCTGTAGGACCCACTCCCTGAGTTGCGGAGAGCTAACGCTAGCCTCTTGTCGTCAAAAGAAGATGTCAGAATAAAACAGTCATGAAGGTGAAGGGGCCGTGGTGGCTCAGAGGTTAAGACGCTGAGCTGCAGACCGGAAAGGTCTGTAGTTCGGCAGTTTAAGGGGTCACCGTGGTTCAGCTGTGACTTGACTGCGCACTTTTTGCCTTGACCTGGATGGCCCAGGCTTGCCCAATCTTGTCTGAACTCAAAAGCGATGCAGGATCAGCCTTGGTTAGTGTTTGGATGAGAGACCACCAAGGAAGTCCAAGGTTGCTACGCAGAGGCAGGCAATGGCAACTCCCCTCTGTTTTTCTTTTACCCTGACCTGGATGGCCCAGGCTTGCCTGATCTCATCAGATCTCAGAAGCTAAGCAGGGTCAGCCCTGGTGAGTACTTGGATGGGAGACCACCAAGGAAGTCCAGGGTTGCTATGCTGAGGCAGGGAATAGCAAACCACCTCTGTTTGTCTTTTACCCTGACCTGGATGGCCCAGGCTAGTCCAATCTCATCAGATCTCAGAAGCTAAGCAGGGTCAGCCCTGGTTAATACTTTGATGGGAGGCCACCAAGGAAGTCCAGGGTTGCTACACAGAGGCAGGCAATGGCAAAGAACATCTGAATGTTGCTTGGTGTGAAAATCCTACAGGGTTGCCATAAGTTGGCTGTGAAGGGAGGGGGGAAGGTGCCACACAACTCCTGTTACTTGTGAATCTAGGCACCTTACAACATAGTCCTGAGCAAAGTCGACCCTCATCTAAACCTCTTGATATTACTGGATTTAGAAGGGCATGACTGTGCTTGGGGTGGCACTCTGAGAGCCACACTATGTGTTACTCTGGACATGAGTCTACCTGTGCCCACTGCTGCTATTTTAGAGTTAAATTTAGCTGTTTAAGAATTGTCATGAGGCCATGCAATGTGGTGGCAACAAGCCATTTTATTCCCGCCCCCTTTGCTTGTCCAAAGTGCCATAACATCTCTCCTACATTTTCACCTTCCTTTCTAACCTTGCTGAGTCACAGTTCTCTTACAAAGGAATTTCAAAGGGAGGGAGATTGGAAAGAGAGAGTGCTGAATCGCAACTGGTAATGAAGCTTAAGACAACGCATCTTCCTGGAGTGAATTGAGACCCAGGTTTTCTGTCTCATTACCAATGCTGATTTCTCCATGCCTACTACCACACATATCACACGTAATCCAATCATACCTGCTATTGTCGTTTGCCTGCTATTGTCATTCAGCATTGGCAATTACTTTATTCTCCAAGATGTAAGGACAGACAGACTAGCATTCTAGCTGTATATCTGAAGAAGTAAGCAGTGACTCTTGCAAGCTCCCGCCCTGCCACAGATCTTGTTAGTCTTTAAGGTGCTACTGGACTCTTTCTCTTTTCTGCAGCTTCCCTACAGTTGTTTTTAAATGCCCGGATTTCCCTTCAAAATGGGGTCATGGGCACAGATTGGACCCGTGTCCAGCGTAGCGTGTAGTTTAGCTCTTAGAGCATCAGTGTAGTGAGGCTGTGACAGTTTTGTCTTTTTTAGTCTCACAGTAAAGATAGGCAATAGGTAGGTTGTTAAGTTGTTGTTGGTATTTAAATTTATTAATCACCCTATCCCAGCTTGTGTCGGGCTCTGGGCGATGTACATGAGGGCAAAATGCCATAATGTTTTACTAATGTTTTAACTGTTTTTATCTTGTTTTATCTGTGGTTGTACATTGCCCAGAGCTGTGTAGAAGCAGGGGTTGGGCCATTCATAAATATTATTATTATTATTATTATTATTATTATTATTATTGTTGTTGTTGTTGTTGTTGTTGTTGTTGTTGTTGTTGTTGTTGTTGTTGTTGTTGTTGTTGTTGTTGTTGTTGTTGTTGTTGTTGTTGTTGTTGTTGTTGTTGTTGTTGTTGTTGTTGTTGTTGTTGTTGTTGTTGTTGTTGTTGTTGTTGTTGTTGTTGTTGTTGTTGTTGTTGTTGTTGTTGTTGTTGTTGTTGTTGCTGCTGCTGCTGCTGCTGCTGTTGTTGTTAATAACAACAACAATTTATTTTATTTATTTCTCCACGTATACCCCATGCTACCCCACCGAAGCAGGCTCAGGGTGGCTTACACAAGATAAAATCCATAATAACACTCAAGGTTTCATAAAACACTTAAAAACATGTCCATTAAAACAATGCCATATTAAATATTAAAGTGCTAGCTGTGTTCTTCCATTTCATCGCAGTTTCCGTATGAATACATTCCATAGTTGTTTAAATATCCAGTTAACTGATCTTCTTCAGTATAATTGGCACACCTAGGCTGTCGATAACTGACTAGGAACCAGGCTCTACAGGCTGTTATAGTTGTTAATAGTAGTTGTTAATAGTGGTGGCGGCTCCTAGTTGAAAGCTTGGTGGAAGAGCTCAGTCTTGCAGGCCCTGCGGAATTCTAAAAGGTCTCCTCTGGGAGCTCATTCCACCAGTGTGGAGCCGCCACCGAGAAAGCCCTGGCCCTGGTCCTGATTGCAACCAGCCTTGAGGCCTGGGAGGGCCAATCGGTTTTGTGACCCTGACCGTAGTGCTCTCTGGGGTATATATGGGGAAAGGCGGTCCCTCAGATAAGTCAGACCCTGGCCACAAAGGGCTTTAAAGGTAAGAACCAGCACATTGAAGTGAATCAGGTATGCTATTGGTAGACAGTGCAATGCCCTCAGGGCAGGCTGGATGTGCTCCCTTGCGGGAAGGCCCATCAAAAGTCTGGCCGCTGCATTTTGCAGTAGCTGCAGCTTCCGGATCTGTGACAAGGGCAGCCCCATGTTACAGTAGTTACAGTAGTCTAATCTCGAGGTGACCATTGCGTGGATAATAATAATAATAATAATAATAGTAATAAATTGTATTAAACATTAAAATTCTACAAAACAGTTAAAAAAGCTATAAAGATGCAAATAGAGTCCATAATGATGGTGTCCTGGGAATTTCTACCCCAACTCTGGACTATGAGACCGGTTTCTGGGCAGGGGGAGACGGAACTCATAGCAGCAATTCAGAAGGGGGGAAAGGGAAGGGAGGGTGCCAATGAAAAACCATTGCTGCCCTCAACCAAAAGCCTGTTGGAACATCTCTGCCTTACAGGCCGTGTGGAATTGCATAAGATCCTGCAGAGCCCTGATGTCATTTGGCAGAGAGTTTCACCAGGTCGGGGCCAGGACTGAGAAGGCCCCGGCCCCGGCCGAGGACAGCTGGATATCCCTAGGGCCAGGGACCCCTAGGGCTGGAGATGCCGAAGTTACCTTTGCTGTGAGTGTGTGTGCGTGTGGGGGAAACAGGGCTATGAGATCGTTGTGGGCACAGCACTTTCCTTTGCCTTGCTTTGCTTTGCCCCACAGCACGGCAAATAAAGGCAGCCGACGTCCCCATTCCGTCCTTTATTTGGCCGTTGTCTACAATGGAATGTTTAACTTGGCCGGTTTGGCAAAGTGTTCCTTGGAAAGCCGGCCAGAAGTATAATCACGGGGGTCTGAGCATTGCTGGCACTGGTTGTGTGAGATTTCCTTGCAGCTCTAAGCAGAAAAATTCACTGGCTCGGACATGGATAGTTTTGGACGAAATGATCCTTCCTCCCTGCTTCCTGGCACGCGCTCTCCGCCGTTCTATCTTGGAGCGGTCGGTGAGTATAATTAGGCTAATTGTTAAAAACCAGGAGGTGGGAGCGTAAGGATTGTTTCATGTACAGATCTGGACTGGATATGGTGAAGGAGAGGCGGTTATATAGTACCACTAGGAGAAAGGTCCGCAGTGGACAGGAATGCGACGAGCCCTAGGAATGGTTCCCGGGTGAGCGTGGAGGGAAGGTTGCCAGGAGGGGGAGGGGGCCCCTCTGGGTGGCTTCTCCCGTGCACCCACCTCAGCAGAAGGGCAGGAGAACTAACGGGGAGGGCTGCAAAGGGCTCCCCAGCCCCTTCCTGGCTTGCTTGGCTGGGCCTCAGAAAGGTTGCACGGGGGCCTCAGGAGGTCTTTACCCGCCCGGCCACCATGGCTGGCGAGCGGGGAAAGGTTGCACAGGGGCCTGAGAAAGTAGGGAAAAATACTGTGGGTGGTCGTCGTCCTTGGCGTCCCACGCGTCCTGGCCACAGAGTGGCCATCGTCTTCGGCAGCGGTGTGTGCACTGAGGGCAACACGCTGGCTGCTGGATGTGAGGGCGGGACTGAGGCCAAGCGGCCACCCAGCAACTGGCAGAGTTTTGGAGTGGCAGTTCAGGCAGCCAACTGATTTTGGCGTGAATCGAATCCTGCCACCCCATAGGAGAGATGCCACCCCAAATCAGCTTTATAATATAGACAGATTATCTGGTAGATGACCCTGCTGTGTTTTAAAATAAGAATCCATGACAAAAACTTCCCTTTAAAATGTGAACCGTTGATTCCAGTGTGTCTCTAAGCCACAGTGCCCGCCGATAACGTTTTCTGGCGCCCACCAGTCTGATGAGATGATAGCCAGGTCCATCTACGTGAGCTAAGTAAAGGTATAGGTTTGCCTTGCTCAAAAACTAGTCGAATCTGACTCTAGGGGGCGGTGCTCATCTCCATTTCCAAGCCGAAGAGCCAGCGCTGTCCTAAGACTTCTCCGTTGTCATGCGGCCGGCATGACTAAACGCCGAGGCACACGGAATGCCATTACCTTCTCACCGAAGTGGTACCTATTTATCTACTTGCATTTTCTTTCTTTCGAACTGCTAGGTTGTCAGGAGCTGGGGCCAGAGACCGAAGCTCACTCCGTGACACGGCACTTGACGAATTGCAGACCTTCCGGTCTGCAGCTCAGGGTCTTAATCTCTGAATCACCGCAGCCCCTCCATGTGAGATGCACCCCCGTAATTAATGACATAGATTAGAAGGAGTGCTTTGCCTCCTAAAATCCTGCAGGGGTCTTAGACCTGGTTACTGAAAAGACCAACTGCTCGGTTCAAGTCTGCCTGCCAGTTAAGAGTATTTTCTTTGTGCCCCTAACCTTAGAGGGGAAGTTGATGGTCACCCGAGAGAGAACCTTTCTGGCAACTGGGCCTCATCTGTGAATCTTCCTTCCTACAACAGTTCCACTTTAGCTTTTTTTGCATCTTAGGTGCTCTGATGCTTCCTGGCTGGTAAATCTTGCACGGATCTTTTAAATTGACCAATACTATTAACCAGAGGACTGCATTTGTAGAGAGAACTTCAGCTTGGTCTCCTCAAGACCTTCTGCCTGATAAGCAGACCTCTCCCTTAATATCTGGTTTTGTTCTTTCCCACCTGTCTCTTAAAGGAAACTTATCCTCGTAGTTGTCAACTGCATACTGTTCTTTGTGCTCAGAACGGAGTAGTTATCTTTCGTGCGTGAGTGTGTTTTTCTGTGGTTTCTTTGTGTGTGCATACTTTGATATGGCCCCAATGGTATTGTACATTTAGGAACTGGTTGACCCCTATGTGTGACAGGATGCTGGATTAGGTGGACCACTGGTCTGATAAAGCAGGGTTCTTGTGAAGTTCTTATCAAAGGAAGGCTTCAGCCCCTATACTCTGTTGTTGGCCCTCCAGAAGAACTGGTTGGCCACTGTGTTAGATGGGATGCTGGACTAGATGGACCACTGCTCTGATCCAGCATAGCTCTTCTGATCTTCTTATCAGGGGAAGCCCTTGGTCTCTATGTCCTGTTGTTGGCCCTGCAGAGGAACTGGTTGACCACTGGATGAGACAGGATGCTGGACCAGATGGACCACAGGTCTGATCCAGCATGGCTCTTCTGATGTTCTTACCAGGGGAAGGCCTCATTCTCTCTGCCCTGTTGTTGGCCTTCCAGAGGAACTGGTTGGCCACTGTGTGAGACAGGATACTGGACTAGATGGACCACTGGTCTGATCCCTATATTCTTATTTAGGGAAGGACTTGGTCTCTATGCCCTGTTGTTGGCCCTCCAGAGGAACTAGTTGGCTACTAGGTAAGATAGGATGCTGGACTAGATGGACCTCTGCTCTTATCCAACAGGGCTCTACTGATGTTCTTATCAGGGGAAGGACTTGGCCTCTGTGCACTGTTGTTGGCCCTCCAGATGAACTGGTTGGCCCCTATGTGTGACAGGATGCTGAACTAGATGGACCACTGGTCTGATCCAGCAGGGCTCTTCTTACATTCTTACACGCAGCTTGTCATAGCAAGTGGTCCTAAATCATTGTTTTTACCTGGTATATTCTGCCACGCCCCAGCATAACGTGGCTTTTGTTTGCTTGCTTGCTTGTGAATTTGTTCAGGTTGTGAGTTGCCCCAGAAACCGTGAGCGAAAAACACACACAGCACATACATATTTTGAGTCACCGGTCCTCAGTTTTTCTTGATAACTGTTTGGAAATGTGTGCTTCTCTCAGACGTCAGCGTGGATGTTTTTATTGACAGAGCTATATGGATAAGTTAGGCTTGCTAGCTTTTGGTTTATTAAATTTTGGGGTGGAATCTGGGATGGGTGGGGTTTGAGGAGGGGAGGGGCCTCAGCAGGGTATAATGCCATAGTGTGTACGCCCCCCCCGAACCCATTTCCTCCCAGGCAACTGACCTATATAATTTGTCGATTAGTTAAAATTCCGTGAAATCTTCAGTCCCCACCTGGAGATTGGCAACCCCAGACTAAATTAATATGCATACTGCGTACAGAGTTCTCAAATAACATGTTGAGTGAACCATCCATGGACTGCTCTTAACTAAAAGGACTGGTCCGTCATCTTGCGTTGGACCTGTGGCCTTTGGGTTTCCCAGACTTGAGCCTAGACCTCAACCCAGGCAGCAGTCCAGTGCTACTGTGCCAAGATGTGACAGGAAGTTGAGTGACATCACAGTCATTTGATAGGAAGAGGAGGCGCCCTAGTTTCTGAGCCCACCGGTGCTGTGAAGGTATCTTTCCCCATTTTTGAGCCATCTTGATCTTGCCTTGCCAAGTTGGTTGCTTCTCTTAGCACATGCATTCTCTTGCGCATGAGTAGTAGATCTTTCCTTACAGTGGTCTCCTCCCCATAGTCAGCTTGATAAGGGCTTGTGGTTTGGCCAGTATGCCCTGCCCTGAGAAGTGTGCCCATCTGAGCAGGGTCGTCTTCTTACAGCTGCTCCTTGAAAAACGTGTGAGATCAACAATTGTTTCATTGCGTTGATCCCGTGCTGTGGGCCTCCCTGCCTTACGGAATGGCCTGCCCAAAATGCTCAGGAAGTCTCTCACGCTTCTGGCATTAGAAATAAGGCTGCATGATAACAGAATGGCGCAGGAAGATGCTTTTAATAAACAGAACGGGACTGTGAATTACTCTCCTGCATATCGTACGTGTTATCTGTTTCTGAATGTATCATCTTGTCCTTGGCCGCATTGATTTTCTGCTTATGGAATGCCATTTTCTGTTTCCCCCTAAATGTTATGTTTAACACCTGTGCTTTGGGAAAGGACCTTGGCTCAGCGGTAGGGTGCCTTGGCACATATAAAGTCCCAGGTTCAATTCCTGGCATCTCCCACTAGAAGGATCAGGTAGTAGGTGATGTGAAAGATGTCAGTCTGAGAGCCTTGAGGATATGGAGGAGGGCTGTGGCTCAGAGGTAGAGCATCTGCTTGGCATGCAGAAGGTCCCCAGTTCAATCCCCGGCATCTCCAGTTAAAAAGGACCAGGCAGGAGGTGAGGTGAATTACCTTTGCCTGAGACCCTGGAGAACTGTAAAGAGGGGCTGTGGCTCAGAGGTAGAGCATCTGTTTGGCATGCAAAAGGTCCCAAGTTCAATCCCCGGCATCTCCATTTAAAATGGACCAGACAGGAGGTGATGGGAAAGACCTCCGCCTGAGACCCTGGAGAGCTGTAAAGCGGAGCCATGGCTTAGTGTTGGAGCCTCTGCTTGGCATGCGGAAGGTCCCAGGTTCAGTCCCTGCCATCTCTAGTTAAAATGGACCAGACAGGAGGTGATGGGAAAGACCTCCACCTGAGACCCTGGAGAGCTGTAAAGAGGGGCTGTGTCTCAGAGGTAGAGCGTCTGCTTGGCATGCAGAAGGTCCCAGATTAAATTAAATAATCTGCCAGTAGATGATGGGAAAGACCTCTGCGTGAGTCCCTGGAGAGCTGTAAAGGACAGCTGTGGCTCAGAGGTACAGCGTCTGCTTGGCATGCAGAAGGTCCCAGGTTCAATCCCGGCATCTCCAGTGGAAAGGATCAGGTTGTAGGTGATGCAAAAGGACCTCTGCCTGAGACCCTCGAGGGTATGGAGAAGGGCTGTGCCTTAGTGGTAGAGCATTTTCTTGGCATGTAGAAGGTCCCAGGTCTAACCAATTAAATAATCTGGCTGCCAGTCTGATTTGATAATACGGACCTCAAAGGACCAATGGTCTGATTCAGTATATGGCCGGTTTTGTGTGTTGATGTGGTGGTCTCCCATCCAAGTACTAACCGGGGCCACCTGTTTAGCGATGGCCTTAGTGAACTTCAGGGTATTTTCTTGCTCATGTGCGCTGGAAACAATTACTCGGGAAGAGTAACATGCCTCACGATTTGATTTGCAGGCATTTTAAGGTTTTGATGGCCTCTTCTGAAAGACGCCCGTTTGTTACAAAGTGTAGGCTATAAAAATTATTATCTTTACAGTGAAGCGCGCATCCGCTGCCGGTGCATAAACTTTATGTACTCCCCAGCTAATTGATGATTTCTCCCGTCCTTCTCCGAGCTACCTGTGGAATGAATGTTCAAGCCGCGCCCAACCCGCAAGCAGGATGGATGACGCTCCTGACAAGAGTGCCTCCAAAAGAGGAGAAATATGAGGCTGTGCATCTCTGGGGTGCACTGCAACACATGCTCAGCCTGCCTGCCTGCACCTTAGTGTGGCTTTGCCTCCAGTTTACCAAATTTGGGAACTGTGGCTCAGTGGAGGAGTTTCTTCTTTAAATGCAGATGATCCCAGGTTCAATCCCCAACGTCTCCCATTGAAAAGACCAGGTGATGTGAGAGACCTCTGCCTGAGGCCCTGGAGAGCGCCCTAGACAATACCAACCTTGGTGGACCATGGTTCTGATTCAGGATAATGCAGCTTCATGTGGGAGGAAGGTGTGGGACAGCGTGGAAGAGAGAGGGAGGAGTAAGTTTCTGCTGTATGTTCTTGGCACCTATTTCCCAGAAACATTTAGGCTTGTTACATCTCTGTCACATGCATGTTTTTCGTGTGTGCTTTTCGCCAAAGCGTTATTGCAACGAAACGACTCTTCGTTCGTCCAAAGTTCCTTGAGCAAAATAAATGAAGTCAGTAACTTGTTATAAGATAGCCCAGGCTAGCCCAGTCTTGTCAGATCGCGGAAGCTTAGCATGGTCAGCCCTGGTCAATACTTAGATGGGAGACCACCAAGGAAGCCCAGGGTTGCTATGCAGAGGTAGGTGACGGCAAATCTCCTCTGAACATCTCTTGGCTCGTAAACCCTACGGGGGCGCCACAGATCAGCTGTGACTTAACATAAACATAAGAGAAGCCAATGATGGATCAGGCCAATGGCCCATCTAGTCCAACACTCTGTCACACAGTGGCCAAAAATACCAGGTGCCTTCAGGAGGTCCAGCAGTGGGGCCAGGACACTAGAAGCCCTCCCACTGTTACCCCCCCCCAAGCACCAAGAAGACAGAGCATCACTTGACCCAGACCAAGAGTCACTGATGGACCTCTGCTCCATATACTTATCCAATCCCCTCTTGAAGCTGTCAATGCTTGTAGCCGCCACCACCTCCTGTGGCAGTGAATTCCATGTGTTAATCACTCTTTGGGTAAAGAAGTTCCTTGACAGCACTTTCGACCACCAACTTGCTAGAAAGAGTTCATTGTCTGAAAAGTTTCATTAGAAAAAAAAATGTCATTTTTTTAGCTGTGCATAGCAAAAAACCCCTAACACCCCAAATTGTCCTAAATTTGCAAGAAGAGCCACTCTCTCTTTTTTGCCGCTCTGAAACGTAAATGACTAATGTGCATAATTTATTTCAGCATCTGGTCCCGAAAAGTTGCATACCAATTTTTCATTTGATTTGATCAACAATGGTGGAAAATTGGGATTTATCATGGAAATGCTGACGAGATTATGAACATGTGGCAACTGACGAACCTTCTTATTGTACGGGGGCCGGTGGTGAGATGCTAATTTTTTCCCTTCGCTGCTTTAATTGCACCCCCCCTCTTTGCTTAATCTAGTCTTTTCAAGGCTGGCTGGGGTTTTTTTCGGTTGTACTTCACTTTTGGACTAATTCCCCCTCCCCCCTTTGAGAAGAACTTGTCAGGTGCTCATGCCGCTCTTCTTTATTTTGTCGAGCAGAAAACCGCTGCTTTGAAAGCTCTGGATTACCTTCCTTTGAAATAGAAAGATGGGAAATGAAACAGCTGCCAGATGCAAAGAAACTCTTCCACTGCGGTCGCAGCTTCCTGTCAGCAGGTGGCGCTTTAAGCCTTTCCTCTTTTCTTCTGTCCCGCCTCCTCCCCCTCTCTTTTTTTCCTCTTCAGGGGGGAAAAAAGGAGAAGAAAATAATAAAAAATTGCGCTGCAGAGCCAGAACACTGTCACTGAGATTATAAATTCTGCAGCCAATTAGATGAAAAATGTTGCAAATGAAAGGGATGGGGACGGAAAGCTTGGTGGATATCTCCACGCAAGCGTGGCTGCCTGGAGAGCTTTGGAGACATCCTTCAGCCCTAATAGGACGCCGATCGACAGCGTCTGCCGAGTTAAAGAGAGTTTAATCCTGGGAGCCTGCAGAGTTCATGGGAGACGGTTGAGGGGGCTTTGGCGAGTGTCATGTGGCCTACACAAACATGGTCTCTTCTTCCGAGACAAGGTTCTGGGTGCAATAACAAAATGGCTGGTGCAGGAGGCGGAGCCAAGCACAAAATGGCTGCCACAAGAGGCGGAGCCAAGCAATAGATGTCAGGGAGGGAGGATAGGTATAACTCTTAGGGCAGCTCTTCAACATTTCAGGCGGAAGCTGTGCTTAGAAGAAGAAGAGATTGGATTTATACCCCGCCCTTCAATCAGAGTCTCAGAGCAGTTTACAAACCCCTTTCCCTTCCCCTCCCCAGAGCAGACACCCTGTGAGGCAGGTGGGGCTGAGACAGCTCTGACAGAAACTGCTACTGAGAGAACAGCTCTGACAGAACTATGGCTTGCCCAAGGTCATCCAGCAGCTGCAAGTGGAGGAGTGGGGAATCAAACCCGTTTCTCCCAGATTAGAGTCTGTGCACTTAACCACAACACCAAACTGGCCTAACATGAGCCTGTTGTTTATAAATACTTTCTTACATGCTCTCAGTTTACCTTTAGTCACGCAGCGAAGATCGTTTTGTGCTGGCGGAAGCTGCTGTCAGAAGCAGTATGTGATGTGCTCTTTCAACATTGCCTGCCCTGTGGAGGATATCAGCTGCGCCGCCACAGATATGCTCGTATCGGGCTACGGGATGGGTTAATGCATCTTCATTGCCACGTGTGAATTTAATAACCGATGCAGCTGTGCTTTCTCCTGGCCACCGCGACAGATTTTTGGACGGCCAGACTTCTGCCTGTCCGAGACGTTCGCCTGCAGGGAGAGCGGACCTGCGTTTCTGTGACGTTCGGCTTCCTTCGGTTTGTGTGGTGCTGCCGCTCTGAATGCCCCTGGAGGGTTCGGCTGCCCTTTCTTTCCTCGCCTGGAAAGGATGCTCAAGAAAACAGTATAAATCTTCTGCCTTTAGCTGTCCTTTTCACTTTGTGTGTGTGTGTGTGTGTGTGTGTGTTTCAGTGTGCCTAAGGTCCCCAGTGCTCAACATGCCATCATGATGGGCCTTTCTCCTAAACATTTCTCTCCTGGCTCAGCGAGTCTCAAATGTGAGACATCAGTGAGTATTGGGGAAGGACCGTGGCTCTGTGGTAGAGAATCTGCTCGGCATGCAGAAGGTCCCAGGCTCAATCCCCTGCATGTCTAGGTAAAAGGATCAGGTGGAAGGTGATGTGAAGGACCCTGATACCCTGTAGAGCAGCTGCCAGTCCGAGTAGACAATTCTGAGTTTTGTGGATTAAGGGTCTGATTCAGCTTCATGTGTTTGGGGAGGGGCCATGCTTTTTATGCAGGAAGGACTCAGGTTCGATTCCAGGCATCTCCAGTTAAAAGGACCAGGTAGGAGAGGATGTGAAAGATTGTGGTCAGCTAATATGGCTAGTTTGGGGAGGGGCTAAGTTTCCACAGAAGAAGCCTTTGCTCATCATGCTGAGGGTCCCGGATTCAACTCCTGGCATCTCCAGTTAAAAGGACCAGGTGGGAGGTGATGGAGAGCCAATGCCAGTCGAAGAAGAAGAAGAAGAAGAAGAAGAAGAAGAAGAGGAGGAGGAGGAGTTGGAGGAGGAGTTGTTGTTGTTGTTGTTGTTTCAGAGCGGCTCACAATCTCCTTTCCCTTCCCCTCCCCACAACAGACACCTTGTGAGGTAGGTGGGGCTGAGAGAGCTCTTTCCAGAACTCCTCTTGAGAGAACAGCTCTGAAAAAACGTGTGACTGACCGATGGTCACACCCGCAGCTGCATGTGGAGGAGTGGGGAAGAAGAAGAGAAGAGAAGAGATTGGATTTATACCCTGCCCTTCACTTGGAGTCTCAGAGCAGATTAGAGTCCGCTCTCTTAACCACTACACCAAAGTGGCTCCCAGTACCGACCTGGGTGTGCCAATGGTCTCATAATTATAAGGCAGCCTCATGTATTCCTGAGATAAACTGATGTAGCTATTTTAAGCAGGGGCTGTGGCTCAGCGGAAGAACCTCTGCTTGGGATGCAGAACGTCCCAGGTTCAATTCCCAGCATCTTCAGTTGAAAGGATCGGGTAATGGGTCAGGGGCCCACGTATTCTTGGGACTTCCTCTCCTGGTATACCCATTAAAGATACCCACTTGGCTGATAAGAGAACAGCTCTGACAGAACTATGGCTTGCCCAAGGTCATCTAGCAGCTGCGAGTGGAGGAGTGGGGAATCAAACCCGGTTCTCCCAGATTAGAGTCCACACACTTAACTACTATACAGAACTGGCTAGGCAATGTGAAAGACCTCTGCCTGAGACCCTGGAGAGCCGCTTCCAGTCAGAGCAGATAATACTAACCTTGATGGACCCACAGTCTGATTCAGTATAAGCCATCCCCATGTGGTCCATATGCTGGTTTGAGTGTCAGCTCCATTGGCTTGGCTTATGTGCACACCCTCCAGTGTTGCATTTGTTAAAGCAGGGGGTCTCCAGCATGGTGCCCACGGGCACCATGGCATCCACTGATATCTGTCCTGGTGCCTTCCAAGTATTTTTAGGAGGAGGGGTGGGGCTTTTCCCCAATAAGGTTTCTGATTGGCTAGTGGAGATCTGATTGGCTGTACAGATTTGTTAGAAGTTTTTTTTTTTAAATGTTCGTAAGTTATTTGTATGCAACAAAATATTTTAAAGCAATAATTTCTTTTAAAGAGGGCATCTTGTTAAACAGAACTTCTGTCTCAAATGTTGAAGAGTTACTATCAGATAGATTCAGGTGGGGGTCGCCGTGTCGATCTGAAGTAGCAGAACAAAGTCGGAGTCCGGCAGCACCTTTAAGACCAACCAAGTTTTTTTTTTCAAAGTATGAGCTTTTGGGTGCAACCTTGTGCTTTGAATAAAACTTGGTTGGTCTTAAAGTGCTACTGGATACGCTTCACTATCAGTATGAGAGCTAGTTTGGTGTCATGGTTAAGTATGCAGACTCTAATCTGGGAGAACCGGGTTTTATTCCCCACTCCTCCACTTGCACCTGGTGGATGACCTTGGGCAAGCCATCGTTCTGTCAGAGCTGTTCTTCAAAGAGCAGTTTCTATCAGAGAGCTCTCAGCCCCACCTACCTCACGGGGTGTCTGTTGTGGGGAGGGGAAAGGAAAGGAGTTTGTAAGCTGCTCTGAGACTCCGAGTGAAGGGTGAGGTATAAATCCAATCTCCTCCTCCTCCTCCTGCGTAACCTCACTCCCTGATATTTTGTGGTTTGCTCCGCCTTGTGTGGCAACTATGGTGTAGCTGTGCCCACCACCCTGTGTCAGAATTCCCAAGGTGCCCGCAGGTTCAAAAATATTGGGGACCCCTGTGTTAAAGGCTTTTGAATCAGCACCCCACCTCCGCCAAAGACACAATTGTCTTATCAAAGACGGGTACCAAAATATCGAGGTTGTCCCTGATAACAGGGAAAATGTTAGTCTATGCAAATATATTCTTCCCAGGGCATGCACTGGAACGATTGTAGTGTTATTTTTCCCCCCATACTACTTTTTTTTTAAAAAAATCTGACATTTCAAGACCATTTTAGTGTGGACGTCCAATCAGAGTTCACTCACCCCGTCTATTACCAGAGCTTTTGGTTAGCTTCCTATTCCACTCCATTAATTTTTCACTGACTTGTTGCGTTCGCTCACATTTGCTGTGTTAATATTTTTTCTTTAAGAATACACATTATTTGCATATTCATGGATCGCTCGTAGGAGTCTGATTGTTAAAGGAGGCGGGAAGGGGTGCGATACAAAACTCTCCCTTTCATTCAGACCGAAGAATCAAATCCCAACTGGCGAAATAAAGCTCAGAGGAGCTGTCTGTGTGCTTAGCTAACGGTGTTGAAACATTAATAAAAATCAAACCGACCTGTGTAACCGCTTGGCGTGTGTATACAAGGGAACATCAGATGTAATCTCTGCTTAAATGCCCATGATTTGACAAGTGTAGAAAATACGGTAATAAATGTGCTTGAAGGGAACTCTCACGGCTGTTTAAGCATACTATTAAGTTGCTAAGCCCACCTGGCGTTACTGAGTTGAAGTATTTTTTTGGATATTTGCACTGTCATCTTAAGAAGAGTTGTTACATTCTGAGTCCACTGACTTCAATGAAGGGTAATTCAGCCGTGTTGGTCTGAAGCAGTAGAACGAAATTTGAGTTTAGGGGCTCCTTTAAGATGAACAAAATGTAGTGACAGCTGCACAAATATTACATGCCAAATACTAGAGGAAGAATGAAGCCCCTTCAAAAGAAGAAATGTTAAATAAGATACTTGAAACTGCAGGGATGGACAAATTAACTTTAATTTTGAGAGGACAAAACGAACAAAAATGTGAGAATACATGGTCAAGGTTTTATAAATGGATGGAAGGATACAATAAAAAAATCATGTGGACATTCAACCGAACCAGAAGAAAAATGTGAACTATATTTTTAGTTATAAGCAAAGTTCTATTCAAATTTACATGGTGGGGAAAAAATTAAGAAGCGAAATATATAATTAGATAATGTATCAGGTAACTTAACAGATAAAATAATGTGGTAAATGGAAACCCCAACCTATATGTATGCATGTATGTTTGTTTTTGTTTTTTGTTGGTCTTTTATGAAAAAAATGGTATTTAAAAAAAGATGAACAAAATTTATTTCTGGTTATCAGCATTTAGGTGCATGCACTCTTTTGTGGGCATGCTTTTATAGCAGTGCACTGTTCCCCTTTTGGGTGGGGACTTGGGTTGGACCTGTGAAGAACGAAGGAACTGTAAATCTTCTAGGGCTGCGGTCACACGCAACATTAGCCACGCAAGAGATACGGAAGACAAGTGGAGTTTCCGGTCGCGATCTCACCAGCACATCTGGGAAGCGTAGCGCTTCCGTGGCACAACTGAGGCTTCCTGCCGAAAAAGCGCAGCAAAAAACTAGTACCTTGGAGGTACTAGTTTCCAGAAACTGCGGGGCAAGGGCGGGCGTCTGATCGCGTTTCCGGTGGTATCCGGCGCCCGCCCATGTCCCCTTGCGGAAAAGGGTTTTTTTCCCCCCACGTCTCCGTGGATGCGCACACGCACCCAACGGAGCATGCGCATTCGTAGTGTACACAAAAAAAGAAAACCAGTTCGCCGCGCCGCGCGCTTCTTCATTGCGCGCAGGCGTGTGTTGTGATCGGCACCTCTCCCTTGCCATGGAACCTCCACAGTACCTCCACAGAACCTCCACAGTAGGTCTGATTGCTTTACTGCATGTTAGTTTGCCCCGGGGCAAACAGCCACACTTCTCCTCTGCAGTTTCCTGCCCGTGTGGCAGGGGCCTAGATTAGCTGCATTGGTTATAACTAAGGCCTCCAGTCTTTTTTCAGCCTGTGGTAGCATCTTTGGAATTCTGACACAGGGTGGCTGGCCCAGCCACAAAATGGCTGCTGTAGGAGGTGGTGCCCACCACAAAATGGCTTCTACAGGAGGCGGAGACACACAGAGAGAGGGAGCCCAAGTTCAGGGGAGAAGAGAGGTAATGAAAAATACACTGGGAAAGAAGGGAGAGAGGAGAGTAAAATGAACTCTGTGGTGGCAGCTGCCACTGATAAAAATGCTATTTTAATCTGCATAGCCAATCAGAAGCCCTGCCTGTAATGCGTTTTTTATCTTTGCTGTGTTGTTGCATATCTTTCAATAAAAAATTAATTTTTTTTAAAAAAGAAGCCCTGCAGATTTAGAGCCCCACCTAGCCACACCCATTTTCTAAAAAAAACATTTGTTGGGCACCAGTAGCTTAAAATGTTACTGAATTAGACCTGTAGGGAAGAGAAGCTTGATGAAGACTTTCCCCAACCCACTGTTGTGTTTCCACCCTCCTTATAGCATGATGTCTGGGGTGGGTTGGCCATTAAGGCCATTGGGAAGAGTCCTGGTAGACCAATGGCCTGGGAGCCCCCCCAATCCACTGGGGCCACCTGAACCCAAGAGCTACCCCCCCTTGCCAGGGCCACCCCAGTCCAATGAGATGGGTGGGCATGAGCCAGAGGCATGGCTCTTTACCACAGCTACCACAGAGGCACTATACCACAGCTATACCGCCATTTGTTATGTTAATGGTTTTAATAACTTTTGTGTATTTTATATGGATATTTATATTGTCGTCTTATCTATTGTTTTCTTATGTAAGCCACCCTGAGCCTGCCTCGGTGGGGAGGGCGGGGTAAAAATCAAATAAATAAATAAAATAAATAATAAATATGCAGGAAGAGGGACATTCCCTCCCACCCAACCCCGTGTTACTCCGACAGCTGTGATAATAATATTAGAATCTGTCTCTTCTGGTTTCCATTCACTGTAAAGTCAAACCCTGATGGTTTTGTCCAATACTTGAAGCCCCAACAGATTAAATGACTTGCAGTGGCTCCTAAAAACAAATATAATGTCCACTTACCTCCTCAGGAAGTCCATTCCATAGGATTGGAGCTGCAGTGGAAAAAACAAAGATTGGCATCTTCTTTTGTAGGCAACGGAGAATGGCATTGTTACACTTGGTTGACTTTTTGTCTACTTGTTTCCCTTTTCATTGTTGAAGCCCAGTGCCGCTTTAAGGGGTTGTTTTTTTAACCCTGGTTAAAAGCTCAGCAGCATTAATATGTGTCATGGATCTTGCTCACCACAGAGTTAGGGGAGGGATAGAGCTTCTGCTTGGCATAAGAACATAAGAGAGAAGTCATTGTTGGATCAGGTCAATGGCCCATCCAGTCCAACACTCTGTCACACAGTGGCCAAAAATACCAGGTGATGGCCAAAAATGCAGAAGGTCCCATGATCGGGTCCTGGCATATCCTGTTTTGAAAAGAAAAAAAAGACCTAGGAGGGGGTGATGTGAAAGGCCTTCCCCGATGTTGCCTCCCAACACTAGGGTTCAGAGGGTGACCGCTTCTGAATGGGGAGGTCCCCTTTAGTCACTGCCGTGGCTAGAAGCCACTGATAGACCTCTCTTCCTTACATCTGAGAACAGAATTATATGATTTCCTTTGAGTAACGGGGACACGTGTGAGAAGTTCTTAGTATTATTCCTCTTTAAACAACGTCTGTGATATACTGTGTATAGTAGGGGTAGCGAACTCATTTCTTATGAGGGCTGGATCTGACATAAATGAGACCTTGTTGGGACGGGCCATGTGTGTCACAAAATGTAATGCCAGGTAGCTTACATACAAACTTTATAAAGGACACAAAGAAAATTAATAAAGATTTTTTAAAACATGCTTAAAACATTAGCACTATTGCACTATTTTGCATATTTAAAAGTGTCTGATAACTGATACCTCTTGCTCTGAATTATTGCATCAAAATGTCTGTGCTGTTGCAATCTTGAGTATGCTGTTCAGGTGTATATGTGTAAGCTGCAAACCTACAATGATGCAGCAGCAGAACTGGAATGAGAATCCAAAGACAGCCAGTTCCACTGCAGGCCTGATAGACGCCCTTCGGGGGCCTCATCCGGCCCCCAGGCCGCATGTTTGACACCCCTGGTGTATAGGATTATCACACTATCAAAGAGGTCAGTGTTCACTTTAACTTAGTAGCCAGATCTTTTCGGCTGGATCCAGACTAAAATTGGCAGTTTCGACTCATTCACCTGTTCCCACCACATAATTTTTTGGGGGGAGATCAGAGGGAGGCAAAAGGCAGGAAAAGTTCCATCATGCTATTGGAAAAGATGGTCTGGAGTCGTCTTCCTATCTCCAAATAATAAATCCTTTGTTTTCTGCAAGATTTATGAGTTTCTGTTTTCAACTTCCCCCCCCCCCCCCCCAAAAAAGTAAAGATATGTCCTATGGAAGCATAGGGTGCTGTGACTGATTGTTCCCTCTCTCCCCAGCATTTGATATATTTGCAGTTTTCATCTGGACGAAACTAAAGCATTCATATTTTAAAATTTCATCAGTATGCTAAATAGCACCATTTTATATGTCAACCAGGTTAGGAATTATGCTTTTAAAAATATTCTAAAAGCAGTAAAATCTAAGTTTTTAAAGCATGTAAGTAATACATGTAATCCATTTATGCCCCAAATTTCCATCCCCCCTGGGGAAAAAGAAACTTTACTCCTGAATTATCCCTTTAAACTTTTCAAAGTACTTCACTGTTTTTTAAAATTATTAACCTGATAACTTTTCTTATTCATTATTTAAATTATTATACAGCCAACATGGTGTAGTGGTTAAGAGCGATGGACTCTAATCTAGAGAACTGGGGTTGATTCCCCACTCCTCCACATGCAGCTGCTGCTGTGGCCTTGGGCCAGTTATAAGTCCTTTCAGAGAGCTGTTCTCTCATGAGCAGTTCTCTCAGAGCTCTCTCAGCCCCACCTACCTCACGAGGTGTCTGTTGTGGAGAGGGGAAGGGAAAGGAGTTTGTCAGCCACTCTGGAACTCCTTCGGGTAGTGAAGTGTGGGGTATAAATCCAACCTCTTCTTCTTCTTCTTAGTGGTGCATGATGTTCATGAGTTAGAACTTAAGGCTGCCAGACAATCTTTGGATCTCCTGGCTATACTATACACAATGCTATATGATGATGATGATGATAAGAATAATAAATTATTGTAAATTATTGTTTATGATGTAATCGTTTGGATTGGTTTGTCTTCTTGCTATGGTTTTGCCTTATTTATAAACTTTTGGGGGGGGCTGAAAGGTCGGATAAGATTCCTTCCAATAGTGGAATAGAATCTAATTTGCAGCGGCCCTAGTGCAGCCTGTTTCCGAACACTCGAGACCTCTTGAATAAGGAAGTCTTGCTGGACTCCACTAGATGATAAAGGATGAGGTGACATTTCATAACTTCATTTTTACAAATAGGCTTACCAAAAAGCCGCGCGGTGACTTGATTATCTAAGCATGCACGCCTCCGGGGAGTCGAATCTCCGTGAACCTTATTACGATGTCACCTTCAGCGCAGATCTTGATGAAGCATTCAGATCTTCAAACCCGCTGTTTCCTTTAGCAAAGCGGTGTTGATCTGATGGCACACAAAGTCCCCCCCCCCTTAAAATATCATGGATTGACTATGTTGGCCGATATTTTCATGTATGTTACTTTGTCTACAAATTATATTGCTTCAATTGCCATCGGACAGGGGGATCCCCCCACCCTTGTTGGGCCTATGTGTTGGAATTTTGGGAAGGGGTAGGGGGTGCCACTCACAAAATGGCCCTCATGGTGGGAGGCAGCACCACTCACAAAACAGCCACCGTGGGAGGCAGCACCACTCACAAAATGCCTTCCCCTCAAAAGCCAAAAGGGGTACTATTTGCTGCTTAGCTGATACATGACTGGAGTTCTTTTGCAAAACATGCATCGTAGCAGCAGGAGTGAGCCATGCAGTTCAGCAGTGCGTCGGCACGTCAGTTTGGTTTCCAGACCTTTGCCGTTTTCTGTTTGCCTTTGTAAAAAACGTCAGGGGTCTCATGTGAAGAGAGACTGAAGGGCTAAGAGGCAGCGTGCACCCAGAGGAAAGGAAGAAGAGATGGAAACAGATGTCACGGGCTGGGGTGCCAGTCAAAGGGAGTCC
Organism: Gekko japonicus; assembly: GCF_001447785.1. Lineage (NCBI taxonomy): Eukaryota > Metazoa > Chordata > Lepidosauria > Squamata > Gekkonidae > Gekko > Gekko japonicus. The sequence continues at coordinate 352,547 of NW_015173129.1, forward strand.
AGAACAAGCCAAGGTCAGGAGCCAAGAAGACAGTGCAAAGTCCAAAGCCAGGGGGTCCAAAGGTCTAGGTGCAAGAGCCGAGCCGGAGTGGATGCTAGATGCACGAAGCTGACTTGTTGCTTCCACTAAGAGTATTGCCCAGAGTGTGGAGTTAAATGCTGCTACGATCGGCCAGGCTCCTGTTAGAACTCTGGGCTGGCTGAGCGTCTCCCTTGTAGCCTGGCCTCTCTTCGCCTGCTTGCTAAGTTTTGTCGCAGTCGCTCTCTTAAACGAGTCATACGTGGGGGTGAGTCAGGAGGACTTTCAGCTTTCAGTTCTTCCATCTTTTATCTGGGCCAGGTGTGAAGGCTGTTGTTACAGGCACCAGAGATGCCAGCTGTGGTTTCTGCAGGCTCTGTCAGCTCATCCTCATCAATGCCCATGACACTGGACGTGGGGGTGGCGAGCGAGGCGAGAGATGAGTTTGGGCTGCATACCTGCAGAGGAAACTTTGTCCTAGGAAACTGGCTTATGTTGAGTGGAGGCACACGGGAGGGTGACTTATATATGAATCATTAATATTTCAGATCTCTGTTTTATAAACAAATTTTGGAAAGCAAGCATGAATAACTATGGAAACAATGGAAATGTGTGTGTTTACTGTCCCCCGAGATTGCAGTAGGCAGACTGTGCCAAAATTGTTCTTAGACTTTTAAATTACCCCAAATTTCCTTTTATTTTGCCATCCACCCAGCTCTTCATAAAAACGGCCACGGGAAAAGAAGCAGAGGGAATGTTTAAGACTCCTTTGTTTCTATGCTTGGCTGACTTTATTGCTTTCCCATGTTTTCTTGCAGTAAACGTTACAAACTTTATTACACTTAAGCCCATTTTAATATAGTGGGTCATAAAAGAAAAGCTCAGGGACAGAAGGGTACATCAGTTGCAGAGGTGTACAGTTGCCTGTCGCTGAAACTGGCTACCTTTATATCCTGGAGGATCAATACCTAGATCAGTCACTCACCTGGAAAAGACGACAAGAGGTCTAGAAAACAGATTTTCAAAGGAAACACAAAGGGAAGAAAGGACAGTCCATCCGCAGAACATGAGATATCAAGGGGGAAATGTCAATGGCTTTGAAATATTTAAAGAATCTCAGAAAGGGTATGTGAACAGTTTCAGAGGGTGGCCAAGTTGGTCTACGGTAGAAGAAATAGATTTGAGTGCTGTAGCGCCTTAGAGACCAACAACATTTTTGGGGTATGATCTTTTGAGAATCAAAGCTCTGTCTAAGGGGCAGGGGTCATTTCCTGCAGGAGCGCACAGGAGCAGAGCTCCGGCAGTAAAAGAGCCCAGTGGGCGGGCACATGCAACAAGCCCCACCCCCTGCTCCCAGCAGGACTCTGTCAGAGCAAGAAGCAGCCAGGTTAGTTGCAGAGCCCCCTCCCGCCCCCCGGTCCAAAACAGTTTGTATTATGATGCAGTTTGTATAGTATGGTTAGAAAAATGGGTCAATTTGAGCGACAAAAAACTGCTGACATTGGAAGGACATAATTGCAGATTTGGTTGGCATGCATACCTTTGGTATGAAAAGAATAAGGCGGACAATTTCTTTAGACATCACTTTGTAAGAAATGCCTTATTCACAACATGGACGAGATATAAAAGATTTTTCTTTGATGCGACACCACTGTGGATTGTACCAGCAGAAGTTTTATCGTCATATACGAGACAAAGCGGCAAAGAGTGGTTGCCTTACAGAGACTTAATAAAAAAAGAGGGTACAGAATGGCAAATAAAAGAGCAGGATGAGATACAGTATAAATATGTCTGGTTGAGCTATTTACAGATAGTTGATTTGTTCAAAGCAGATAAGAAAAAATATGGATTTAGAGAGGAGAAAAATGAAATTGAAACTGTCTGGGAGGGAGGAGGGAAAAAGGCGATTTCTACTGTATATAAAATTTTGTTAAAATGGTATACGGAAGATGAGACGGTGAAAGAGCAAATGCTTAAATGGGCAGTAAATGTTAATACTGAGATCTCTATGGACTCTTGGGAATATCTGTGGAAAAATTCGATCAAGATCTCGTCATGTACCAATGTGAAAGAGAATTGTTATAAAATGATGTACAGGTGGTATATGACACCCAAGAAAATAGCCAACATGAACCAAAACTTTTCTAACAAATGTTGGAAATGTAGAAAACATGAAGGTTCATTTTATCATATGTGGTGGACATGTGAAAAAGCTGTGGACTTTTGGACTAGAGTTCACAGCGAAATGCAAAAAAATTTGAAATGTTCTTTTAAAAAAGCACCAGAAATTCTGCTCTTAGGACTTAAAATGGAAGAATTGAATATTACAAAAAGAACTTTATTTTGGTACCTGATTACAACGGCGAGAATACTCTATGCACAATGTTGGAAACAAGAAAGAATTCCAGAGTTAGAAGAATGGATACAAAAAACTTTGTTTATGGCTGAGATGGACAAATTGTGTTCTAAAAAAAAACAAACAGTCCCAGTGGTACCTTTAAGACCAAGTTTTATTCAGGTACGAGCTCTCCCTCCTCTGCAAGGGCAGATCTGCACGTTCCCCCCCCCCAATAGCTAGCAATCCAAAACAGTCCAGTGGATCCTGAGCGGTGGGTGTTGCCTTCTGACACACTTCCGGTGATGTCAGGGGGTGTGGCATATACAAATGAGTTACGCTAATGAGTTATGCTAATGAGTTCCTGCACCTCTTTTTCTACGAAATGACCCCTGCTAAGGGGTATCTGACAAAAGGAGTTTGGACTCTCGGAAGCTTACGTCCTGAAAATTTTGTTGCTCTCTTAAGGTGTTGCTGGGTATGAGAACAGCGGCACCTCTTTAGTTAAGGACAGGACCAGAAGAGAAGAAATGGTTTTCAATTGCAGGAAGGTTGGCTTAAGGTGATTACAATCCGTTGAATAAGGGATTTGGCAAAGTCCCCATCTTTAGAAGATTTTAAGAAGGTGTCTCAGGGATCAGGACTGAAGCCAGGATCTTGTGGCTTGTGGGGCAAATTTATTCTGGTGGGGCTGCCGATCAGCTGGAGGACCCTTTAAATCTTGCAGGAAGGAGGGAGAGGGGCGCATGACACCCCCTGCTTCTTCTCAAAATAATCTCTTTAAAGGCTTTTGAGAAGTAGCGGCTGGCCTTTTAAGGAAGGGGGTAGAGCCCCCAATAGACCCACTGGAACTACGGGCCAGTCAGGGATTCTTTCCCGTTGTGTACCATGGCAGGGTTTCACTTCCTCTGTTCTTACGCTCTGTGTGCTAGTTGAGATTCTCTTAAGTCATATGAGTTCAGGACTTAAGGAAGGATTGAGTTGAGCCCCAAGATAATTCCATCGAGACGTGCGGTAGAGGAGGCTCTTTGTATTTCGTTCTGGAATGCGGACTGCTTCTTCGCCCTCCTTTCGGTTCTTGTTGTCACATTGTAGAGTTAGTTTCGAGTTATAGGTAGTGCACTCTCGTGTGCCATCGGTTGGATTTCCGTGTCTTGGCATGGTTTTGATGTGCAATTAAAACAGTTTAGCATCAGTAGATCGGGACCTGTTCAATAACATCCTTGGGCACCTCATTGTCCATCATAACCCTCCAAATATATATATAAGTTGCTTATTTTGTTTCTCGGCATTATGGGGCAAAGTTGTCTTTTCTGGTAGAGGGAGAAAGTCATTCCCCATTGTTTAGGTGGCTGATGTACTGGATTAAGTTGGCTTGCCAGCCTCCAGGTGGGGCCGGGAGATCTGTCAGGGTTACAACTGAGCTACAGATGACAGAGATCAATTCCTTTGGGGAAAATGGCTGCTTTGGAAGGGGGACTTTGTGGCATTATACCCCGCTGAAGTCCCTCCCCTTCCCTGGGTGCCATCCCCAAATCTCCAGGAGTCCCCCAACCTAGAGTTGAAAACCCTAGTTAAGTGTTACCTGCATAGTGATCACACTGCAGTCTGTAGCTTTACGTGGACGCTGAAGATCTTGACTGATGGATTGACCCCGGCCGAATCCTAGCGGTTGGTTACCTTGTGGATACGACATCATTCTCCCCAATCCACATCCTGTAACATCCCTCTTGGAGGCAAGAAATACCTAGAAGTGACATCACCTTGCCGTCATGACTTTGAATGATGCTCTGTTACGCTGGCAGTGTGATATCACCTCCGGGTATTTGTGACGTTGGTTAAGAACAGCAACAGCTTTTCCCTGCCTTCCCTCAGTGGGCCGCTGGGCAACAGAGAGGGAGTCCAGGAAGTCTCCCTACAAATCGAACTGGTTCTGCTTTGGATCGTGGTCTTTTGAAGGCCGGAAGAATAACAGGAATGCGAAGAGGTTATATGAAAATATTTCTGGGATGGCGTTTTAGTGCTGCGTGGGACACCCTTAAAAAGATTTCAACCACGCGAGGCAATTTTTAAGTTTAATTTGCCATCATTTTCCTTCCTTTGTGTTGGGAACGTTTTTGTCTTCTCGCTCTTCCTTCATTCATGAGCCGCATCGTGCTGTGTGAATCAGTTCAGCTGTTGCTACACTTTCCTTTCTTCCCCTTTGTGGTCTGAGTCAAACGGTACTTTCAAAGTGTGGCTCTGTCTAGTTCAGCATTTTGACATTGTCTTTCATAAACGACATATTTCTACTTCTCCCAGTACGGATCGGCCAATTCATACCCGAATGCTTATGCATTTCCTTGTCTTACAAGAGCTAATCTCCCCCCCCCCCGAAGTTAATTCATCCTTCTCTGCACTCCACATAGCGTCAGACACAAATCTCAATTACAGAATCCACTGGCGCAGGGGTTTTCACAATGCAATGGTGGTTCAGTCAGTGTTAGCTCTTCAGTCTCTGCTGCTTCGGCCTAGCCAATACTTCCCTCCCGGTTCTTCCCTCCTGGTTTAGAATTGCCGATCTCTCTTCTTCAAAGGGGTTGGGAGATGATTTATAACTTCACTTCTGGCTGCCTGAAGGTTCGGAGAGTGTCCCGATGGGCAGAGTTCAAAATGTAGGGACCTTTTTGTGGGGAGAATTTTTTAAAAGCAAAACATACGAAAAAGGAGGGGGGGGGACAGCGGGCGGTTGACCGTCCAGCGTCTGCATGCAGATGCTGTGCTCTGAATCTCTCCTTATATATAATTGAATAGTGGGTGCCAAAGTTCTAAAATGCACTCCTTTAGTGTATGGACGCTTGAACTGTCAGTCAGAAGACGCTGGCTGGGTTGACTGGCTGCTTTGTGCAGTCCCGCCCAGCGTTTCAAGGTCTTTTGCATATGGAAGCTGATTGGACTTCACTGCATTCCACACCTCAAACTCACCCCCCTCCCCGCAAGGCAGTTGGAATGTCAGTTGCATATGGAACCTTCAAGGTCTTTTGCATATGGAAGCTGATTGGACTTCACTCCATTCCACACCTCATACTCCCCCCCCGCAAGGCAGTTGGAATGTCTGGTGGTGTGTAGGTCCCAGGATCATGTTTTAAAAGCTGCCTGGGGACCCTACATTCCCCTCAGTGCCTGTTGGTAGGCAACTAAGCTTGGTCCTGTCACCTACTTTGGCCTTTGGGAGAAAACACATTGGGGCCAATCCTGATAGGGTTGCCAACTCCAGATGGGAAATTCCTGGAGATTTGAGGGATGGAGCCTGAAGAGGGTGAGGTTTGAGGAGGGGTGGGACCTCAGACAGGTACACTGCCATAGACTCCACCCTCCAAACCAGTCAGTCTCACATAGGGAACCATTGTTGCCAATCTCCAGGTGAGGGCTGGAGAGCACTCAGTATTACAACTGCTCTGCAGAAGGGAGGGCAGAAGTCAGCTGAAGTCAAAGGGGCAGATAATGGTAGGTTGGTGGCTAGCTGGGAAGGAGATGGGGTTGCCAACTACATGCTGACAAATTCCTGGGGATTTGAGGGGTGGAGCCTGGAGAGGGTGGGGTTTGCAGAGGGGTGGGACCTCAGACAGGTAGAATGCCATAGACTCCACCCTCCAAACCAGCCATTTTGTCCTGGGTAACAATTGCTGCCAATCTCCAGGTGAGGGCTACAGATTACTCACAATTACAACTGCTCTTCAGGTAGCAGAGATCAGTTCCTCTGGAGAAAACAGTGGACTCTGTCATTATACCCTGCTGAGGTCACCACAGCAAATTGACACTGTTTGCCCAAAGCCAGAGCACTGCCCCAGAGCCTCTTTCTAGATCCCGTTGTATTGCTTTCACAACGGGCTTTACTGCTAGTTAATAATAATCAGTGTAGTGCATTATTGCACAGATCGGGGGGGTCAAACATGCGGCCCCAGGGCCAGATCAGTCCCCCGGAGGGCTTCTATCAGGCCCGCAGTGGAACTGGCTGTCTTCTGCTTCTTCTTCCAGTTCTGCTGCTGCCGTGTAATCGTAGGTTTGCAGCTTACAGATACACACAGCTGAACAGCATACTCGAGATGGCAACAGCACAGACGTTTTGAGGCAATGTTTCAGAGCAAAAGGTGTCAGTTATCAGACACTATTAAATAAACAAAGTATTGCAAGAGTGCTAATGTTTTAAGCATGTTTTTATTTTAAGTAAAAAAACCACCACCTTTGTGTTTGTGTCCTTTTTAAAGTTTATATCTCCGTTACCTGGCATTGCATTTTATGACACATGTGGCCCGGCCCAACAAGGTCTAATTTATGTCAGATCCGGCCCTCATAAGAAATGGGTTCGACACCCCTGGCCTAGAGCACCCCTGACAAGTGCTCGTCCAACCGCTGCTTCAAGACAGTCAGTGAGGGGGAGGTCACCACGTCCCGAGGCAGCTGACTCCACTGCACAGAATCATAACCCTGTACAGAATCATAACCCCCTCTTCGTAACCCTGCTCTGCCACCGGCTCACCTGGGGATCGCAGTATTTTCAGTCATGGTGTTTTCTAGGGTTTCCACCTTTGGGCTGGGGACTTCCTGGAACACCTGGGGGTGGAGTCTGGAGAGGGTGGGGTTTGGGAAGGGGAGGGACCTCAGCAGGGGATAGTGCCATAGAGTTCTGTCCACCCTCTAAAGCAGCCATTTTCTCCACAGGAACTGATCTCTGTCGTCTGGAGGTCAACTGTAATTCTAGGACATCTCCAGCTCCCACCTGGGTGTTGGCAACCCTGTTTGGGGCAATTCACTGCTAGATACAACAGGAGTAGATTTGCTCTCTGTTAAATGAAAACGAGCAAGTTTGGTGTCGTGGTTAAGTGCGTGGACTCTAATCTGGGAGAACTGGGTTCGATTACCCACTCCTCCACTTGCACCTGCTGGATGACCTTGGGCAAGCCATAGTTCTTTCAGAGCTGTTCTTGAAATAGAGCAGTTTCTGTCAGAGCTCTCTCAGCCCCACCTACCTCATAGGGTGTCTGTTGTGGGGAGGGGAAGGGAAAGGAAATCGTAAGCCGCTCTGAAACTGCTCTGGGTAGTGAAGGATGGGGTATAAATCCAATCTCCTCCTCCTCCTCTTCTTCGTCTTCTTCCTCTTCTTATTTCATGGGGGGAAATCTCAAAACCCAAAGTACAGATGGACTTTTAATTTGCACAGTAGTTCTGAAGGTTTAGATTTTTTCCATGTTTTGTGCATTTTCCAGTTGAAAAGGGCACGGTCTTGAAAGAACCCCTTCGCTTGACCTCTTAAAGCTCTGTCCTGGGTTCTGACTAGATTCCAACTGACACAGCTTTTGAAAGCTTTCTTCCTATTCATAAGGTAACATTTTGGTTTTGCTTGACGTAACAGGCTGTAGCGGCGATTGGGTGAGTGCATTTTGTGATATTGCGTTCCAGTGGGAATTTTCCGGGCTGAATGGGTTAAATTTGGGTCACATGCAGGGCTATTTTTGGGCAGGAACACACAGGAACGGAGTTCCGGCTGGCTCCCGAGTTGGCCACGCCCAGCAGGAACTCATTAGCATAATAAGCCACACCCAACAGCAGAAACTCATTAAGATTGGCTATATTAGGGGTGTGTGGACTAACATGCAAAGAAGTTCCTGCTACAAAAAAAAGCCCTGGGTTTTGACAATAAATAAAGTAAACAGAATAAGAAGCAAAGTGTGGGTGTGGCTGAATGACCACACTTCTGGTAACATGGGGGTGTGGCCTAATATGCTATTGAGCTGTGCTGTCAGGGGTGTGGCCTAATATGCTAATGAGTTTCTGCTGTTGGGTTTGGCCTATTATGCTAATGAGTTCCTGCTGGGCTTTTTCTACAAAAAAGCCCTGGTCACATGGAAGTTTGAAACGTCCTTTCCAGCAATATGAGCAAGGGAGGTTTAATATTTTACTTCTGAGGTGGTATTCACCAGGAAATCAAGGACTCGCTAGAATTTTCAGTGCTAACTATGTTGGAATTCATTATCCTCTGCCTTTGAGAAACTGAGTATTCAGTTAGCAATGAGGTGTTCTTGTAGTGGTTCCCACAGTGAAGTTCTTGCTGAAAATATACCGTCGCATCCACGTTTCTTTGTTTTCCTGGCAAGGCTAGCAGGAAGCCATTTAATAACAGGATGTTTTAGTTCTTATCTCTTGCCCTATTTGAAGCAATTTGCCCATAATGAGATAAAACCATTACAACACTAAGATATACCTCCTTGCAAAGGGTGCACTCTCAATAAATTCTTACATGAATTTTGCATGGAATAAGCTTTTCCTAGGAAGGTCCTTGTCATCCAGCGAGATGCAGAGTTAATCTGCGTGCTTTAGGCTTCGAATGCAAGGAAGAAAATTGAGTGGTTTTTCCATACATATGAAGCGGCCTGATACTGAATCAGACCATTAGTGCATCGAGGTCAGTAGTGTCTACTTAGATGGGCAGCGTCTCTCCAGCGTCTCAGGTCGCGGTCTTTCTCGTCACTTACCACCTGATCCTTTGAACAGGAGATGTGAAGAATTTCAACTGGGACCTTCTGCATGACGTCATGGCACTCTAGGAATTTCAGAAATCTCTACAGTAAAACCATAGATAATTTGAAATTTCTAGAGGGTCATGACATCACTTCCTGTTCTAAAGGGTCTAGAGGGTCATGGCACCACTTCCTGTTTTAGAACAGGAACACTTCCTGTTTTAGACTTCCCCATGCTGTTAATCCCCCCCCCATTTGCTTCCCACCTCCCCAGTGAGCAAGGGTGGGGGGACAGGGAGCATCACTGGGAGGTCCCGTGCCATTATTGTCTAAGTGGCAACCTTAGGTGTGTGTGAATGAGAGAGGGGGAGAGCAAAGGCAGACGTATATAATGAAAAACCCTTAAAAGTGAGTCATGCCTTGTAGGTGGGGTTTCAAGTGGGTCCAGGACCTTAGGCGTTCATCTAAGTCTCACTTGGCTGAGAGCCAGTTTGGTATAGTGGTTAGGAGCATGGACTCTAATCTGGGAGAACCAGGTTTGATTCCTTGGTCCTCCACATGCAGCTGCTGGGTGACCCTGGGCAAGCCACAGTTCTCTCACTGTTCTCTCAAGAGCAGTCCTTGAAAGAGCTCTCTCAGCCCCACCTACCTCACAGGGTGTCTGTTGCGGGGAGAGGAAGGGAAGGAGATTGTAAGCTGCTCTGAGACTCCGAGTGAAGGGCGGGGTATAAATCCAATCTCCTCCTTTATCCTGTGCCCTGAACTATAGTCAGACTATGCTTGCTAAGCCCGCAGCGTGACACCCTCGTCTTTGCTGCCAGTCTTTCGAGAAGTAGCAGCAGCTTTTAAGCAACAATGTCCCAGCCGTGGCTTCTGCAAGCTGCATAGTCGTCCCCCTTTTGCCTCACAGTGACATCGAGCTGCCTCACCATGATTCCCCACTCCTCCACATGCAGCTACTGGCACAACCTTGGGTCAGTCATAAGTTCTCTCAGAGCTGTTCTCTCAAGGGCAGTCCTCGAAAGAGCTCTCTCAGCCCCCCCTCCCTCACAGGGTGTCTTGTTGTGGGGAGGGGAAGGGAAGGGAAGGAGATTGTGAGCCACTCTGACTCCGAGTGAAGAGCAGGTTATAAATCCAATCTCTTCTCTTCTCCATCTTACTTGAGCGGCAGAAGCACAGCTCCTTCAGCCTCGGCTTTAAACTATCACGGGGCCTCTGTTGCTCAGCTTCACGTTTTAGGTCACTGCCCCAGACAGGTATAAACATTTAGCTTGGAGCCTGGCTGTTTTGGGGACTCACGCTTCAGGGCTGATGGGTGAGGCAGTTTCTCCACAAGGGGTGGCGATTGCTGAGAAGACCTGTTGTCCTTTGCACCATTATCGGGGTTTGGAGGAACAAGCAGAGTGACGGTTCCCCACTGTGTCTCCTAGTGCAGGAGTCCCCAACCTTTTTGAGCCTGTAGGGAACTTTGTAATTTTGAGGGTGGGTGGTGAGCCAATGTTCCCTCTAAGCTGTGGAGTCTTGTGAGCAAAAATTCTACTTTGTGAGCTACTGGCACTAAAGTTGTGAGCAAGTGATTTGGCTACTGCATAAATTAGTTTCCTCTGGAGCCATCTTTCCTGAGCTAAGACAAAAATGTGTGAGCCAGAGGCTAAAAAACTGTGAGCTAGTTCACACTAACTCAGCTTAGAGGGAACACTGGTGGTGCCTCCCCCCCCCACCGAAATGGCCACCGCAAGAGGTGGAATGAAACAATAAATGGCTCCCTCAGGAAGTAGAACCAAATGCAGCAATCTGTTCCTCACACCTCCTGGGAAGGAGGAACTCCTGGAGGAGGAGGAGGAGAAGAGTTGGTTTTATACCCTGCTCTTCACTACCTGAAGGAGTCTCGGAGCGACTTACAATCGCCTTCCCTTCGTCTCCCCACAACAGACACCCTGTGAGGTACGTGGAGCTGAGAGAGCTCTGAGAGAACTGCTCTTGGGAGAACTGTGACTGACCCAAGGTCACCCAGTTGGCTGCATGTGGAGGAGTCGGGAATCAAACTCGGGTCTCCCGATTAGAGTCTGCCACTCTTAAACCACTACACCAAAACTGGGGGAAAGGAACCACACACAAGTTAAGGAAATCCCAGGTGTTTACCAGTCATCTTGATCCTCCAATGGAAAATCCCTTCATTTGAATGAGGGCAGCCTATAAACACCCCTGGCTTACAAGGGCCCTGCCCATTTTCTAAAAAGGCTCAGTGGACTCCAAGGGAAGAACTGGTTGGCAGCACCGTGGCGCCCCCGGGTGCTATATAGAGAGCCGGTTTGGTGTCGTGGTTAAGTGCGCAGACTCTAATCTGGGAGAACCGGGTTTGATCCCCCACTCCTCCACTTGCACCTGCTGGATGACCTTGGGCAAGCCGTAGTTCTGACAAGAGTTGTTCTTGAAAAAGAGCAGTTTCTGTCAGAGTTCTCTCAGCCCCGCCTACCTCACAGGGTGTCTGTTGTGGGGAGGGGGAGGGAAAGGGAGTTTGTAAGCCGCTCTGAGACTCCCTTGGGTAGTGAAGGGCCATGGGGTGTAAATCCAATCTCTTCTCTTCTTATACTGCGGAACCCCGGCTCAGTGTCTTCTTCTGACTGCCGTGTTGTTGTTTGAAGTCTTTGAATGTTAAGGAAATTTTGCAGATAGCTTTTCTATCTTTCCTTGGAATCAATAAAATCTGTTTTCAAAAAAGGGGGAAAAAAGAAACTTTGCAGCCGTCTAGTTTACATTAATTTATTATTGCCGCTTGGTATCCATGGCTGGCAGTCCTGTTGCCGCCCAGGCTAATAAGCGACTGAGAGTATGAGGCATACCTTATTTGGCATCTGGGTGCAGAAGAAATTGCCTTGGGGGTCAGTCCCTGAGCTGCAACTAGAAGATAATTAGCATTTGAGGGGTTTTTTTTAAATCCTTAAGGTGACTGAACAAATTGACATTATAATTGATTTCTTTACCCCTTTATTTCTTTACGGCGCCTGGATATTTGTACCAGCACTTTGCGGGGCCGTCCTTTCTTTGTTCCGGGAAGCCTTAGTTATCACAGCGTTACTTAACTTCTAAAGAGGTTATGGATAAAATCATCCTAAATTAGAGCCGGGTGGAGTGGTTTGCTTTTGTAGATTGGAAAGCAAAACAAAACACGGACTGAAGGTTTCCCAGCCTTGTTTCTTTTCACCAGCCCTGCTTTACGGGTGGCTTTTCTGCAGCTCATCCAAGGTGCTTGAACTGGTGCTTAATCGTGTTTTGGTTGCTGTGGTTTCTGGTTGACAAGTAGCTGTGTAAAATGTTGTCTAGTTGCAGCCAATTTATGGAGACCCTGTAGAGTTTTCATTGCAGGAGGCATTCGGAGGTGGTTGGCCATTGCCCGCCTCTGCATAGCAACCCTGGACTTCCTCAGTGGACTCCCATCCAAGTACTAACCAGGACTGACCCTGCTTAGCTTCCGAGATCTGTTGAGGCTGGGCTAGCCGGGGCCACGCAGGTCAGGGTTAGAGACATTCAGAGGTGGTTTGCCATGGCCTGCCTCTGCGTAGCAACCCTGGACTTCCTCAGTAGACTCCCATCCAAGTACTAACCAGGACTGACCCTGCTTAGCCTCCAGAATCTGACAAGTTTAGGTCTAGCCTGGGACATCCAGGTCAGGGTAGAGATGTTCAGAGGTGGTTTGCCATGTGGGCTGTAACATCGATCTGTCACAATGGAGTAAAAATATGGAAAGCGAATATTAAGTTGACTAAATCTGTTTCATTTAAAGACAACTTATATAAAATGTTCTATAGATGGCATCTAACCCCAGATAGGTTAGCTAAAATGTATAAAAACTTGGGTAATAATGTGTTGGAACTGTAACAACCATGTTGGGTCATACCACCATATGTGGTGGACATGTAAAAAGGTTCATAAATACCGGATTGAAGTACATACCTTCTTACAGTCAATCTTGAATATTACAGTACCTTTTAAGGCAGAAATATTTTTGGTAAACTGCTTACCAGATGAGTTAGATAAGAACCATAGATACTTCATTTTACATGTTATAACAGCGGCCAGAATTTTATTTGCAATGACGTTGAGGACATTGAAGATTCCAACACTACATGAGTTGATACTGAAGACCAGGGGTCTTTTCGTAGAAAAAGAGCTGCATGAGTTCATTAGCATATGGTATGCTAATGAGCTACTAGGCTATTAGCATAATAGCTCATTAGCATATCCAACGCCCCCTGACATCACCGGAAGTGATGTCAGTAGGGGAAACAAAAGGGGGGGAGCCATCTTCAAAAGCCTCCCCTTCCCTAGCCTGCGGGGGTGGGGGGAAGCAAAGAAAGAAGTGGTTTAATGTTTAAACCCTTTCTCACTAGAGTTGGGCGGCAGAAGGAGGAAAGAAGGAAGGAAAGAGAGAGAGAAAGAGTAGAGAGAAGGAACAAAGGAAGGAAAGAGTGAAAGAAAAGGAAAGGGGAAGGAAAGAAGGGAAAGAAAGTGGGCAAAGAGATGGGGGAGGGGAGGCTCTCCCACCCCCCCACTCAAGCTTCCACCACCCCCCACGGATCCCTCACCCCTGGAGGCGGCAGGGGGGCCTCTCCTGGCCTCCTCTGGGCCGCAGTGCTTCGGTGCTGGCCCAGGGAGGCGGTGGGGGGGCTCTTCTGGCCTCTTCTGGATCACAGCACTCCGGCGCTAGCCCAGGGAGGCGGCAGGGGGGTTGATCCTGCCAGCCCTGCCTCCACAGTAGCTTTTCATACTCCTCCCCCATCTCCCTCCTACACTGGACAGACAGATGCCTGTCAGTTGCAGGAGAGGAGGTGGGATGCTTACAGCTGTCGGGGAGGTTTGCTCAGCAAGATTGCCTTAGCCCTGCTGCTGGCCCAGCCTCCCTGATGTCTTTAAACATAATCCCCCCAACACCAGACAGGTGGGTGTCTGGCAGGTGTAGGAGCAGGACCAGGATACTTTAATCCATCAGGGACTCCGCCCCAACAGGATCACTTTAGTGATGTTGCTGGCCCAGCCTTTCTGATGGCTTCCAACACACTCCCCCCACCTCCCACACCTAACAGGCGGTTGTCTGTCAGGTGCAGCAGCGGTTGCAGGGTGCTTAAAGCCACGAGTGAGCCCGCCCCAGCAGTAATGCCGTAGTGATCCTGCCAGCCCCACCTCCATAGTGACTTCTAATACTCCTCCCCCACCCCTCCTACAGTGGACAGGTGTCACCTATGCTGCCATGGGGGTTGGGGAGTTCATTCTGTGTCTTGGTAATTGCTATTGCATCCTTATCTCTGCTGTTCTGCCTGTGCTGCAATGCTTATCTTTACAGATGTGCAGGAGGATGTTGTGTTGGACATTGTATTGTCTGGAAGTCTCCTATGTACTGTGAGAGACTACTGCTTCCCAGCTTTTGCCACCTAACGGTTTCCTAGTTGTTTCCGCATGCGGGAGGGTAGCTAATTGGCCCATGCCATGCCCTATATCTTATTATGCTCAATGGGTTGCCGGAATTCTTAACAGTGCCTGTGTTACTGCCTCTATAGCTTTGCAATAAAAGTATAACCGTTCCTGAATGTGTGTACTTCGTTGTAAGCTGTGGGTTCTGACAACAGGCAGCTGCCTGTCAGGTGTAGGAGAGGAGGTGGGATGCTTACAGCCGCTGGGGAGGTTTACACAGCAAGATTGCCTTAAGCCCTGCTGCTGGCCCTGATGCCTTTAAACATAACCCCCCAGCACCAGACAGGCAGGTGTCTGTCAGGTGTAGGAGCAGGACCAGGGTACTTTATCCATCAGGGATGCCACCCCAGCAGAATCACCTTAGCGATGCTGCTGGTCCAGCCTCTCTGATGGCTTCCAACACACTCCCCCCACCTCCTACACCTAACAGGCGGTTGGCTGTCAGGTGCAGCAGCGGTTGCAGGGTGCTTTAAGCCATGAGGGAGTCCGCCCCAGCAGTCTACAGAAAGGTCCTTCAGTAGAGAGAGAAAAAGTATGTTTGTCTCACTTCATTTTTTACACTACAATCTTCTCCATTAGAATTCCTACAACAAATGTTACATTTCAAACTTTACATCATCAGTATTATAACTAGATTTATGGAAGTTAAATGCCATAGTGAAGCATGGGTATCAGGGTAGTTCTAAATAAGGGGCTGTGGCTCAGTGGAAAAGCCTCTGCTTTGAGTGCAGAATGTCCCAGATTCAATCCCTGGCATCTCCAGTTAAAAAGGACCAGGCAGTAGGTGATGGGAAAGACCTCGGCCTGAGTCCCTGCAGAGCTGTAAAGTGGGGCTGTGGCTCAGTGGTAGAGCCTCTGCTTGGCATGCAGAAAGTCCCAGGTTCAGTCCCCGGCTCACTAAGTCCCTTAGGATCAGTCCCTTAGGATCACTAAGGCGTTACTGCTGGGGCAGGCTCCCTCGTGGCTTTAAGCACCCTGCAACTGCTGCTGCACCTGACAGACAACTGCCTGTCAGGTATAGGAGGGGAGAGCATGTTTGAAGCCATAGGGAGGCTGGGCCAGCAGCTTTGCTTCACTTCACAGCCGGTTGGCCGCTCCTGATTTCCTGAACTGTCATTAGCTCTCTGCAGTCCCCTGTAACTGGTTTGTTTGTTTTTTACCTCAGAACACTGAGCTCTGCAGCTGACCAATCAAAGAGTGGGGTGGGGTGCAAGGAGGCAGCAGCCTGGCAGCAGCATAGGAACCAATGTGGGGAGCACATTTTACCCCTTTTGACCCACTTAGGGGTTGAATTTCTAAGAATCCCTTCTTAGTGAGCATCTACGCCATGGTAGGAGTGCTCTCTCCGAATTTGGTGTTTCTAGGTCCAGCTGTTTGCCCTGGGTGTTGATTATACGGTGAGGGGACTATTTTATATATATAGAAGGGGTGCATTGAAAGGCAGTTGTGAAGATGGCAGACATGGGGAAAGACAGCCGCACAGGTCACCAAGGCCGGCAGCAGTGTTAGATAAGTGCCCCTCTTTGTGCTCAGTGCCGATTCCTTCCGGTCGCAGAAAGATGTTGTTAAATTCACCTTTTAATGGAATGTGACTGCTGCGCTGGCTTCTTCTGCCCTCTGTTAATTGCACTGACTATGGAAACAAAGAGATGCTGCCTAATTTGCTGGGGTCACCCCCCCTTCCCTATAGGATTTTTGCTTGCTCCTGAATTGCAAACAGATTTGCTTCCTCCATGGGAGCTGAGCGAGGTTCTTGATTGATCTGTTAGTTTCAGGGACACAAGACCAAGGGGATCTATCGATCGTTCCACAGTCAGCTGAACCCATTCTGTAATGCACTTAATTGCCCCGCATCAGACTACATTTTACCATTCCCGGGCTCTGTTTGATGAGGGTTTTGCTGAATATATGCTGTTTTAAACACTTTTCCTCCTTGCAAATGCATGTTTTGCGTCTGGGAGAAATCTCCTCTCTCTTTAGCCCTGAAAGAAAATGTGCTTGTTTCGTTCTCTGGGAAGCAATTTTAGGGTTTTGCTTTGTATAGGAGGAATTTTCCCCTTAAAAAACAAAGTCTCCTTTTGTATACCATTTTTCTTTAATTCAGGCTTTTGGGAGAATGGAACAATTGGGGCGTTTTGTTCTTTCACCGTTGTTAGGTGTTGCTATTAAATAGAGCTCAGGTAAAAGCTGAATTAATCTGATTTGATGTCCCAGTCTTCAGAATTTTGGGAAACTGGTTCTTCCGGTGGAACATTCTGGTCTTTGCCATTCTGCATACGGTACCTTGACTTTATGAAGAACGCATGGAAATATGAAGCCATCTTATACCATTGGTCCACCAAGATCAGTATTATCTACTCAGATGGGCGGCTGGTGTCCATGAGATCAGGCTGAGAACTTTCACTTCACTCACTACCTGATCCTTCAATGGGAAGTGCCGGGGATTCTGTATATGAACCAGGTGCCTTTCCACTGAGCTATGGCCATTCCTCTGAAGAAAGCATTCGTTACTGAACACATGACGTGGCCTTCTACCATCTGCTCTACAGGATCTCACATAGAGGTCTTCCATGTTACCTACTACCCGATCTTATGAAAACAAAAAGCAAAACCTGAAGATGCCATGGCTTGAACCTCAGACGTTCGCTGTGTAAAGCAGATGTTCTACCACTGATCCATGGTCTCATCCGAAACTAAGCTGCCTTATACTGAGTTGAACTTTTGGTCTATTAAAGTCAGTCCTATCTCCAGGGCTCTTCAGGATCTCAGGGTGAGATCTTTCTTCTCACCTACTATGTAGGGGTGTGCATTCCTCATGCCGGGTATATTTCGGCTTCCCAAGTGTATTCGGGTTTTCTCAGGAAAACCAGGAAAAAAATCCCAAGAAAATCCTGGATATGCTCAGGAATTTCGGGTAGACCTGAAAACAGTGGAGAGGTGGGAGCAGATTGCTCCTGCCTACCGGGTATTTGTTGAGCAGGCTTATGCCTGCTCAACAAATAAAGGGACTACAGAAGTCAGCCTGCAAGAGAAGCCAGCTGAAGATCTGCTGGGTTGGTATGGGGTTGAGAGCTCCCCACCAGTGCAGCTCTGTGCTGCTTTCTCCTGCAGGTCGGTTTAAACTGGGATGTAGGAGAAGCCAAGCCAGCTTCAGGGTTGGGCTGACATTTTTTACCAGCATTTTTAAAGTTCTGGTCTATTGGACCTGAAAAATTCTGGGATTTCCTAAAAATCCCAAATCTGAATATCATACCGGTATTTGGATCCAGGATATTTTTTGGGAATCCTGAATTTTTTTTGGGTGGACCTGAACTGAAGAATAGTGGTTTAGAATTTTATTTTATTTTACTATTTTATTTATTTAATTTGTACCTTGCCGTCCCCGCAAGCAGGCTCAGGGTGGCCTACATTGGTTGGTACATAAATAACCATTAAAATCCATATAAAATCATTTAAACAATTGAATTATAAATAAGATCATAAAATCATAAAGTGCTGGCAATATTTCATTAATTACTTAAGATGGCGTACTGAAGAGTGCATACAGACAAACAGTTTTTCAACTCAGTGCTGTTCTTAAGTCACGCGGTGGCACAGGCCAGATGTCAAAATTAAGGGCCAGGGTCTATAACTACGATTGTTGGTGGTAGTAGTGAAGTAGTAGAAAAAATTACTTACCCCTACAACTATGTGATCCATGTAACTGGAGATGCTGGGACTTTCTGCATGTCAAGCAGATGCTCTACCACTGAGCCACTGCCCCTTTCCAATCACATAAAGCTGCCTTATACTGAGTCAGGCCATTGGGCCCTCAAAGACAGTATTGCCTACTCAGGCTGGCAGCAGCTCTCCAGAGTCTCAGAGTCTTTTCCATCACCTACAACCTGATCTTTAATGGAGACGACGGGGATTGAGCCTGGGACCTTCTACATGCCAAACAGATGGTCTTCTACTATGTCACTGGCCCCTCCCCTTATTTCTGAGGTGATAGAATAATAGATTCACAGAATCGTAGAGTTGGAAGGGACCTCCAGGGTCATCTAGTCCAACCCCCTGCACAATGCAGGAAATTTACAAATACCTCCCCCTCATACCCACAGTGACTGATGTTCAACGCCCAGTTGGAAAACTTTTGTAGGGTTGTATGAGTGAAAAGCAATTTCATTCTCCTTGCATGTGAATGTAGTATTATGTTGACAGACACTACCCATAACATGATAACAAGGCCAACAAGTTGTAAGTGCGTTGGAGAAGACTGTCCAGTAATTACACAATTAGTTCTGAATACTTTGATATGAAACACTTCTTGGTTAATTAAGAACATAGTAAATGAGTGAAGTTGGCCCACCAAGAAAACTCTGCATTACAATATTGTGTGTATGTTCCGTCTGGCTACACAGAATCTTTTCCTTTTGCCCTAAGGAAAAATTAGTGGCTTGGTAAGAAATAATAATTAAAAAATTGTGAAGAATAAAGTAAATACTGCCCAAGTAGTAATCTGTCTGCTCAACATGAGGCGGCATTCTTTCGTGAAAGTATCACTCGGTGACCAGAAATATAAGATGTCTGTGTTTTAAAAGTATGGGAAATGGGCGGTTTTTCCTTTTCAACCACTTGGCGGTCTGTGGAGAAGGCTATGAAACCACACATTAGTTTTATTACGTTTATTATGTCAACCTGATTGGTAGGTTGGTTGAGACTGGGGGGAAAGCCGCCGGCTCCGTGAGGGAAACGTCTGCGCTCTCAGTCAGAAGGACGTTTTTGTTCAAATTGCTCCGTGGTGTTGGGAGAGGAAAAGAATTCGAAGAAAACAAAGCAGATGCAAGGATGTTTTGTGAGTGATGAAAGCAGCGCAAGTTGTCTCTCTTTTGTCAGCTCATATCTGTGGAAATTCTATGCACAGCGTGAATGTTTAAAAAGGAGAATGAAGGAAAGGCAGAATTGGAACCCCTCAAGGTTCTGTTGGTGAATGAAGATAGGCCTGGTTAGGTGTCCATTCTGTTCATGTAGCCAGTACAAGCATAGCAACACGAAAGCAGGGGCAAAAACCCAACCCCAAAATGAGCCTGGATTGGTTGACATTACAATTGTTGTTCAGTCACACAGTCGAGTCTGACTGTTCGTGACCCCATGGACCACATCAAGCTAGGCCCTCCTGTCTTCCACTGTCCTCCAAAGTTTGCTCAATTTCATGTTTGTTGTATTGGTAACACTGTATAACCAGCTCATCCTTTGCCGTCCCCTTCTTCTGTTACCTTCAATCTTTCCCAGCATCAGGGTCTTCTCCATTGAGTGCTCCCTTCTCATTTGGTAGCCAAAATATGTATGTGTGTGTGTGTGTGTGTGTATATATATATGTATACACACACACACACAAGATTAAACTAAATGTATCTTTAATATTACTGTGAAATAGTTCTTTAAAAACAAAATAGGCCTTTAGGCCAGGGGTGTCAAACTTATTTGTTATGAGGGCCGGATCTGACGTAAATGAGACCTTGTTGGGCCGGGCCATGTGTGTCATAAAATGTAATGCCAGGTAGTGGAGATATAAACTTCATAAAGGACACAAACACAAAGGCTTTTTTAAAACTTAAAATAAAAACATGCTTAAAACATTAGCACTCTTGCAATATTTTGTTTATTTAACAGTGTCTGATAACTGACACCTCTTGCTCTGAAATATTGCCTCAAAATGCCTGTGCTGTTGCAATCTTGAGTATGCTGTTCAGCTGTGTGTATCTGTACGCTGCAAACCTACGATGACACAGCAGTAGCAGAACTGAAAGAAGAAGCAGAAGACATCCAGTTCCACAGCAGGCCTGATAGAAGCCATCTGGGGGCCTGATCCACCCCCTTGCCACATGTTTGACACCCCTGCTTTAGGCCATACAGGTCACACACTACATTTTATTTATTTATTTATTTATTTATACGTTCGATTTATATACCGCTCTGACCCCGAAGGGTCTCTTGAGTGGTTTACATACAGGTTCAAATACCAATTCCCTATCTAAGGCCACATAGTACACAGGGGCGGGGCTGCCTACTGGCACCCAGGTAGCAGGGCTTGCTGTTCTCCAGCTTCCAGCTCCTTCTTCCAGGCGGTCTTCAGGTGTCGAGGCTCCGTCTCCGGTGTCAGGAGTAGATCTTTCCAGTCTGGTGGCTTCCTCCGGCGGGCCCGTCCTGGTGCGTGGTTTGTGACAGCTACAGCCCCATCTAACGGCCATTTCTGGCTCCGCCGCGCCTGCGCCACACGTCACCGCGCCTTCCGCGACTCCGCCTCCGCCTCTGCCTCCATCGGGTTCCACCACTTGGTGTTGCGCTCTCTGGTCACCAGGTCTTGCCTCGCCAACCTCATTACACAGAACATACAATGCAGAATACTCTTAGTAGCATACTTTGCAATACACATTACATACAATATACTTTTAGTAGCTGTTGTGGACCAGCCATGGCTCAGTGACCGTGAGGACTCCTCAGAGGAGGAGTGGCCCTGTGTAGCCAGCCCGCAGTTGACAGGAGATGACCAGCAGGGGAATGAAGTGGAGCCGTTCCCTGACTTACAGCTGAGAGTTAGTGCAGAATCACCTCCCCCTTCCAGTTCTGCTCCGGCAGTTGAAAGCCAGCCACCCAGCCACCCATCCCTGCTTCCCTGGGGTCACCAGCAGCCTTGGAATGCTGCAGAAAAAGTCTGAAAACAGACTTACAGGCTAGGCGTTGATGTGCACACCTCGCTGCTCAGCACCAGCTGTCTGTTGATATTGAAAATGAATCTTTGCAGGATTGTTACTGCACTCCTGATGTCACGGCTGGGGTGGCTATAAAGTCTCCCAAGAGAAGCGGGTGTTTGATAGACACTGAACTTGCCGACACTGCCTTGACTGATTCCTTTTTAAACCCGATCCTTGATCTGTTTACAAGGCTGAGTTTCTGAAATCTCTTCTGGCCTTGTTTATATTGGAACTGGGAAAGACAGTCTGACTTGATACCAGAAGCCTGTTCCAGCAGCAGTCTGCCTCAGACCAGTAGCACTAATTGGAACAAATAAACCAATAAAACTGGATGAGATGTGTTTCGGCCACAAAGGCCTCAGTGTTCCCAGTTTAAGACCACATACAGGTCCCGGTCACACGGGCAGGAAACTGCGGGGGGGAAACGTGTCTGTTAGCCCCGGGGCTAAAAACCACGCGGTTGCTCAAGTAGACCTACCTATCGAGGTCCCGTGGAGGTCCCGTGGTAGGGGGGAGGTGCCGATCACTCCACAGTCCTGCGGCCCGGCAAAGAAGCGGGGCGCAGGGCAAATGGGTTGGTTGTTTTTTTAAAAAAAACGCAATTGTGCGCATGCTCCCTTGGGTGCGTGTGCGCATCCGTGGAGACTTTGAAAACACAAAACGTTTTCGGAGGGGACATGGGCGGGCGCCGGAACTACCTCCGGAAATGCGATCAGACGCCTGCCCTTGCCCCGCGGTTTCAGGAAACTAGTACCTCCGAGGTACTAGTTTTTTTACTGCGCGTCTTCGGCGGGAAGCCTCGGTTGCACCACGGAAGCCCGACGCTTCCCAGATGTGCCGGTGAGATCGCGCCCGGAAACTCCGCCTATCTTCCGTCCCTCTAGCATGGCTAATGCTCCGTGTGACCGGGGCCACAGACTATATGAAGATAAAGGGAATGGCAGGAATGTTGAATGAAAGAAGAAAGTCTTCATCTGCTGGTGGAAGATGACAACAGAAGGCGACTGGTGAGTCTCTCTGGGGAGAGAGTGCCAGAGTTATGGTGCTGTGACCGAGAAGGCCCTGTCCCGCATTGCCACCCATCTAATCTCAGAAGGTTGGGGGCACTCGAGCAAGGCCTTAGAAGATGACAATAATGGTCGAGGAGGTTCATAAGGAGTAGGGCTGTCCTTCAGATATGCTGGTCCCAAACTGCATAGAACTTTAAAGGTCAACACCAGCATCTTGGATTGTGCCCAGAAAATGATTGGGAGCCAGTGTAGATAGGCCAAGACTGGAGGGATATGAGCCCCACAAACCAGTCAGCATCCTGGCTATAGCATTACTTGACTATCAAGCCGTTCCTTTTCCCGATGTTATTTCCATTACTGTTATATTATTTTGTCTAAAAGCCTATCTGCTATGCACAATTCTCCGAAAAAAGGAATGAATATATATCAAGCTTCTGCATGGCAGGAAACGCTTTGATTTCACGTAGTGGCCTGGCAACATGGCGGATTGATTTAAATTGCCGGTTAAAATGCTGATGTCGCTCTTGCTGAAGGGAAGGATGAGAGCTCGATATCCCTGGCGTACAGCATCCCAGCTTGAGTTGTAATAACTTTAGCTTGTCCTTTGTGGTTTTCGGACAGTCCCACGTAAGGGATTTTGCACTGGTGGGGATACAACTTTGCAAAATTAAAATTAAAGAAAAGAGAATTAAATTGGCATTTAAATCCTCTTGCTGAAAATATGATACTATGTAATTATGCCTGTTCCAGAGGGGTGGGCATAATCACATAGTATAATATCTTCAGCTTTCTGTTCAGCTTCAGTTTTCTGGGGTGGACCGGTGGCTCAGTGGTGGACCAGCTGTTTTGAGAGCAGAAGGTCGCAGGTTCAATTCCCGGCATCTCCAATTTAAAGAAGAAGAAAAAGAGATTGGATTTATACCCCGCCCTTCACTATCCAAAGGTGTCTCAGAGTGGCTTACAAACTCCTTTCCCTTCCCCTCCCCACAACAGACACCCCTGTGAGGTGGGTGGGGCTGAGAGAGCTCTGACAGAAACTGCTCTTTTTCAGGGACAGCTCTTATCAGAACTACGGCTTGCCCAAGGTCATCCAGCCAGGTGCACGTGGAGGAGTGGGGAGTCAAACCCGGTTCTCCCAGATTATAGTCCGCACACTTAACCACTACACCAAAGGGTAAGATAGCAGTTGATGTGAGAGACCTCTACCTGAGACTCTGGAGAGCTGCTGCCAATCAGAGTAGACAATTCTCAGCTTGGTAGACTGAGGATCTGATTTGGTCTAACGCAGCTTCCTTTTCGGAAGGGTCCTGGATTAGTGGTAGAGCATCTGCGTTGCACACAGAAAGTCCCACATTTGGGAGGGGCTGTGGCTCAGTGGAAGAGCCTTTGCTTGGCATGCAGAAGGTCCCATGTTCAATCCCCGGCATCTCCAGTTAAAACGATCTGGCAGGAGGTGATGTAAAAGACCTCCTGAGACCCTGGATGTACCCTGGAGAGCAGTCAGAGCAGACAGTCCTTTCATTGATGGACCAAGGGTCGGACTCAGTAGAAGGTAGCTTCTTGTGTCCAGGTGTGTTTATCCCTGGCATCTCCAGGACGAGGTGATGGGGAACACCTTCACCTGTGACTGATGGAGAGCTGTTACAAGTCAGAGTAGGGCATTCAGTCTGAATCTGTATAAGACAGCTTCCTGTGTTCAACTCAGCTCTCATCTGACCCCCGTGCATGGTCTCTGTCCATTCTCCAAGATAATTATCTTCCTTTCTGTTCTAGTTTTTCTCTCTTCCCTCTTCCTGTAACATCTCTGGTTGCAACTTGTGGAATCAATACTGAGGACGCTAAGAGTCAGTAGCCCTGCTGCACATTTCTTTATCTTGGCAGAACATTGCTGAATGTTTTGGCGCATTGGCTGATCCATCAGAAGGGCGGATGAGAAGGACAGGGCGTTGAACTTGGAACCCCCCCCCCCGCAGACTGGGACTCCAGCAATAGGTCAGTTTAGAAGCTGAAATTAAAAAAGAAAAAGAAAAAGAAAGAAGTCTTGGGCAAGTGGCTGCAGAGCTAATCAGTACACTTTAGGTTCAGTGCTCTGAGGAGGAGGAGGAGGAGGAAGAGAAGAAGAAAGAAGAGATTGGATTTATACCCCGCCCTTCACTCAGAGCAGTTTACAATCTCCTTTCCCCTCCCCTCCCCACAACAGACACCCTGTGAGGTAGGTGGGGCTGAGAGAGCTCTTTCGAGGACTTCTCTTGAGAGAACAGCTCTGAGAGAACTTGTGACCAGCAGCTGCATGTGGAGGAGTGGGGATTAATAGAGTTGTCAGTGGATGGTCTTCCTAGAATTCGACGTTCTGGTCCAAGCCCTTCTGGTTCATCCTTGTTCTCCAGTGTTTCAGGTGACTTTGTAGAAGTTCAAAGCCTGGCACTGACAAAAACAGACGCTCCTTCTGATGCCGGATCCTTCTTGCTCCTCCCCCCAAGAGCACCACAGGGCCAGTGTGATGTAATGGCTTGAATATCAGTCTATGAGTCGTGAGACCCAGGTTCAAATCCCCGTTCGGCCGTGGAAACTTCCTGGGTGACCTTGGGCCAGTTGGGTGCTGTCAGCCTGACCTGACTCATAGGGCTGTTGTGAGGATGAAAAAGAGATGAGAACAATTGAAGACGCTTTAGGTCCCCACGGGGAAGAAACACAGTGTATAAATGACAAGTTGGGTGTAGTGGTTAAGAGCGTGGACTTTAATCTATGAGAACTGGGTTTGATTCCCCACTCCTCCACATACAGCTGCTGGTGTGACCTTTGGCCAGTCACAAGTTCTCTCAGAGGTGTTCTCTCACAAGCAGTCCTCGAAAGAGCTCTCTCAGTCCCACCTACCTCACAGGGGTGGGAGGGGAAGGGAAAGGAGATAGTAAGCCGCTCTGGGACTCCAAGGGAAGGGTGGGGTATAAATCCAGTTCGTTCTTCATCTTTGTCTTCTTTGTCTTCTTCGTCTTCCCCTCCTCCTCCTCCTCCTCCTCCTCCTTCATAAAATATTTTCACAGGGCATAAAAGCTTATTCTGCCTGTGTCTTCCCACTCCAGAGGAACAAGAGTGATGCTTCCTTGATTCTTGTAGGGTGCTCAAATTCTTCTCTGATTGGCTCTTGAGATACTGATTGGTGCCAGGGGCTTTGAGGAAGTCTAAGGGGAGTTTATTTCTCCCTGTAGGAAGGATGCACTGCTCCTGATTTTTGCAGCTTAGGCCAAATCTACAAGGAGAGAGAAACTACCAGTAAACTGTTTTGTCTCCTCCTCCTCGCAAACTTCAGAGGACGGCGTTAGACAGGAAGGCCTGGCATGATCTTTTATTTATTTTTTAATTTATCCTTCGACTTGATATACCGCCCTAACCCCCGTAGGGGTCTCTGGGCGGTTTACAATTCTTGGGTGCTAATCACCTATCTCAATCCTAACTATGGCCACACATTGATACAAGGGGGGGGGGAGTTCCCTACCAGCACCCTGGTGAAGGCTATTTTTCCCGGCTCGGCTTCTTCTGGCTATAGACGATGTCCAGTGCTCGGCAGACAGGCGGGTGTTCGTGGATCGCCGCGACGTCGTCCTCGGCCGATCATGTCCTTTCCGGCTCCGCGCGCCTCCGGATGACGTCGCTGCGACTCCAACCTCCGTTGACGGCAGCCGCCTTGTTCTTTTGCTGCTGGCCACCAGGGATCAGTCTGGCTCTGCTGCCGCTTGCCGTCTCTCAGTGTTGTGCCGCCTCCTCCAATCGCCGCCGCTCCGCTGCTGCCGTTGTTCTCGCCGTCGCCATCGCCGCCATTTTCGCCAACGCCGCTGCCTCTCCACACACCTCCATGGGCGGAGGAGGGTGCCCCCCACCCTACTAAGGGTGGGTACCCATTTATCTACTCGCCGATAGATGGTTACTTGGCTTTCGAACCGCTGGGTGGGCGGGAGCTAGGACTAAGGGTCGAGAGCTCACCTCGACCACGGTGGGACTCGAACAGATGCTCGAGTAGATGTTAATGCAGGCGTTATACTGCCTGCGCCACCGCTCCCAAGTGATCCATGGGGGCACAAAGAGTCTGACTCGACTGTGCGACTGAACAACAAAACCTCCTCCTCCTCGCATTAACTCATGGCCTTAGCAAACAGCACCAAGAACAGCATCAAGAAGAAACCTTAGGCTTTTAAAACAGCTTAGCTTCTATTGTCGAAATAATCTGTTTTATTTTATTTATTTATTTATTAAATTGGATTTAATTGGCCGCCCTTCCCTGCAGCAGGGCTCAGGGCGGCTTACAACAATATTAACATTTGCATCCAACTACATTAAAACAGTTCAATAAATAACCATGGCAAAATTAATATACAATAACACTTAAGGTGGCGGAAAAACCTAACTTCTTGGTCTACCTGGGGGGAGGAGTCGACAGAATTGAGGAACCACATGCGAGCGCCAGAAGAGGTCTCGTCGCTGTTCTCAACCAAAAGCCCGGCGGAACATCTCTGCCTTACATGTCCTGTGGAAAGGTAGCAGCTCCCGCAGGGCACGGATGTCTTCCGACAGAGTGTTCCACCAGGCAGGGGCCAGGGCTGAAACAGTCTTGGCCCTGGTCGAGGACAGCCGGACCTCTCTCGGCCTGGGGGCCACCAGCAAGTTCTTATTTCCTGAGCGCCATGCCCTTCCAGGGACATATTGGGAGAGGCGGTTTTGAAGATATGCAGCGTTACCTATGACAAAACTAAGATAATTGTCTTTAGTAAAAGGACCCACTTTCTTAAATGAACCACAGATGGGAATTTATTAGAGCAAGTGTCGTTCTCAGGGTAGTTTCCCGTCGTTCTAGTTCCTGGTCAGCAAATATTGAATATGCAAATAATAAATTTGAAAAGGTTGTGTTTGGCGTTCTTAGAATTTACGGAACAGGAGGATGCTGTCTGGTACCCTCAATGTTAAAATTTCATAAGACCAAGGTATTGCCACAGATGCGGTATGGAGCCCCAGTTTGGGAGTCTGGAAATTTACAATCACTAGAAATCATCCAGAATAAGTTTACCTGTATTAGAAGTTCTGCTGACCCACCCTGTAACTTGTTTGAACCCTGACACGGGCCTTGCATATTTTAGTTTAACAAGGGAGCATATTACTTTGATGGAAGTCAGCTTTGTCCTGCCTCTTGAATTCAGGGGAGGGGCCATGGCTCAGTGGTAGAGCATCTGCTTGGCATGTGGAAGGTCCCAAGTTCAATCCTTGGAATCTCCTGTTAAAGGAACAGGTAGTAGGCAATGCGAAAGGCCTCTGCCAGAGACCCAGGAGAGCCACTGCCAGTCTGAGTAGACAATATTGACTTGGATGGACCAAGGGTCTGATTCAGTATAAGGCAGCTTCATGTGTTCATGTGTCCATGAGCTATTTCCAAAGTACAGTTTGTGGTTCAGGTTAAACAGTTTTATTTAAGTCTCGTTCAAGTTTCTTCTTGATGCTAGTAAGTTCAATGTGTCCTTCCTCCTGTGAAAAATCATTTTTGCCTGGCTGACGAGTCCAAGGAGGTTGGATCTAACCCAGCTCAGACGGCAGCTGTAGACACAAGGGGGGACAGTGATCCCCGTTTCTTCTCCGTAGTGTAAGAGCAGATCCTGCTGGATCTGAAGAAAGGTCAATCTATTCCTCATCCATTAAACACCGGTGGCCCGCCAGGTATAAGCCTATAGGCGGGGCACGAGAGTAATGTCTTTCTCCAGTTGGTACGCCAAGAAATGCAGCTTCTCCGCATGCCGTTTACTATTTAGCTGTCATCGTTAATAGCCGCTGATAGACTACCGAGCGGCGTTTTAATAGCAATATTTAGAAATTATGGAGAAAATCGTGCAAGAAATGTATCATTTCCCTGTTGACCCGTTGCCAGTTTTCGACCCTATACATATACTCTTTTTTTTAAAAACGTATTCTCCCTTGCTGTTGTTTTCCTCTCTGTTTAGCCTGCATTGATTTATGCTGCCCTTTCAGCTGTTTCGATTTTGCTCACTGGAAGCTTGATTAGTAACCGCGACGGTTCTTTAAATACTTCTAACCTTCTCGCTGTTGGTTTCTTATGTATATTATGATTGGACTCTGGGCAGCTCCCCTTTAGGGTTTAGAAGACAGACCTTAGTCGCTTAACTTTTCTTGCCCCGGATGCTTTCGTGACCTTTTCGTGCCATGTGTTGTTTCCCCGTGCCCTGGAGGCGGTTTTCGTCTTACGTGTTTCATCCATTACTAACCCTTCAGCGTTGTTGCTCTGTGAACACCAGTCACCATCTACTGAAGATTTTTAATAATGTATTTGTAGTTAGTTGGGGCCCTGACCTGTATGTCCCAAGCTGGCCGGATCTTATCAGCTCTCAGAAGCTAATCAGGGTCAGCCCTGGTTAGTACTTGGATGGGAGGCTACCAAGGAAGCCCACAGTTTCTAGGCAGAGGCAGGCAATGCCAAACCTCTGTTCATCTGCTTCATCCTGTGAACCTACTCAGCCACTATAGTTACCTTCTGAGTCCTTTCTTGGGTAACCGCATCTGATGTTGGGAGGGTGGCGACTGGAGAGGGGGTATTTTCAGTAATGGCACCGAGATTGTGGAACTCCTACCAGAGAGATGTCTGTTTACCCCCTTCGTATCATTGCCTCCTGCCAGTGGATGGAGACCTCTTTGTTTTGTCTGGTATTCGATAATCTCTCCTCCCTTCCCTATTTTTTCAGTGGATGAGTCTTTGTTTTTATATGTTCTGGTTTTTAATTTGTTTTATGATCTGAGTTTATACTCCTCTGTTTTTAGTTCTTAGGCTCCTTGGCGGCCCCTATAGGACTGAAAGGTGGGATATAAATCTTCTAAATAAGTAAAATACGAATTCCTCATCCATGTCAAACTTTATTTCTGGTTGTTTTCTTTTTTGGGGGGTAGCAGTATTTTTTAAAAATATCTCTGCAATGTATCTACTGTGTAGAGAGGAAAGGTGGCACGGTATCGCTCAATCTTATCAAATCTGAGAAATTAAGCAGGGTTGGGACTTGGATGGAAGACCACCAAGGACAGCTCTGGAGAGGAAAGCAATGACCAACCACGTCTGCTTCTTGCTTGCCTTGAAAGCCTCTTGCTAGGTCACCATAAGTTGGTTTGAACTCGACAGCACTTGCATACATATTTATGTAGTGCCTTCATAGAGGGCCACTAGTGGTAGTGATATAGTTCTTCATGGAAGGGTCTTCAGACCGGTATGGAACATAGTCACATGGTATAGCCTGATCTGATCAGATCTCGGAAGCTAAGCAGGGTTGGTACTTGGATGGGCGACCACCAAGGCACGCTCTGCAGAGGAAGGCAATGGCATACCACCTCTGCCTCTCACTCGCCGCGAAAGCTCCTTGCTGGGGTCACCATAAGTTGGTTGAGACTTGATGGCTCTTATCCATAAGAGAACATAAGAACATAAGAGACGCCAATGTTGGATCAGGCCAAAGGCCCGTCCAGTCCAACACTCTGTGTCACACAGTGGCCAGAAATACCAGTGCCATCAGGAGGTCCAGCAGTGGGGCCAGGACATTAGAAGCCCTCCCACTGTTGACCCCCCCCCCAAGCACCAAGAAGACAGAGCATCACTTGCCCCAGAGCCCCTAGCTATACCTTGTGGCTAATAGCCACTGATGGACCTCTGCTCCATATGCTTATCTAATTCCCTTTTGAAGCCGTCCATGCTTGTAGCACCCATGTATCTCGTGAGTGTCTCATGGCTTTAAAAGGGACCACTGGTAGTACTAGCATAGCCCTTTACAGAAGGGTCTCCAAACTAGTATGAAGTATGGCCTTTTGAGATGAGGAAGCACAACTGAATCCACATCACTGTTACCACCACCCTAGGATTCCTTCAAAGCCCATCAGTTTTATTTGTATACTTTCTTCTTTTTCTAAAAAAGGTCCAATTTGAATATATTGATAACAGAATGGTTTCCATCACCGTCTTTTGAATCTTAACTTCAAAAATCAGTATATTACGATTCCACCAGCATTAAAATGAAACAATAGTCCAGCAGTGCTTTAAAAGACTTACTGACAGAGTCAGATCTCATTTAATCAGGAGTATGAAAGGAGACACTGGGGGGGGGGGATGTGGTTTAGTCTCTAAGATGCTGCCAGACTCCTGTTTCGTTTTGCTGCTGAAGACTCGCACGGCTGCCCCTTTTGGAATCTTCCGCCAGTGTTAAGTGAGCTAACAGCTTTGCTCAGCTTGAAATATTTATCTTGAGTTACGGCAGCCAGAGCTGAGAGATCTCGACCAGGTTACCTTCTGAAAATTGATGTGTGATGTCCTAACTTTATTACCAGTTCGTAGCTGAAAACAAGCAGTCGCTGTGTATGAGAAGAAGAGAAGAAAAAAAGAGATTGGATTTATACCCCGCCCTTCACTACCCAAAGGTGTCTCAGAGCGGCTTACAAACTCCTTTCCCTTCCCCTCCCCACAACAGACACCCTGGGAGGTAGGTGGGGCTGAGAGAGCTCTTGACAGAAACTGCTCTTTTTCAAGGACAGCTCTTGACAGAGCTTATGATCAGAGCATATGAGAGTTTAGAAAAGATTAGGTATGGATGCAATGGAAACAACCGATTCCCCCCCCCCTTTTTTGGAAAGGATAATTGACAGTTGAATATTCACTTCATTTATTTTTCTTATTTTCCGATAAATTTGGTAAGGTCCCCAAATCGTACAGTGTTTAAGCTGAGCTTGTACTACGAATGCTTAAAGTCAATATTGTTTGCTATGAGTAAATAGCTGCTGTGGTCGGCTGCTTCATTGATCTTCAGACAATGTGCTCTTTAGTCACTTGCTGATTGTTCCTCCGGATCATTATTCCTTCTCATCAAATAATGTGTTGTGGAAAATCTTAATTAAGTGTGCTCTTATCACCCGAGCCAAAGTTATTGCCATTCTGTGCACTCCATCATTCTCTTCTAAATGTACTAAAAGGCTGGGGAAACACTGAAGGAAATGGAAATCTTGGAAGAGGACATCGTGTGAGACTTTCCTCTTGATTTGCAGAGGAGGATGTGGAGAGACATGCAGTCGTTTTGTGCAGTTTGTACCAATGAGTCCATATAAATAGGCAAGTGGTGTTATCTCTGCACTTGAATGGGGGT
Source organism: Gekko japonicus (assembly GCF_001447785.1). Lineage (NCBI taxonomy): Eukaryota > Metazoa > Chordata > Lepidosauria > Squamata > Gekkonidae > Gekko > Gekko japonicus. The sequence continues at coordinate 383,774 of NW_015173129.1, forward strand.
TTGGCAACAGGAGAGGAATCTCTCCCACCCAAGAATTCACTCCGATTTTTCAGTTATTGTGATGGCGCTGTTTGTGAACAGGGACTCCGATGCAAAGTCATAGCTGGGAGACAGAAAGGGTTCTATGGAAGGAGCTATCAAGCGCCGACCACTGAACACACAGGCTCTTGGTGATGCTAATGGCTCTGGCTGAAGAAGAACAAAGGTTTACCATGCCACACCCAGCTAGATCCATAAAGCTGGGAAGCTAAAGTGATTGAATGGAAACTCTTCCTTTGTGATGGGAAGGGACAGGAAGATCATCCCAAGAAGAGGGGGAGAAAGAGGTTATTTAAAATTGGGACACAAAGTGGAAACTCTCTCTTCTATAGCTTCTGACCAGGGAGCTACATGCCATCCAGAACAAAGCTTTTTTTATGTAGGGACTCTATTTTGTCTACACAAGAAATTACTACAACTTCAAGTAAAACTTAAGTCTGTCCCAATTAAACAATGCATAGGATAAGTTCTGAGTTTAGGGAGAAGGGACTGTGTATTGTAACCGTGTCTTTGTTGCCTTCAGGGGCAGTAAATCTCTGAATACTAGTGCCAGGAGGCAACATCAGGGTTAGGGTTAGCCTCGGGCTCTATGCCCTGCTTGTTGGCCCTCCAGGGGAACTGGGTGAACACTGTATGAGAAGGGATGCTGGACGAGATGGACCACTGGTCTGATCCAGCAGGGCTCGTCTGATTTTTTTATCCGGGGGAGACCTTGGCCTTTTGGTGAACCAGTTTGGTGTAGTGGTTAAGTGCGGGAGAACTAGGTTTGATTCCCCACTCCTCCACTTGCAGTTGCTGGATGACCTTGGGCAAGCCATAGGTCTGTCAGAGCTGTTCTTGAAATAGCAGTTCTCGAAAGAGCTCTCTCAGCCCCATCTACCTCACAGGGTGTTTATTATGGGGACAGGAAGGTAAAGGAGTTTGTAAGCCACTCTGAGACTCTGAGTGAAGGGCAGGGTATAAATCCAATCTCCTCCTCCTCCTCTTCTTTATGCCTCGTTGTTGGCCATCCAGAGGAACTAGTTGGCCACTGTGTGAGACAGGATGCTGGACTAGATGGACCCTCACTTTGTCTGACCCAGCAGGGCTCTTCTGATGTTCTTATCGGGGAAGGCCTCAGCCTCAATGCCCTGTCGCTGGCCATCCAGAGGAACTGGTTGGCCACTGTGTGAGATGGGATGCTGAATTAGATGGACCACTGGTCTGATCCAGGAGGGCTCTTCTGAGCTTGTTATCAGGGGAAGGCCTCAGTCTCTATGCCCTGTTGTTGACCCTCTAGAGGAACTGGTTGGCCATTGTGTGAGACAGGATGCTGGACTAGATGGACCCTCACTGGTCTGTTCCAGCAGGGTTCTTCTTAGGTTCTTCTCAGGGGAAGGCCTCAGCCTCTATGCCCTGTTGTTGGCCATCCTGGGGAACTGGTTGGCCGCTGTGTGAGACAGGATCCTGGACTAGATGGACCACTGGTCTGATCTTTAAGGGCTCTTCTTATGACTTTTATTTGGCTTGAAGCCACTATTTTTCCACTTCATGGATTGTTATGATGAAAAATATTACTATTGTAGAGCACCAACCCCCCCCCCCCCAAGTTGGAACAGTGACAATATTGAGGTGCCAGGAAAAAACCCGGGGTTGGTGGTGACCAGAGGAAGTACCGTTTATACTTTGGCTTGGATACTCCCCCTTGAACACCTGCTAAGCCTTCTGGTCTCCCTTGTGTCAGTTTTTTAGAATGTAAGTTCCTCAGGACATGGTCGTCGCTGATGTGTCCCCAACATTCATGAGCCTATGGGCACCTTTGGAATTCTGACACAAGGTTAACATAAGAACATAAGAGACGCCAATGTTGGATCAGGCCAAAGGCCCATCCAGTCCAACACTCTGTCACACAGTGGCCAAAAATACCAGGTGCCATCAGGAGGTCCACCAGTGGGGCCAGGACATTAGAAGCCCTCCCATAGCATCAAAATGACTGCCTCAGGAGGCGGAGCCAAGCACAAAATGCCTGCCACAGGAAACAGAGGCAGGCACAAAATGGTTGTCACAAGATGCAGAGCCAAACACAAAATGGCTGCCAGGGGAGATGGAGACAACCACAGAATGTCAGGCATTGAGGTTCTCTGTAACTCTAATAGCAACTCTTCAACATTTCAGGCAGAAGGCTTGCTTAGCTGGACAGCTTTTTAAAATGAACATATTATTAAAGATAATTTTCTGGCTCACACATAATTTACCTCCAGCCTCACAGTGAAGATGGCAGCTGCTGGCGCCGGCACAATTATTATTATTATTTTCATTCTGCAGAACCAATCAGAAACCTTGTTGGGCAAAAGCACCGTCTGGCTCCACCCACTTTCTGACAATACTTGACAGGCACCGGAAAAGGTGTTGTGCAAAATAACCAATGCTAATACTTCAGGAATGTTCACATAGCTTTCCTGGTTTCTGTGGTTTGCGAAATACACAAACTCACAAAAGCTTAGGTCCGGTATCAATTTAACGATATTTGTTCCGTTGCTACTGAGTTCCATTACTGCTTATATTTCCGCTGAATCGTGTTTCAGGCGTACCCTTCAAAGTTTACATCATAAAAGTCTTGTGGGTATCTGAATTGCCTCTGGACTTGATCTAGCTCTTCTTCCAACACGACTACCGTCCTGACAGAGACATAACCCTGAAACCTCCAGAAAGCCGCACATCTCTCAGCATCCATTTATTTGCTTTCAGGTGAGGGTTGTGTGTGTGTGTGTGTGTGTGTGTGTGTGTGTGTGTGAGAGAGAGAGAGAGAGAGAGAGAGAGAGAGAGAGAGAGAGAGAGAGAGAGTCATATTCACAAACCCTTCATGTCCCGTTCTGCATTTACCTTGCATGCGCACAGTTGGCATAACATTTACCACTTTTGTTTTGGGCCGTCTGAAAAGCACTGTAGGTTTTTTGTTGTTGTTTCGTTTTTAAAAGAGAGAATCCACCCGCTTTAAGAAAAAACACACAGAGAGTGGGAGAGAACCAGATTACTTTGAAAGCCGTCTTTCCTGGTAATCAAGTGTTTACAGAAAGACACTTTGTTCGGCCTCTTTCCTGTGGCTATGTATGCTTAAACAAAGAGCTTTTAGACTTAAACACAGCTGTTCTTTGAAAATGGAGGGGGAAAAAATCAAATTAAGCGGAACCAGCTCTTTTGAAAGCTAACGCTGTATAGCAAGCGAAACAAAGGGAGAAAATACACTGTTGTATCTTTCGCTTAAATAACTTTTAAAAGAATAACAAAAAAAGTTTTTCAACGAAGAAAGTAACGGTTTCAAAGACTCCCGTCTCTCCGCAGCGTCCCGCAATGGAACATCTGCGCTCATTCTAATGCGGATGAATGACATGAATTAAACCGAAACCATCGAAGTGCTCTTTTTAACATAATTACACCTTGTTCGTTTTGGGGGGACACAATGCAGGGATGATATGCCAATTAAGACTGGCATGTTAATTAGGCTGTGCCTGAATAGTGGATTAGTATGGCCGCAGATACAACTGGAACCGATTTGATGTAATCCCTGAAGTTTGTTCTGTTTTAATCTTATCATACATTTGAACATCTCCGAAGGTGGGTTTTTTAAAAAAAGCAGAGACCAGTTTTGATTAAGACTTTGTCCTCTGTTTATAATACTAGCTTAATTCTCCTATAAATTGAATGGCTCTTCCTTTTAGTGTTTATTGGACGTTCACGTTCAGTCCATGGCCGGCGTTCTTTCCCATCTGTTCCTTCGAAATACTTCCTTGAATACTCATGAGATTAAGTTGGGTTAAATGGTTAGCTTGCTGTCCGGTGCTCAGAGTGGAAAAGGAAATGTGTGCCGTTCCTAGTTAGATATTCTGCATATTGTTTCTAAGCCAGCACTTTCAAAGGATCGAAATTCGTCCTTTGCACAGTTTCTGAGGGAATGTTAAGGCGGCAAACATGCAGCACAGGCTCACGGAGAGGCATAGAATATCTGTAAAATGAAACTGAACTTTTTAGTAGTGAGTGTCGTGGAATATATATTTGAAATTGGTGGTGGGAAGTGCTGTCAAGTCGCAGCTGATTTTACGGTGACCCCATAGAACTTCCAAGGTGCAAGATGAACAGAGATGGAGGAATTTCACATTACCCGTTTTAACCCGTTTTGAAGCCGTTTTTGATCTGTCATGGAGTAAGCAGGTATAGGGCTGCCATTTCACACATGGCTTTCCCCTTCTGGTAAAGAGCTGGATCTGAAGCGGTTTGCCATTTCAGACTGCCCCGCTTCCCCCCCCCCCCGGCCGTTTTCCGCCCACGCGGGATATCTTGGCCTTTTTTTTTAACTTTCGCTTTATAGCGCTATAGCACTATAACAAAACACTCCAGGCATTCCAATGGCATTGATATACTGCTGTTCCGTTATAGCGCTATAGCGCTATAAAGCGAATGTTAAAAAAAAAGACGGAGTTCGCACGCTTGGGTGAAAAACATTGGGGAAAAGCGCATTGGAACCGGGAGAGGAAACTGAAGACTACTTGGAAGCAGTTGACAGGTAAAACGCTTCAACCCCGTTTCCTAAACGGGACAGAAGCGTTTGTGTCTGAAATTACAAATATATTCCATTCCGGAAGGGAACCGGATCTAAAACGGTTCTGTCTGAAATGACTGACCAGAAACCATTTGGGAACCGTTCCTCTTCTGGATTATATCGTCTGTCTGAAATTCCTCATGGTTTGCCATTGCCTTTCTCCTCGAAGCGAGCCTGGACTTCAAATCCAGACTCCAATGTTCAGGATTCCTACATCCTTACAAAACAGCCAGGCTGCCTCATCTGGTTAACATGGTCTCCAGAAACCATCTGAGTAAACACCCAAAAGGAGGCTGGGGATTAATACAGGGGAGAAGATACTTGATATTGCTGTTAAGCTTGAGGTCTAACAACACCACAACAGAAACATCAGAAAATAATTGCTTCAGTGAAAAGATGCAGAAATCCAATCATTGTACTGTGTTTTAGAATGTTCAGGCTAGCCTGATATCAGATTTAAGAAGCTAAGAAGTGGCTAGTATTCGGATGGTAGGCCATCAAGGAAGTCCTTTGGGTGGTGATTCTTAAAACTGAATAAGAGACAGAAGTGCAGTGTATGAGTTGTAGCTTACTAGACAAACACGCCTCTAACTTTCAACCTGCTGGGGACAGCAGAGAAGAAATCCTGTTATGTGGTAGGGGGGAACTCTGGCACACAGCTGGGGAGGCGAACCCTCCATTGAAGTCTAGCAACTTAAGACCAGCTGTGTGAATTCCACCACAGAGGTTCCTGCGAGATTCACAGTCCACTAACTGATTAACCTTAAAAATGCTGAACGGCTAGATTCAGGTCCGGTAGCAACTAGAGACCAACAAGTTTTTCAGCATATGAACTCATACCTCAAGTATCTTGTTGATCTCCGAACTCCTACTGGACTTGAATCTACTGCAGACTACTTTAAGAACATAGAAAGACCCCTGCTGGATCAGACCAGTAAGAGTCCATCTAGTCCAGAATCCTGTCTCACATACTGGCCAACCAGTTCCTCTGGAGGACCAGCAACAGGGCACAGAGGCTGAGGCCTTCCCAGGATAAGAACATAAAAAGAGCCCTGCTGGATCAGACCAATCGTCCATCTAGTCCAGCATCCTGTCTCACACATTGCCCAACCAGTTCCTCTGGATTTCCAACAACAGGGCATGGAGGCTGAGGCCTTCCCCAGAGAAGAACATCAGAAGATGCCAGGGATTGAACCTGGGACCTTCCGCACGCCAAGCAGATGGCTCTATTACTGAGCCACAGCACCTCCCCAGTGGATGCAGGAGGGGCCTTGGGAGTCTCATTTATAAGAATAACTCAGACCCAGCAGGCCTGCCTTCTTTGGATCTTACCAAGTATGAACCGCCCTGACCTGGATAGCCCAGGTTAGTCTGGTCTTGTCAGATCTCAGAAGTTAAGCAGGGTTGGGTCTGGTTGGTATTTGGATGGGGAAACCGGCAAGGAAGTTCAAGGTGGCTACCAATGCTCCCTCTAAGCTGTGGAGTCTTGTGAGCAAAAATTCTAATTTGTGAGCTACTGGCATTAAAGTTGTGAGAGAGCGATCTGGCTGCTTCATAAATTAGTTTCCTCTGGAGCCATCCTTCCTGAGCTGAGACAAAAATCTGGGGAGGATAAAAAACTGTGAGCTAGCTCACATTAACTCAGCTTAGAGGGAACATTGGTTGCTACGCAGAGGCAGGCAATAGGCAAACCACTTCTGTTCATCTCTTGCCCTGACCTGGATGGCCCAGGCTAGCCCGATCCCATCAGATCTCATCAGATCTTGGAATCTAGGCAGGGTCGACCCTGTTCAGTAGTGGGATGGGAGACCACCAAGGAAGTCCAGGGTTGCTACACAGAGGCAGGCAATGGCAAACCGCCTCTGAATGTCTCTTGCCTTGAAAATTCTACAGAATCAGCAAAAGTCTGCTGCAGCTTGATAGCAGCAGCAGCAACAACAACATGATGATGATGATTATGATCATGATGATGATGATGATGATGATGATGATCATGATGAAGAACCAGGAAGGCTTTTAGGTAGTGGGAGAATTTAGCCACCTGTGAATTACTGTAGGCTGTCACCATGTTTTAAAACTCCCCTGGCGATCCCCCCTTTCAACCAAATAAAGTGGGAGGAAGAGCTAGACGTGCACTGGCAAGAGATAGACTGGGAAATCATCTGGAACTCTCCAGCGAATAGCTCAACGATTTACAACATAAAATCCCAGTTCTTCAAAACTGTCTCCGGATGGTACTTAACCCCCCAGCAAATACACAAATTTAGCAGAACCAGTAGCCCCATATGCTGGAAAGGTTGCGGACAACTAGGGACTTACCTGCATTGCTGGTGGACCTGCACCAAGATCCAACTGTTTTGGACAGACGTTAAACTACAGATGGAGACCATCATAGCTCAAAATATCCCTTGCACGCCAGAATCCTTCCTGCTGTACAACATAAAATCCCAGTTCTTCAAAACTGTCTCCGGATGGTACTTAACCCCCCAGCAAATACACAAATTTAGCAGAACCAGTAGCCCCATATGCTGGAAAGGTTGTGGACAACTAGTGACTTACCTGAATTGCTGGTGGACCTGCCCCAAGATCCAACAGTTTTGGACAGATGTAAAACTACAGATGGAGAACATCATAGCTCAAAATATCCCTCTCACACCAGAATCCTTCCTGCGGAACCACTGGGACGAATCCATCCAGGACCAAAAAAGGGATCTTATCTCAGCTCTTCTGGCAGTAGCTTGCTTATCCATTGCCGCTAGCTGGAAATCCCCAACAGCATCTTCCATAACAACTTGGCAGGACGAGCTCTGGGAACATCTTGTTATGGCAAAAATTTCTGATTCACTCAAGGTTTCACACTCAGACACACCACATACATCCAAATTTTTGTCAACCTGGTACCCTGTTGTCTCCTACTTACAAGCTCTCGACATCCTCCCTCCCAACCCTCTCTTTCTTAAATGGCTAACCCTGTAAGTTAGTATTTTCATTTACCAAAGGTTTTTGTACTTTTAGGCACTGAATTACGCTGTATCTTCGCTTTATGTTCTGTATGTCATATAAAAATCAATAAAGATAATTAAAAAAACAAAAACAAAAAAACCCTATGTGTTCTAAGTCTTGAGAAACACGGAGCTAATTTTGCCTTTATTACTACACTTCCAAAAATTCTGCTTCACAAAAAAGGGAGGTTTTAAGACCTGACGATTCTTCTTACCAGCTCCCCATAGTCTTGCAAGCTTCATGTTGTGAACCTGACAACTCTTTGAAGTGTTAATCTCTTGAAACATTGTTCATGAGTTTAGATTTGTTCATATTTACAGCTCTCCAGGGTCTCAGGCGGAGGACTTTCCCATCACCTACTGCCTCGTCCTTTTTAACTGGAGATGCCGGGGATTGAACCTGGGATCTTCTGCATTCCAAGCAGAGGCTCTTCCACTGAGCCACAGCCCCTCTTGACAAGTCTTCAGGGTCTCGGGTGGAGGTCTTTCACATCACCTCCTGCCTGGTACTTTTTAACTGGAGATGCCGGGGATTGAACCTGGGATCTTCTGCATGCCAAGCAGAGGCTCTTCCACTGAGCCACAGCCCCTCTTTACAGCTCTTCAGGGTCCCAGGCGGAGGTCTTTCCCATCTCCTACTGCCTGGACCTTTTTAACTGGAGATGCCGGGGATTGAACCTGGGATCTTCTGTATGCCAAGCAGAGACTCTTCTACTGAGCCACAGCCCCTCTTTACAGATCTCCAGGGTCTCAGACAGAATCTTTCACATCTTCTACTGTCTGGTCTTTTTTAACTGGAGATGCCAGAGATCGAACCTGGGACTTTCTGCGTGCGAAGCAGACGCTCTACCTCTGAGCCACAGTCCCTCCCTCAGATGGACCATAATAGCTTCAATTTCAGAAAAAGAAAAGAAATCTATCTATCATCTATCTATCTATCTATCTATCTATCTATCTATCTATCTATCTATCTATCTATCTATCTATCTATCTATCTATCCTTTAGATATAGAAATATAACTTCTGTGAGTAGTCATTGGTTACAAAAAGAGAGGGCATGCTGTTGAGTGGAAATTTACTAGCAATATCTCAGCAAAGGGGGAAGAAATGCCTAATGCACATATTGCCATAAGTCTAAAACATACCCACTGCTAATGGTGAACTCGGAGGTAAGCAGTATGATCTTAAAGATTTCACGTTTCTCTTCTGGTTGTGTTTCCACCTGCTTTTTTGTTGGTCTCTTTCCTTGAGTTTTGGTTTATCTCTCCCCTACAGACTCCCCAATAATCCTTTCTCTCTCTCGCAGTGGACAGAGATTCTGCTACATCGCCCAAGGGTCCCTTCCCATCCCCCCTAATGGAAAATCACCAACCAGCTCCCTGAAGGGTCCGCTCCCATCTTCATTGTTCGTGTGTGGTCTTTGTTCTTTTGGCTACCTCCATTGGCATATGAATTCACTTCCTGGTGTCTCTGTGGACTGGAAGCTAGAGGGGAGAAGCTTATTTTCACCCTTTTGCCAAGTTTTAGTGTGACCTCTGACCATTTGCGGTACAAATTCGACGTTTCCCTCACAACCTTGTACAGTTTTTTCTCTGGATACCTGGAATGAAATGTTAGTTCATTGCAGTGCTCCCCATTGTGGGGAGGACGGGGGACCTTTTCCAGGGCTGTTGTGGCCTGACAGTTCTCCCATGCATACCACATTTCATGTTTGTATTCATACCTCTGCAATTTTTTTTGAAGATATCATTGTTGACTTGTGAGGGAAGGTGGCTTGGCATAGCCCAATCTCAGAACCTAAGCAGGGTTGATACTTGTTCAGGCCTGGGGTGGGGGGTAGGGTTCGGGCTGGGTCTCCTGTTGTAGTGGGCAACCTCTGGGTCTGCCCCCCCAATTCCCTACCACCACTCAACAGGCTGGTGGGAGGAAAGGGGGGGGGGAATTCTGCATCACACCAATATGGAGTATCACTTCTGGCATGAAACCTGCGGTGACATTAACACAATGCTCTAGGATTCGTCTTCAACTCTATGGTTTAAGTATAGAGTTTTCAGGGAGTCCTAGATTGCTACTCTGATGATGTCACTTCTGGTTTTGTATGAAAGTGATGTGATTGTGTCAGCATGATGCTCTAGGATCCCCTCCAAATTCTATAAAACCATAGAGTTTGAGGAGAATCTTAGAACAACACCCCGATGTAATGGTGCCACTTTTGTTATTCTGCCAGAAGTGATGTCACACATCCATGTAATTCTCTAGGAGTCACCCCAGTCTGATGATGTAACTTCTGGTTTTGGGCCTGTAGTGATGTCACACTTGGCAAGATGTGAGACAGTTACTCCCTGCCCCCCCCCCCAATTCTCCTGCTGAGCTGCCAGGTATAGGGAGGGGCCGTGGCTCAGTGCTAGAGCATCTGCTTGGCATACAGAAAGTCCCAAGTTCAATCTCTGGCATCTCCAGTTAAAAGGACCAGGTAGGAGGGGATGGGAGAGACCTCTGCCTGAGACCCTGGAGATCTGTAAAGAGGGGCCGTGGCTCAGTGGAAGAGCCTCTGCTTGGCATGCGGAAGGTCCCAGGTTCAATCCCGGGCATCTCCAGTTAAAAGGACCAGGCAGGAGGTGATGGGAAAGACTTCTGCCTGAGACCCTGGAGAACCACTGCTAGTCTGAGTAGACAATACTAACTTTGATGGACCCAGGGTCTGATTTAGTAGGAGGCAGCGTCATGTGTTCATATATGGTGGGGGAAGATCTTCTTGCTGATTTCGAATTCAACACCAGCAGTGTGATCCTAAATCAAGCAAAAGCTGGCTGCAGCTCGAGTGGCCATGAAGCATTTGGTATCTCACCTTCGCCTAGCCCTTAAGGAGGTATATAGAAAAGCTCATTTTGTGTCCAACAAAGTTGATGTCTCTGTCTGGACTCTTCCCAGTTTGCATTGGGCTCGGCCCCCTGCTTGGCAATCCATGCTCCCCTTTCCGAGGAACGCGCCGAGGTCGAAAGACGCTCCCCGCAGATGGCAGTGACAAAATTGAAGGGCTCGCTTCCCAAATTCATCCTGTTTGCTCTTGCCTGCCTTGAATACAATGTATATAATTTCCACCTCGTTGGGATCTGCTGTCGAACAGCTGGGGTTAAATTACCGTGCTTCTGGCAAGCCAGGGACGGTTATCTCTTATGTGCCTTTACCCCCCTTCCTTTAAAGATCAGATGGTCTTTTATTTGCTTCAAAACAGGTTCCCAGTAATCAAAGCGCGGTTGCTTTAATAACGGATATTGCCTATACAATCGGTGGGGGCAGACCACGATTGTTAACTGACTTCGCTGGGGATATTTCACTCCAGGCAGGCGGTTAGAGAAACCCTTGCCTTTATCTCTGCGTTTCGAGGCACCACCTGCATACTCGCAGCTCTCCTGTACGCCTCCTGGATGCTTGCCAGTGAAGGTTCCTCGGTCTTGCTTCCTCTTGTTTTTTTTTTAGTACGTTGCCCATACTGCAGGGCTGCGAGTGAAATTAGAAGTGACACTTCTTAACTTCAGTACAGAAGTGTTAATAGGATTTCCGTGTAAGCGGATGCCCCGTAGCGTTGTGTTGGCGGTCTTAAGCCGTGTTTTCTGCAAAACTGTTTTATGATAAATTGCTTGTAAGCGATATCTTTTTTTTTTTTTGGCTTAGTGGTCAGGGTACGTCCACTGGGATGGCCGCCACGTCTAGAAGTATCTTTGTAGCCAAGATATCAGTACTGAGTGTTGTGTGTGAAGGATTGGGGGGGGGGGAGAATATGGGGAAATGGGCCATCTTCTCCCATGTGTTCCTGCCCCGGAATTAAGATCACAGAGGGAGGCCCTCCGGACTGTCCCATCAATCAAAGAAGGACATCTGGTGGGTACGCAAAAACAAGGCCTTTTTGGTTGCAGCCCCACGAATATGGAAAAACTTCTTCAGGAAGTCACTCCTGACCCCCTCACTTGAGATCTTTGGGAGGCAGCTGAAGACAGTTAGGTTTATTTGCAGCCCTGAGTTGTGCAGGCCTTTGATTAGAGCCGCTACCAACTGACCTGGGGCAAGGACCTCTACATTAACAGCAAGAGCCTGTGATGCCAACAGCTATAGCCTTTGGCCGTATTTTGTTTTTTCCATCATATCATGGCCTACAGGGATTAGGAGGCAATGCTATCGCCGCCAGCACATTATTTGCACTTATTTGTCATGTGTTACTTGTTAGATCATGCATATAGTTTTATGACTCTGCATTGTGTTAATGCATTGGTGTTTTAATGCATTTAAAATTCTTACTGTAATCCGCCCTGAGCCCACCTCGGTGGGAAGGGCGGGATACAAATTGAATTAAATAAATAAATAGAAGAAGAAGAAGAACAGATGGGATTTATCCCCCGCCCTTCACTACCCAAAGGAGTCTCAGAGTGGCTTACAAACTCCTTTCCCTTCCCCTCCCTACAACAGACACCCTGTGAGGTAGGTGGGGCTGAGAGAGCTCTTGACAGAAACTGCCCTTTTTCAAGAACAGCTCTTATCAGAACTACGGCTTGCCCAAGGTCATCCAGCCAGGAACAAGTGGAGGAGTGGGGAATCGAACCCGGTTCTCCCAGATTAGTGTCCACTCACTTAACCACTGCACCGAACTTAACTACACTACACCAAAATAAATAAAATGTTTGTAAATGTATGTTGTTTTTGCTGTAAGCTGCTTTGACCTCAGTGAAGAAGAAAGGTGGCTTGGAAATGTTTTAAATAAATAAATAAAATACATGATGACTGGGAAGGAATTCCCTTTTGATTCTGGGAAGAAGACGGTGTGGGGGAGTTCCCAACTGTTTCAGACCCAATTAACCTGATAAATATATGAGATGAACTGGTGTAAGGGGTCACCGAGAGCCAGTGTGGCTGTTAGAGGTATCGTCTACAGTCTGGGTGATTCGGGTTTGAATCCCGACTGGTATCATGGAAGCCCGCTGGGCTGACTTTGGGCCCATCCCTCTCTTTTTGCCTAACCTACCTCAGAGGACTGTTGTGAGGATACAATGAAGGAGGGAAGAACGGCGATGAAGGAGCTAGAAAAGATTCTTAAATGTAACCAGGATGAAGATAATTCATACCGTAGTGCTCCTTATTACTATGTACGGGTGTGAAAGCTGAACAATGAAGAAATTTGACGGGAAGAAATGTGGTATTGGAGGAGAGTTTGACCATGAATACAGAGCGTCACTGCCCCAGACAGAGTGTTCCATCTATATGATGTGGCTAACAGCCACTGATGGACTGGAAGTCATGGCGACCTCTGGTGATTGACCCCTACTTGGGGGCCTGGAGGATATTCAGAGAGGTGGCTGAATCAAGCCTGCCCCCGCCTCCCGACTGCTGGTATTCCAAGGAACTGAGACCTGTTTAGTATTGAACCCTTAATCTAGATTTGAGTTCAGTAGCACTTTAGAGACCAACAAGGATTTCGGAGAATGAACTTCCGAGAGTCAAAGCTCCCTTTGACAGGTATCAACCCAGAGAATCTCTTTGGTGTCTAAGATGCTACCGGGCTCAAATCCAGCTGTCCTGCTGTATCTTATTTAGTGTGTTAGTCGATCCACAAGTTGGACTTGAACACATAGAATTTGTGTTCTGAAATGGATGAAGAACTGGGTTTAGATTAGGACCCCGCTCTTGGCCTTCTGAACTTGTGCAACTTGGGTGGGTTGCAGCCTCCCTACTATGGTTCCCTCTTTGTCAAAACAGTAATGATTGCAACGTACCTCACAGGGAATGTTACCTAGGATGTCATAAATTCAAGCGCTCTCTCTGTGATCAGCATTCTGAAGTCTAAAGGACTGCAGCGACCATGTGTCCTGGTGTAAGTCCAATGGAATCCAAGGGAGAGAAGAGAAAGATTCCTGTAGATTTGCTTTCACTCACCATTGAAACAACATTACTTTTTATTTATTTAATTCATTTGTATTACCTTTCTCCCCAAGGGGGAGTCAAAGTAGCTTACACTGTTCTCTCTCCTCCATGATCTCATCTCCTCTGTTTTATCTTCACAACAGCCCTGCGAATATTTTATTTTGTACTGCATTAGTATTTAAATAATCAGTAAGAATAAAATTCAGATTTACATAAACAATTAAGACAATTTTAGGATTAAGACAATATTTAGGTTTTTAGTACAGAAGTCTGTTCAGCTGTTAAAGATGTATTCTCTTTTATTGTTATATATTATTGCTAATTTTAGGAGAGTTTTTGTTTATTCCTTAAAGAGAGAATCTAACCCAAAATTCTGTACTATTGATGCTTTATTAATTGTTTCTATATTTGAATTATGTAATACATTTAGTAATAGAGCTGATTTTACTTGTTGTACGTAACAATTCATAATATTTAAAACATTTGATGAATCTATATCTCCCCCGCCCCTTCGTCCCTTCTGTATCCCACCTTTTTTTTCTTGAGAAAATAATGAAAAATAATTAAAAAGACCAACAACAGCCCTGCGAGGTAGGTTAGGCTGAGAAAGTGTGAGTGGCCCAAGGTCACCCAGCGAGCTCCTGTGGCACGAGTGAGGATTTGAACTCGGGTCTCCCAGATACTGGCTCAGAACCCTTAATCACCATACCACACTGGCTCTCGGTTACTTCCGGAAACGTCTGTTGGGGGCTTAGCGGACCCGCTTGACAACTTGACTTTTTTATTTTAATTTTTATCACCAATGTTACAGCCGCGTTATTATTAACGGATTCTCATTTACACACGTCGGAGGAGGAGAAAAATCGCCTAATTAACTGCCTTCCCTATAAGGCGGGCAGGGAGGGGAACGGACGCGGGCTGCCAATTTGTTCTCCACTCCTCCCCTCCCCCCAGTCCTGTCTCTTAATGTGTTGGATTTACAACTCCCTGTCAGGTATGAGCAGTAAGAATCATTTTCTAATTACCACAATTTCTACCAGACTGTCTTAGAACGGTGGGCTTCCTATAGGGTGGGACGCCCCCCCCCCCCCCCAGCTCCATTTCTGAAATCAGGGGAAGGTTCCCTCTGAAGCCGTGCTCCATTTTATTGCAGTCTCTGGCAATGGCTGGATTCGCTTTGCGGACTGTAATTGATATTCAATAGACTTTATTAATGGCCTGACCGACAGAACATGGGCAGAGAAAGCAAGTAAACACACTAATTTCCGTAACTTAGCGGCGATCACAATAAAGCACGGGGGACGGCTGAAGGAAAAGCCCATTTCTGGGAGCTGCGATATTGGTTTGTCATTCTTTGGATCCATTGTGAAGGTCATATGAATTATGTACTTCCCTAGACTCATTCTGAACCAGCGGTACTGACTAAACAGCTGGCAGGGAACCACAAAAACAATTAACTATCAACCCAAAAGCTGTAGGAACTTCTGAACATCAGAAGAGCCCTGCTGGATCAGCCAGTGAGGGTCCCTCTAGTCCAGCCTCCTGCCTCACACGGTGGCCAACCAGTTCCTCTGGAGGGCCAACAACAGGACATAGAGGCTGAGGCCTTCCCCTGATAAGAACATCAGAAGAGCCCTGCTGGATCAGACCAGTGAGGGCCCATCTAGTCCAGCATCCTGTCTCCCACACAGTGGCCAACCAGTTCCTCTGGAGAACCAACAACAGGACATAGAGGCCGAGGCCTTCCCCTGATAAGAACATCAGAAGAGCCCTCCTGGATCAGACCAGTGGTCCATCTAGTCCAGCATCCTGTCTCCCACACAGTGGCCAACCAGTTCCTCTGGAGAACCAACAACAGGACATAGAGGCCGAGGCCTTCCCCTGATAAGAACATCAGAAGAGCCCTCCTGGATCAGACCAGTGGTCCATCTAGTCCAGCATCCTGTCTCCCACACAGTGGCCAACCAGTTCCTCTGGAGAACCAACAACAGGACATAGAGGCCGAGGCCTTCCCCTGATAAGAACATCAGAAGAGCCCTCCTGGATCAGACCAGTGAGGGTCCATCTAGTCCAGCATCCTTTTTTTTTCCGTACAAAACTTTTATTTTTTGGATATAATATCACATTTAACATTGGCTTTCACTTATCCAATACCCATATTTCCCTTTCCCCCCTCCCTTGCTAGTGGCTTCCCGCAGTGCTCGACCCTTTTTCCCTTTACAATACTTATATTTGCTTAAACATTTTAAATTGCTTAAATGTTAAAGATAACATTTCTATCAATATTGTTCTAAATACAATAAATTGTGTTTAACATCCCAGTTTTCCTCTAGATAGTCTTTAAAATCTTTCCAGTCTTCAAAAAATTCTTGATCTTCTTTGTTGCTCAACTTTCTTGTTATTTTGTCCATTTCCGCCATAAATAACACTTTTTGTATCCAGTCTGACATCTCGGGCGTTTTCTCTTGTTTCCAGCATTGTTCATACACCATTCTCGCTGTTGTTATCAGGTACCAGAACATAGGGTTTTTTTTGGTATATTTAACTCTTCCATTTTCAATCCTAGCAATAAAATCTCTGGTTCTTT
>NW_015173129.1:399975-400203 GCF_001447785.1 Gekko japonicus
CGTCCACCATATATGATAAAATGAGCCCTCATGTTTTTTACATTTCCAAGACTTGTTTGACATATTTTGGTTCATATTTGCTATCTTTTTCGGTGTCATATACCATCTATACATCATTTTATAACAATTTTCTTTAATATTGGTACATGTTGATATTTTTATAGCATTTTCCCACAAATATTCCCAAGATTTCATGGTTAACTCCTTATTCATATTAAGAGCCCATTT
>NW_015173129.1:400298-400561 GCF_001447785.1 Gekko japonicus
TAGAAATCATTTTTCTCCCTCTAGTCTCCCACACAGCTTCAATTTCGTTTTTCTCTTCTCTAAAACCATACATTTTTTTATCTGTTCTAAACAGATCCCTAATCTGTAAATAGCCCAACCAGACATATTTAAATTGAATCTCATCCTGGTCTTTCATTACCCATTCTGTGCCTTCCTTTTTTATCAAGTCTCTGTATGGCAATAATTCTTCACCTCTTTGTCTTGTATATTGTGTAATAACTTCTGCTGGTACAATCCAAAGT
>NW_015173129.1:401515-435996 GCF_001447785.1 Gekko japonicus
ATAATATTCAATTGCATCCATTACTATTCTTAAATTGTCTCTTATTTGTCTATTTGGTAAAAATCCAGCTTGTTCCTCTGAGGCCTTCCCCTGCTAAGAACATCAGAAGTGCCCTGCTGGATAAGACCAATGAGGGTCTGTCTAGTCCAGCATCCTGTCTCACACAGGGGCCAACCAGTTCCTCTGGAGGCCTCCCCCTAATAAGAACATCAGAAGAGCCTTGCTGGATCAGACCAGTGGTCCATCTAGTTCAGCATATCCTGTCTCACACACTGGCTAACCAGTTCCTCTGGAGGGCCAACAACAGGGCACAGAGGCTGAGGCTTTCCCCTGATGAGAACATCAGAAGAGCCCTGCTGGATCAGACCAGTGGTCCACCTTGCACAGCATCCTGTCTCACACAATGGCCAACCAGTTCCTCTGGAGGTTCAACAATGGCATGTAAGCTGAGGCCTTCCCTTGATAAGAACATAAAAAGAGCCCTGCTGGATCAGACCAGTGATCCATCTAGTCATAAGAGGAGCCCTGCTGGATCAGACCAGGGGTCCATCTAGTCCAGCATCCTGTCTCACACAGTGGCCACCCAGTTCCTCTGGAGAGCCAACAACAAGGCACAGAGACCAAGGCGTTCCCCTGATAAGAACTTCAGAAGAGACCTGCTCGATCAGACTAATGGTCCATCTAGTCATAGAATCATAGAGCTGGAAGGGATCTCCAGGGTCATCTAGTCCAACTCCCCTACGCAATGCAGGGAATGCACAAATATCTCCCCTCCACACCCCTTGTGACCCCTGTTCCATGCCCAGAAGATGACACAAAACTTCCAGGATCTCCAGCCAAACTGGCCTGGAGAAAATTCCTTCCTGGCCCCAAAGTGGCGATCAGCATTTCCCTGGGTGTGTAAGAAAGGGCCACAAGAACTAAGCACTGATGAAGCCCTTCCTGTCTCACCCAGTGGCCAACCAGTTCCTCTGGAGGTTCAACAACAGGGCGTAGAGGCTGAGGCCCACCCTGATGAGAACATCGGAAGAACCCTGCTGCTCTTTTTTACCTTCTCATAATAGTGTCATGAACAATTGGTCTATTAGTGGCTACTAACCATGGTGAAAGAGAGGAACGACCACATTCAAAGACAGTAATCCTCAGAATCCCAGAGCTAGGAGGCAACATCAGGGGATGGCCTCAGCTTCGATGCCCTGTTGTTGGACCTCCAGAGGAACTAGTTGACCACTGTGTGAGGTAGGATGCTGGAGTAGATGGACCACTGGTCTTGATCCAGCAGGGCTCTTATCTATTTTTAATGTTTAAGGCATTTATTGGTAGTGTCATTTACCAGTAGCATCATTTATTGGAGAGCCAGTTTGGTGTAGTGGTTAGGAGCATGGACTGTAATCTGGGAGAACTGGGTTTGATTCCCCACTCCTCCACATGCTGCTGGTGGTGTGACCTTGGGACAGTTACACAAGCAGTTCTCAAGAGAGCTTTCTCAGCCCCACCTACCTCACAGGGTGTCTGTTGTGGGGAGGGGAAGGGAAAGGAGATTATGAGCTGCTCGGAGACTCCTTCGGGTAGTGAAGGGCGGGGTATAAATCCAATTTCCTCCTCCTCTAAAGTGGTCATATGCGTTTGTTTGATGGAAAATTGTCTGGTGACCCTTCCGTTCCTGTCTGATCAGCCCTTTCTCCTCCTAGCTTGCACTCTGCTCCATTTTCTTATTCAACGGCAATTGTGTGTCTTGGAAGAAGGCAGTCAACTGTAAATTTCATTTTTTTGCTTTGGCTTATGCAGCTGTTAAAGGTGGATTTACACATCTGCAAGGAATTCCTTGAATTAAGGCAGGTGCAGTACAATTAATAGGTGCAGTTCAATTTTTTAAAAAGATATATGTGGGCTCGACTGGGTTGCGGAGTCGATAGTCTCTCTTGATTACAGAAGCTTTCCAATTTCTACTGTTAATGTTGTTGCCCTCCAGTAACATTTCCCATCATTCCAGGTGCAATTTAAATACATAAGCTCTCTGTGTTCATGCTTTGAATGAAATTCTGAATCCCAAGGGTGGTCAGATTGAGTCAATAACGGCAAAAGCAGGATTAGAAGAGGGGTTTGTTTGTTTGTTTTAGTTTTGCTAGGTTAGTTCTGAGAACTTAAAAAATCTCATGCTGCTTTTTTTGGGTTTTGTTTCACACATTTTGCTGCGACAAACCCTGATTTGCCACAGGAAGAGAGTGGCAACCAAATGTGGTCGAGGGTTATCTGTATGGATATGCACTTTCAAACATCCACTTACCACTTTCATGCTTCACATTATTAGCGGTGTGCTTTAGATATACATTGTTTGCGGTGTGCTTCAGACCATCTTTAGACCCCCCTAAAATGCTTCAAAGAGGTCCAGTTGTTGCTTCAAAGAGGTCCAGCATTTGTCCTTTCTGCCATTTTGCTTCCGTGTTTCTGCTCTTTCTCATCCGTAACTCAGTATTTTCAGCAAAAGCTTTACAGTTCTACCCAAGACTGGTCACTTGTGCTCTTTCTGATGCCATGAGACCTATCCAGACCATCTTGGGCTTGCAAGATGTGTGGCAGCTTCTTCCTGGTCAGTGCCACCACTGCTGTAGAATTGTACCTTGCAATGATGGTGGCCAAATAGATAGACTGTGTCGGCCCTGTTGCTGAGAACAAATTCTTGGGGTTGCAGTTGGATGAGAACCATTCTCTCTCTTTTTCTATGACCCCACCTCAGCTAAAGATGAAATGAGTAAATATGCTATTGGTAAGTACTTCTGTTTCACAGGGAACAAAACACCTGTCTTTGCACATCTAAAAGGGCCTTGTTGCACTTCAAACTGGATTGTGGTGCCCTAGTGTACAGCAGGGGACCCAATTTTTTTTAACCTGTGGGCACCTTGAGAATTTTGACACAGGGAGTGTTGCAGATGGGGATGGAGGGTGGCAAGATGGGGATGGAGGGTTGCAATACTGGCTGCGGCGTCATGTCGCTAAAGATTAAAAAAAGGGAAGTGACATAGGTAGTTCTAGGAGTTGCTGGAAACTCTTTGGTAAAACAACAACAACAACAACAACAACAACAACAACAACAACAACAACAACAACAATAATAATCTTTCCATTTATTGATTGCTCAATCCATGCATTGCTGCCGGCTCTGAGCTATTTACAGTTACTCCTGAATTTCACATGGGACTAACAATGCTGGGGGTAAGGGAGGACAACATATATCATTAAATCACACACATTTCGTAGTCGACGGAGTTTGGTCGGCTGTAAGGTCCAGACATGTTCCGGCAGCATTCCTTTTTTCCCTGCGTCGCTTGATGTCGTCAGCATTGTCTCAGTTGCAGCGCACCACTGCCACCATCTGGCCGAATGGCCTATTGCAGGCTTTTCTTCGACGCTGCGTAGATCTTTCTCGGCTTTCGGATCTTACGCGCAGACCACCCGATACGCGCAGACCATCCGATCGGCTAACACAACCCCCACCGGGGGCGGTTTAGTGTGCCCACTCTCTCTAAGGAGTGGTACCCATTTTATCTACTCGCCGAAGCTTTCGAACCGCTGGGTGGACGGTGAGCTAGGGACACGGACTGGCAGCTCACACCAGTGCGGGGCTCGAACTGACAGCAGTCCTGTTCAGCTCAGCTGTTTAACCAGAGGATAAATCCCCTGTGCCACCGCTGTGAGGGTGTGGGTCGTTTATTACATTAACAGTAACTCTTCAGCATTTCAGGCAGCTGCTGTATTTGACTGGAAGCCTTTTAAAATGAATATGTTTGTTTAGAGTATTTTCTTCTGGGTAGATAGTAAAGATCCTCAGTGTAGTGGTTAAAGGCGCAGACACTAATCTGGGAGAACTGACTGTATTTTCCTTTCCTTCCTTTCCTTTCATTTATTATGGGAAAACTGACTTTGATTCCCCACTTCTCCCCATGCAGCTGCTGGTGTGACCTTGGGTCAGGAAGGGAAGGGAAAGGAGATTGTAAGCTGCTCTGAGACTCAGGTAGTGTATATGAGTATGGTTGTGTGAGTGTATATGAGTATGCTTGTAGATCACCGAATGATTGCACCTTAATTTCGTTGTACTATGTACAATGACAATAAAGTATATTATTATTATTATTATTATTAGTGAAGGGTGGGGTATAAATCCAATCTCTTCTCTCTTCTTCTTGTGCTGTCATGGCAGCTGCTGTCAAAGCCACTTCGAAAGATTCTGTACAACCAATCAGAATCCCTACTGGGTCAAAGCCCCACTTCGCCTCCCCCACTTTCTAAAATACAGTCAGCCCACGGGCACCATGTTGGGACCCCTGCTGTACCATCATGCAAGGCCATCAGCCTCAGAGAAGCTGTTCAGCAAAAAAAAATCAGAATGGTTATCGTTTCATATCACAAGCTCCGTGAGGAAGAATCTCAGCTTCCCCTGAGCCTGCGCTAAGCGGAACTCTCTGTAGCTTGCCGCTGAACTCTGATCCGTCCCGCCTGGGAACAGAGCATCCCCTTTACGATGGGGGGGGGGATTGCTCTTGACTTGAATTCTTTCAGATCCAGCCTCTTTCACAGACTGAAAGATCTGTCTTGCAACAACAGCTGTTCTCACTGAATAACACTACTACCGTACATGGACTCTCCTCCTGATGCCTTGGACCAGGAGGCCTCGTGGGACTTGCTCATCTCCAACAGACTAGAACATCTCCAGAATGACCCTATCAGTTATGCCTGAAACACTCTTCTGTCCCCAGTGACTATTACAGCTCTTTTTATAGACAGCTTTAAGTCCCAGGACCATCTGGGACCAGCACCTCTCCGGGAGTGGTGTGAAAACCCCTGAACAAACCATCAGGGCCTACCGCAGTATTTTGCATGTGATTTCATTGGTGTTTGGGGAAGGGCTGCGGCTCAGTGGCAGAGCATCTACTTGGCATGCAGAAGGTCCCAGGTTCAGTCCCCGACATCTCCAGTTATAAAGGACCAGGCAGAAGGTGATGTGAAAGACCTCCACCTGAGACCCTGGAGAGCTGTAAAGAGGGGCCATGGCTCAGTAGCAGAGCCTCTGCTTGGCATGCGGAAGGTCCCTGGTTCAATCCCCGGCATCTCCAGTTATAAAGGACCAGGCAGGAGGTGATGCGAAAGATCTCCACCTGAGACCCTGGAGAGCTGTAAAGAGGGGCTGTGGCTCAGTGGTAGAGCCTCTGCTTGGCATGCACAAGGTCACAGGTTTAATCCCCACCTCCTCCAGTTATAAAGGACCAGGCAGGAGGTGATGTGAAAGACCTCCACCTGAGACCCTGGAGAGCTGTAAAGAGGGGCTGTGGCTTGGTGGCAGAGCATCTGCTTGGCATGCAGAAGATGCCAGGTTCAATCCCCAGCATCTCCAGCTAGAAAGATGAAGTGAAAGATGAATGTGAAAGACCTCTGCCTGAGACCCTGGAGAGCTGTAAAGAGGGGCCATGGCTCAGTAGCAGAGCCTCTGCTTGGCATGCGGAAGGTCCCTGGTTCAATCCCCGGCATCTCCAGTTATAAAGGACCAGGCAGGAGGTGATGCGAAAGATCTCCACCTGAGACCCTGGAGAGCTGTAAAGAGGGGCTGTGGCTCAGTGGTAGAGCCTCTGCTTGGCATGCACAAGGTCACAGGTTCAATCCTCGGCATCTCCAGGTAAAAAGGATCAGGTAGGAGGTGATGGGAAAGACCCTGGAGAGCTGCTGGCAGTCGGAGTAGACAATAGTGACATTGGTGGGTATCAGATGATTCAGGTGGGTGGCTGTGTTGGTCTGAAGCAGCAGAACAAAGTTTGGGTCCAGTGCCAACGAAGATGAATGTGAATGACCTCTGCCTGAGACCCTGGAGAGCTGTAAAGAGGGGCTGTGGCTTGGTGGCAGAGCATCTGCTTGGCATGCAGAAGATGCCAGGTTCAATCCCCAGCATCTCCAGCTAGAAAGATGAAGTGGAAGATGAATGTGAATGACCTCTGCCTGAGACCCTGGAGAGCTGTAAAGAGGGGCTGTGGCTTGGTGGCAGAGCATCTGCTTGGCATGCAGAAGGTCCTGGGTTCAATCCCCGGCATCTCCAGCTAGAAGGATGAAGTGGAAGGTGAATGTGAAAGATCTCTGCTTGAGACCCTGGAGAGCCACCGCTAGTGTGAGTTGACTGACCGTGATGGACCAAGGGTCTGATTCAGTATAAGGCAGCTTCATTTGTTCATATGTTGAAATGTCTGAAATCCCGGGGCTCTTGTCAAATCTGCGATGCATCCTGGTCTCTGTCGACTTTGGATTTGTTCAGCTGCAATTCTTGCCCACTACTTCCTGTCCTCTGCTACTTTCAGTGGGTGGGTGACCTTTAGTTCCCTGGAGTCTTATCTAGGGCTTCCTGTTCTCTGCTCCTCTCAGTAGGATACCCTTGAATCCAACTCATCTAGCACTAGCTGTCCAGTAGGCAATCAGAAGGTTTCCGGAGGGAGGGGAGCACTCACTTTCTAAAAACGGCAGGCACCAGGAAAGGTGTTGGCAGGTAGCATGGCGCCAATGGGCACCATGGTGGGAACATACAGTCTACATCATGCACAGTTCCAAATACTCTCCATCTTCCTCTGCTCACTGAACCTCCCAATGTCCCCAGCTGTCTGATTTGGTGCCCACTGTAGTGGTTAAGAGCAATGGACTATAATCTGGGAGAACCGGATTTGATTCCCCACTCCTCCCTATGCAGCTGCTGGTGTGGCCTTGGGTCAGTCACAAGTTCTTTCAGAGCTGTTCTCTCACGAGCAGTCCTCGAAAGAACTCTCTGAGCCTCACCTACCTCACAGGGTGTCTGTTGTGGGGAGAGGAAGGGAAAGGAGATTGTACGCTGCTCTGCGACTTCTTCGGGAAGTGAAGAGCAGGGTATAAATTCAGTCTCTCCTTTGTCGTCGTCTTTGTCTTTGTTGTCTTCATCGTCTTCTTCATTTTCTTCTTCATCTTCCTATGTTCACTGAACCTCCCGGTGTACCCAGCTGTCTGACTTGGGGCCGTAGAGGCCTTACACTTTTCCTGGGACAGAAACATAAACCTGTGCATTCTATTTCTGGACGCTCTCCAGCGACTGAACTCTCTTTAAAAGGAGTTGAAAGATCCGGGACCCAGTGACTTCTGGGAGATGGGCTTTTAAATGACGAATAAACTGTTCTGTCTGGTTGCGACACAATCTAACAGCACCTGTCTGCTGCTGTGCCAACCTCTCCCCCCTGCCTGCTGACCCGCCTTCTATTCCCACAGCCTCTTGGTAGGAATCTTTTCCGGCATAACTTTTCCGAGTCACTCAGCTGTTTGCTGCCATACTGTGGGTTCATTTAAACAGTCGGCGAATTAATCTGTCATCCTTCAAAGGAACTCCAGCACTCAGCAGCTACTTCCTGCATGTGAAACTTTTCACGGGACGTCTTCAATTAAAATGGATCTTTTTTAGAATTCATGTTGTTTATGTGGGGAGAGGAAAAAACACCTCTGTAAAAGAGTCCCAGAGGGGTACTGAAAAATGCAATGAAATGTGATTCTGCTTAATGGTTATCACCCCTGGGTATCTTGTAGATTTCCACTAATGAAATGTGAATGTGAATTCTATTTTCTTTTCCTTTAAGCCTGGCTGAATCCGCTTATATAATTTGTTTGTGTTGTTGCCTGTACAACGTGTATTATGAGTACTTACGGAAGATGGCTAAAGAGGCTGGGACTTTTCAAGTTATGAAAAAAGGACAGCTGAGGAGGAGAGTTTTACCGATACCGTGGGCTGGTAAAAAGACAAAATAAGTGGGTTCTAGACCAAATCAAGCACGAGCGCTTCCTAGAAGCTAAAACATTTGGCAGGCATTCAGGAACAGTGTGGGCAGGCACTATGACGCCCACCGACACCATGTTAGGGACCCCTCATATAGAGCAATGCATCTAAACATGTGAAGTAGCCCTGGCCAGTGTGTGAATCTGACCCTAAAAGCCTGCATTAAATTCAGAATTTTGTAGCAGTTACTAAAGTCACCGATAGACCTATCTGTGCTGGACGAGATGAACCACTGGTCTGATCCAGCAGTGCTCTTCTGATGTTCTTATTAGGGGAAGGCCTTGACCTCTATGCCCTGTTCTTGGCCCTCCAGAGGAACTGGTTGGGCCACTGTGAGAGACAGGATGCTGGACTAGTTGGACCACTGGTCTGCTCCAGCAGGGCTCTTCTGATGTTCTAATCTGTAGTTGGCCTCAGCCTCTATGCCCTGTTGACTGTCCAGAGGAACTGGTTGGCCTCTGTGTGAGACAGGATGCTGGACTAGATGGATCACTGGTCTGATCTAGTAGGGTTATTCTGATGTTCTAATCTACGGAAGGACTCAGATTCTATTTCCTGTTTTTGGCTGTCCGGAGGAACTTGATGGCCACTGTGTGAGACAGGATGCTGGACTAGATGGACCCTCACTGGTCTGATCCAGCAGGGCTCTTCTGAGGTTCTTATCAGGGGAAGGCCTCGGTCTCTGTTCCCTATTGTTGGCCCTCCAGAGGAACTGTTTGGCCACTGTGTGAGGCGGGATGCTGGACTAGATGGACTATTGGTCTGATCCATCAGGGCTCTTCTCATGTTCTTAAGACATCAGGAAAGGCCACACTGTATGTCTGGAACACAGTTGTTATATTTTGACGCACATTACTGTAGCCCTGAACTTTTGTAGCAGACACCACTGTTCTTACATATGATTTTTTATTGTTGTGCTTTATTTTGTTGCTTCTGTTTCTCATTCTTTGGGTTGCCAGCTGTAGTGTTTTTGTAGAAAGGGTGGGATACAGATATATTAAATAATGTTTGCAAAACACAGAGGATGCTGGGGGAGTAGTAGACCATGCTGGTCTTGGGCTCCAAAGCCCTTGTTATGAATTTGTTCCCCTTTACAAAGCTAAACTTATGGCTGGTTAGTAACCTTCAATCCCAATCAATTACATGGTGTCGTTATGCGATAAAGTAGTATCACCCCATGTCTGTTGTCCCTGAGGAGGAAGAATGGCGATACCCGAGACAATAAATATATATATTTGTGCAGAGTAATTGCCATGCTCACGGCCAGACCACAGAGAATAATGCTTCTTGTCACAGTTTTGCCTGCCATTGAGTCCCTCATCACACACAAACACATATCCTTTCCTTCGCTTATGGGGCATTCTTTCTTTGAAGGATTCCACCATGGTAACGGGGAAACATCTGGCTAGCCATTCGTAACCTCGTAATGGTACTGACCAGCTTTGATTTTTTACTTGCCTCATGTATTTTTTGATATCTGAAATATTGAGATGTCCCCTTCACTTCCCTTCTAGTAGTTTGGTGTAGTGGTTAGGAGCGCGGACTCTAATCTGGGAGAACTGGGTTTGATTCCCCACTCCTCCACATGCAGCCTCTGGTGTGACCTTGGGTCAGTCAGAAGTTCTCTCAGAACTATTATCTCAAGAGCAGTTCTCGAGAGAGCTCTCTCAGCCCCACCTACCTCACCAGGTGTCTGTTGTGGAAAGGGGAAGGGAAAAGAGATTGTAAACCCACTCTGAGATTACTTCGCTTAGTGAAGGGCGAGGTATAAATCTAATCTCCTCCTCCTCCTCCTCCTCCTCCTCCTTCTCCACCACCACCACACTGGTGGTAAGCATGGCAGTCTGTTCATTCTTTATTGTATGCCTATGCTAGCTCTGCAGATATTTCAGTGCTCTGAAAGAGTGTACGTTGTGTGCTTCTACCTGAGGGTTTTCCACATCAAAACATAGTGGGAGTGTCCCTTGTCTGAACAATCAGTTTAAAAAACAACAACCAATTTATGCAGGCCCTGTTCCACCCTTGCCAACTCCAAGGTTTTTCCAACACCTTGAGAGAGTTTACTCACTACCACCTGACCTTTGTAGGAATTGTCCGCTGCAAGGGGCAGGACTCCCAGTTTCCTTTCCAAGTACTGAGGCCTTGCCTCTGTGTCTCCTGCTGCCCAGCACCTGGTCACCACGAGGACCGTTTACTGCCTTGTGTGCCCCTGGAGGAATAGCCACTTGCCAATTGCCTGCCTTCCCCCTGGCGCTCCTTTTAAAATAGTGTGACCGAGACGATGGAGGTATATGTGGTACAGAGAACCACTGCCAGCGTCTTAAGTTATAAAGGATTTATTAAAAAGAAAATGTTCACAAGCATAGTTTTAGCACAGCACCAGATTGAGCAAGGAATTGGAAAGAAATGGGTAAAACGCAACTCCTCTGTCCCTCTCTCTATACATGCCCTATCAGATGTTAAGTATAGGACAGGCTCCTTAGCGTAGGAAGTCACAGGTCTCTACAGAGTTACCATTACCTTGAAGCTTTCTGTAGCTCTCTGGGGCAGCTCATGGTCAAAATGGCTGCCACCTCAGTTAAGAGTTACATCAATCTAGTTAGAATAGCTACTATTGTTTTGTTCTTTCTTTAAAGAAAAAAGTTCAGGAGTTATAGTTGAAGTACCATGATTGGAGGTTCCCTCTAGCTGGAAATCAGGGACCTCCCCCATGAATAGCAATGTCTAGGATGTGGGGAGAATTGACAAAAATTGCTCTCCCTCCCTCAGTACATTTCTGCTGGAAAGCCGCTCCCCAAAAGGATGCTGCTAGCGACTCTTCTTGACTGAATAGGCATCCCTGGCTCACCAGTGATGGGGGGGGGCTACTGGGGGCTTTCTCATATTAAAGCAAAGATGCTGCAAATTTGGGTTCTGCTCCTTTAGTCTCCTGCCTTTTGCTTTGTTTGCAATGGTCACAAAGTTCTGTGGACAAAGGGGGTTCCGTTTTCTGTGTGTAATTTTGCTGTCCAGTGCAGCCGATTTATGGCAACCTTGTGGGGTTTCTGAGGGAAGAAACATTCAGAGGTGATTTGCCATTGCCTGCCTCTGTGAATGCTCCCTTCAAGCTGTGGAGTCTTGTGAGCGAAAATTCTACTTTGTGAGCTACTGGCACTAAAGTTGTGAGAGCGATTTGGCTACTGCATAAATTAGTTTGCTCTGGAGCTGTCCTTCCTGAGTGAAGACAAAAATGTGTGAGCTGGAGGCTAAAAAACTGTGAGCTAGCTCACACTGACTCAGCTTAGAGGGACCACTTAGAGACCAGTATTCCCTGGTGATCTCCTGTCTATGTACTAACCAAGGGACAATCCTTCGGAGATCAGGCTAGCCTGGGCTATCCAGGTCAAGGCAAGAGACAAACAGAGGTGGTTTGCATAGTAACTCCAGACTTCCTTGATGGTCTCGTATCCCAGTGCTAACCAGGGTCAGCCCTGCTTAGAGTCTGAATTCTGATAAGATCTGGCTAGCCTGGGCTATACAGGTTGCAACAAGAGACAGAGGTTATTTGCCATTGCCTGCCTCTGCATAGCGAGCTTGGACTTCCATGGTGGTCTTCTGTCCTAATACTTACCAGGGGCAGCCCTGCTTAGCTTCTGAGATCTGACAAGATCGGGTATCCTGGGCCCTCCAGGTCAGGGTGATTCCATTTTGTTGTTGTTGTTGTTCAGTCGCACAGTCGAGTCCAACTCTTCGCGACCTCGTGGACCCTCCTGTCTTCCGTCGTGCTCCGGAGTTTGCTTATTTTCATGTTCGTTGCCTCGATAACACTGTCTAACCATCTCATCCTTTGCCGTCCTCTTCTTCTTTGGCCTTCAATCTTTCCCAGCATCAGGGTCTTCTTCTCCAGTGAGAGCTCCCTTCTCATCTGGTGGCCAAAGTATTTGAGCTTCAGCTTCAGTATCTGGCCTTCCAGGGTTGATTTACTTTAGGATTGACTGATTTGATCACAGTCCATTTTACCCCACTTTTATTCTCTTTTTTGTTCTTAAGTTTATTTGTCCTATGAGCAGCGTGTGATAAGTCCTGGATTACGAGCATCTGGTTGGTGACGGTGCCGTCCTCAAACCCGGGAAGTTCTTACTGACTTATGCCTGATCCTTTTTTTATATATATATTAGCTCCAAAGGTATCGATTGGATTCAAAGAAAACTCCTAAATATGCCTTTTGATCAAAATGACTCCAGACTATTCCGATAATGAGGGACTCGGCCTTCTGAAGGGTAGCTTTAAAAAAATAATCAGAAGGTTTTTCTTTAATGCAGGTGTGACCGTGCTCTCCCCTCCCCATACAGCTATCCACTCAAAGCTTCCCGGGGCTCTCTTATAAAACTGAGAATAACAGCAATTAAATGAGACAAAATCAATTTCTCTGTTTGCCCGTTTCAGCAGGGAGCCTCATGGAAAACGAGTACAGATCACTCCGGTTAGTGTATTGGATTTGCTTCCTTCTCTCTTCTTTGCCTTCCCCTTTCCATTCCCGCTCTTCATCTTCCTGCCCCCCCATTTCTTTCTTCCGTTGAGTCACCAGCCGAAGGATTTGTCTGAAGACCAGGGGACGGCACCTAGGGACAGGTCGGTTACGGTTGGTTCTAGCCGCTTATTAATTAAATTATTTTCTTCCACTGCTGGTGGACCTGCACAGCGATTAAAAACTTCTGGTCCCAAGTGTTGGGAGAAATAAAGAAGATAACAGCAGAAGACCTCCCACTCGATCCGGCTATCTTGCTTCTTAATTCAAGATATAGCATTGATGAAAACGAAGTAAAAATTACCAAACTAGCCCCCACATTAATAGCCACGGTGTGGCTTCCTATTGCTGCCTCATGGAAAAATCCCGATCCTCCTTCCATTGCTCAATGGAGAAATAAATGTTGGGACCACTTTGTCATGGACAAAGTAGCAGATAATACGAGTCCCACACACAAGGGTATGCGGGATCCCATTCCAGATTCATTCGAAAATGGTGTCCTCTCATAACGTATTTTACAGAAAACGATGTATTACCAGCACATACTGGCTATGCAGAATGGCTACGTCTATGAGAATTTTTATGGTCTGAGCACTCTCACAAAATACTATTGAGGTCCTTCTAAAATATATCTAGATTTATTATTCGTTACTATTATAGCAATCTTAGAAGAATCGGAAAATCACAAGAAAGTGATAAGGATATGGTAAGACAAAGATCCTGCTGACAAGTTAATAGATGGCATTGTGCACTCACAGTTTGTATTAATGTTTATGCAGTAATGTTGAGACATAATGGGTTTATTTATGTATACTTGACTTATCTTTGAATAAAATAAAAAACTATTAAAAAAATTAAATTATTTTCTCTGTTAATAACCGCTCCTTTAAAAGAATACTGAAAGGCTTTGCAGCGTGAACCAGTCAAATTCGACTCTAGGAATGCAGTGCTCATCTCCGTTTCCAAGCCAAAGAGGCAGCACTGTCCAAAGACGTTTCCGTGGTCTTGTGGCCGGCATGACTAGACGCTGAGGCGCACGGAAGGCTGTTACCTTCCCACCAAAGTGGTACCGATTTATGTACTTGCAATTTCTCGCTTTCGAACTGCTAGGTTGGCAGGAGCTGGGGCTAGAGATGGGAGCTCACTCCGTCGTGTGGCACTAGGGTCTCGAACTGCTGAAGTACCGACCTTCCAGTCTGCACCTCAGTGTCTTAACCTCTGAGCCACCGCGGCCAAATGCAGGATTAGCCTAAACCCATTATATGCCCTGGGCTTAATGCTGTTAAGAAACAGCATTTTCCCCCTGCTTCCCATTATGAGAAGAGAAGAGTCACTGGAAAAATCATGCTAGGAAAAGTTGTAGGCAGCAGGAAAAGAGGAAGAGCTAACAGGATATTGATCGACTCAATCAAGGAAGCCATGGCCCTCTGTCTGCAAGACCTGAGCAAATCTGTTAATGATCACACGTTTCAGAGGACATCAGTTCATAGGGTCGCTATAGGTTGGAAGCAACTTGCCAGCACAAAACATTCACAAACAAACTTTTGTGCACCTCCCGAAGGTTCCCAAGATTTTCCTTATTCTTTCTCAAACCTACTGTGGTGGATCGGCTGTGGCAACAGCAGTGTAGAAGACCTCCCAAGGCAGCACACTATTTTGTACCTGGCAAGTTCATACTGTTTCACAGCTATATGTTTTTTTCTGTACGTGGCAAGTTCTTTCACAGACTCAGAAATATGAAAGAGACCAGGGTCTGTTGTGTTTATGTGTAGGGCTGCTAGGCCCTTGGTAGGGCTGGGGGATCCCCTGCCCCACAGCTCCCGTTACCTGCTGCCAGTCTGAGCAGCAGTGGTGTGTGGGAGGGGTGGGTTTTTTAAAAAAAAGAAACTTGTGGCACTGTCTGTGGTGTCATCTTACTTCTGGTAAAAAAAAGGAAGTGACAAAGGGTAGCTCTAGGAATCAATGGAAACTCTATGGTTTTATCATAGAGTTTCTGGTGATTCCTAGAACTACCCATGTAACTTTTGGGTTTTTGTTGTTGTTTTACTGGAATTGACATGACACTGCCGGCAGTGTGGTATCCCCTATATTCCTGCCCACAGCCCGATGGTTGCCCAGCAGTGCCTGGCATCTCTGTGCACCATTGAGTCAAACGTCTTGGCATTTCCAAGTGACATCTTCTGCAATTTTGTTAGCTCACGATATCATTACTTCTCAGAGAGTCTGATAATTGGGCAGCTGTCCAGCTGCCTCTTCAAAGTTTGGGGAAAGATGCTCTCTGGCCTGGCGCCTTTGCTTATTATAAATATATAGTGTGCATAGGTAAATATGATTGCTGCCGTGTTTGTGCAGACCCTGCAAGGCAGATGGTGTTACTTCTCATAACAATTTTGGTGCCACTTTCTCCCTTATAATTGGCATGCTTCTCTTGACAAGGTCATAAAGAAAACCTTTTCTGTCTTCTAATCCAGAATTTAACATACCTTCATCAGCTGTTCTTCCAGGTGCTCTGTTTAATGACTTGGCTGGGAAAGTGAGGCTTTGACTGGCCGGGCACTTGAACCCCATCTAAATGTTTTCCATCAGCCGGGGATGGGGGGTATCGCTCACTGAACCTCTCTGGGCAGCGTTACCCGTCATTTGATTCCTTGCTTTCTCCTTCGGGTGGCATGCCGATGCAAAAGTAGACAGCCACATAGGTCTGGGATCGCCAAGGATCGTGTCTCTTCGCGTGGGTGCTAATGAGGCGTTTCTGCCCTAGGGAGCGCCTCTGCACATTGCCGCTTCCCACGATTCCTCGTACCTCCTCTTTTTCTCTTTGCAGCGGGCCCTTCATTTCAAAGGTAAAGTGGTGGCGGAATAAATTGTTTTGTTGTACTCCATTAGGGGAAAGCTCTAGGGGATAATGCAAAGGCAGTTGAAAACAGCCACGGATAAATGCTGCAGAAGTTCATTAATTTTCACCCCCCCCCCAAAAAAAACAAAACAAAAACAAACGGAAGCGAGCTGGACGTGTTTTCTTATGATTTATTTATTCGGTTAAAATATTCCCTCACGCCTTTTCCCCTCCCGAGAGGGATGAAGGCAGCTTGGATAATGCGAATACCGAGACAGCTCTGGGTATCACCGGAAACAATACAATGAAACCGTATAGCTTCAGGAAACCTGGAGGGTATAAGCCAGGGGTCCCCAACTTTTTTTCCTGTGTGGTTTTTTAATTTAAAGTATTTGTGTGTGTGTGTGTGTGTGTGTTTGCATTTCTGGAAGTCATGGTGACTTCTGGCTACTGGGGGTTTGGATGTTTTTCAGAGAGGTGGCTTGATATGCCTGCCTCTGCATCCCACCTCTGGTATTCCTTGGAGGTTGCCCTTCCAAATACTTGCCAGGGTCAGCCTCGCTTAGCTTCCGAGAACTGATGGGATCGGGCTTGCCTGGGCTATCCAGGTTAGGACTGGTTCTCCAACCTTTTTGAGCCTTCAGGCACCATGGAATTCTGACACAGCATGGTGGGCACGGGCACAAAATGGCTTCCTCATGAGGCATAGCCAACCACAAAATGGCTGCCCCAGTTTCCTTTCAGTCACACAGTGAAGGTTCTCACATTGCAGTGGCAGCTGCTGCCAAAGTAACATTTTAAGAAATCTGCACCACCCATCCAATTTGCAGTGATCGGTTGGCAGCATTACTGACTGTGCCCACTTTCTGAAAACTCTTGTTGGGCACCAGAAAGAGTGTTGGCAGGGATCTTGGTGTCTGTGGGTGCCCGTGGGATCCCTGCCAACACCTTTTCTAATGTCCAACAAGAGTTGGGGACCCCCGGTATAAGCTTTGGAGAGTCAAAGCTCGTTTCTTCCAGATACCTTTGGCAGATCAGAGAGATGGAACTCCCCTTTCCATTTGCAGTCTCTGTTCTACGGTCTGCATAGTGGTAAATCTAACTTCCAGATAATTTTTACAAAAATGTGTAGAAATTCCTTGTGTTTGCTCAGCAGATGGCAAGTGTTGCGTGCAGACGACCAGCTGAGTTTGAAACTTCTGGATCTTTGTTTTGGAAACACTGCCACCATATTCTCTTTCTACCCAACCTGTGACCACCACAGAAAGAGGCTGATAAGAAATCAATAAACCCATTTCTCTCTCTCTCTCTCTCTCTCTCTCTCTCTCTCTCTCTCTCTCTCTCTCTCTCTCTCTCTGTGTGTGTGTGTGTGTGTGTTGGGGTGATGCTGATAGTAAAGGCAAAGGTTTCCCTTGCTCGAAAGCTAGTCGAATCCGACTCTAGGGATGCAGTGCTCATCTCCGTTTCCAAGCCAAAGAGCCAGCGCTGTCCAGAGATGTTTCCGTGGTCTTGTGGCCGGCATGACTAGACGCCGAGGCGCACAGAACGCTGTTACCTTCCCACCTAAGCCGTACCTATTTATCTACTTGCAATTTCTTGCTTTCGAACTGCTGGGTTGGCAGGAGCTGGGGCCTGATACGGGAGCTCACTCCGTCTTGCGGCACTTGGGTCTTGAACTGCCAAACTAACGACCTTCTGGTCTGCAGTTCAGCATCTTAACCACTTGAATCACCGCAGCCATTAGCAATCTTAACATAGGTTTGGAGTCCCCAGTCGTTTTGAACCTGTGGAATTTTGACACAGGGAGTTGGACACAGCTCCAAAATGGCCACCTCAGGGGGCGGAGACACACAGAGAGCAGAAGCCCAACTGCAGGGGAAAAGAGGAAGAATTAAAAAAAAACCCACAGGAAATAGGAGTGAGAGAGAATAATATAAACACTTTGCTGGCAGCTACCACCAATGCTCCCTCTAAGCTGTGGAGTCCTGTGAGCAAAAATTCTACTTTCTGAGTGGGTGCATTAGAGTTGTGGGTGAGTGATTGGGCTACTGCATAAATTAGTTTGCTATGGAGCCATCCTCCATGAGCGAAGAGAAAAATCTGTGAGCTGGAGGCTAAAAGCTGTGAACTAGCTCACACTAACTCAGCTTAGAGGGAACCGTGGCTACCACTGAGACGATGTTCTTTTAACCTGCATAGCCGATCGGATCTTCAGCAGCGAGTCAGAAGCCCTGCCGAGCTGGAGACCCACCTGGCCACACCCACTTCTTAAAAACACTAGGTGGGTGCCGGAGAAAGGTGTCAGCAAGGACTGTGGCGGCCATGGGAACACATTGGGGACTTCTGGCGGCGATTTTGGCTTGCTGCCCATCTGTTTTCTACAGCATCAAGTTCTAGTGGTTTCAGGTATAGTGCTTAGGAGCCAATTTGGTGTAGTAGTTAGGAGCATGGACTCTAATCTGGGAGAACGGGCTTTACCCCCCCTCTCCTCCACATGCACCTTCTGGGTGACCTTGGGCAAGCCACAGTTCTCTCAGAGCAGGTCCCCCAGGAGCTGTTCTCAAAAGAGCTCTCTCAGCCCCGCCTACCTCACAGGGTGTCTGTTGTGGGGAGGGGAAGGAAAAGGAGATTGTAAGCCGCTCTGAGACTTTGAGTGAAGGACGGGGTATAAATCCAGTCTCCTCTTCTTCAGGCTCAGGAGAACTTTGTGGTTTGGGGGAAAGTCACGGTTGCTTGCAAAAAAATCCCATCAGTTCTGGTTTTGAAAATACGAAGATTTTTATGAAAAAATCATACATGAATTATGTGCACTGTACCCACTTTGGGTCACTTTGTCAGTGTTTTATGGTGTTTAATGGACAGTGAAAACATTAGGCATATCTCCTAGTTCTGGTCCTCCCTCTTGAGGGCTAAGAACCATTACCAGGAAAATGAATAGACCCAAACAAACAAAAATACATTACTTAGGCATTCACCTAACTTCATGATTTTTGTATTTTTTTTTAAATGTACACAAACTGCATTTCTTGGGAGAGTCGTGATAAAATAACTAGCTTAGGTTAGTTCTAATGAAGTCCCTGAGGGAGCCGAGCCGGCATCGGTAATGGGACGAACTAACGCAACGGCCCAAATTACCGTGTCTTATTGGTGTTCGAAATGGGGATAGATTTCTAAACATATCTTAAATGATAAGGCCGTGCTTTCCGGTGTGTTCTTAATTTAATGTCGATTAATATCCGGGAAACGGGGCCCATTCTTGTGGTGACGGTATAAGCAGACAGAGTACTTTACGTGCCGAAAGCATGGTGCATACTTAGTTCGGTAATACAGGACGCCGGCACCCTATTCCGAGAAATCTGGGCCTGATAAAGACGGCAATCAGGTCTCTTGTTTGTTTTAAAAGCAGGCTAGCAAAGATTTGGAACATATGAGCCTTCCAGAAAAGAGCCAATAATAATAACTGGATTTGTGGTGACTGGGCTAAATCTGTCTTGCTTCTGTCACCGCAATCTATTAAAGTTTCAGGGTGTTTTTTATTTTAGCTTTCGCACTTGCAAAGATGGGCTTCAAACAGTGCTAGCTAGGCTTGCCATGCTCAAGGTGCATCCTGGAAATCTTCAGGAATTACAGCTGGAGTCCAGGCAACCGGAGTTAGTTCTCCTGAAGAAAATGGCTGCTTTGGAGGGTGGGCTCTAAGGCAGGGGTGTCAAACTCACTTGTTATGAGGGCCGGATCTGACAGAAATGAGACCTTGTTGGGCCGGGCCACGTGTGTCATAAAGTGTAATGCCAGGTAGCGGAGATATAAACTTTATAAAGGACACTAACACAAAGGGCTTTCCCCCCTTAAAATAAAAACATGCTTAAAACATTAGCACTCTTGAAATACTTTGTTTATTTAACAGTGTCTGATAACTGACACCTCTTGCTCTGAATTATGGCATCAAAACGTCTGTGCTGTTGCCAACTCGAGTATGCTGTTTCGGGTGTGTATCTGTAAGCTGCAAACCTACGATGACACAGCAGCAGCAGCAACAGCAGAATTGGGAGAAGCAGCAGAAGACAGCCAGTTCCACTGTGGGCCTGATAGAAGTCCTCCAGGGCCTAATCCCCCCCCCCCCCCGGCCGCATGTTTGACACCCCTGTGTTAGGGGAATGTGGCTTTGATCTTCTTACCCATTATATGCCCACCTTTAACCCCTATACAATGTGTCATCATGAACTCTCGTGTAATCCTGTTTTTTTCAACAGGGAGGTGAAAGACCACCTGAATTATGAACACAGAGTATTTAATAGTGAAGAATTTATGAACCAGTATAACAATATAATGAATCGACAATTAAAATATATCTAAAAGTCTATCTAAAAACAACATCAATATAAAATCCCAGTGCCTCAGCAGATTTCAGCAAGAAACAATTGGTTCCCTGATGGCCATTTGGATCTGAGGTCACTGGAGGGGAGGCAAATTCGCATGCGGGTGCCCGCTGCCTGGCGGAAGAGCTCCGTCTTGCAGGTCCTGCAGAAGTGTAATAGGTTCCCGCAGGGCCCTGATTTCTAATGGGAGCTAATTCCACCAGGTAGGGGCCAGGGCCGAAAAAGTCCTGGCCCTAGTTGAGGCAAAACGGATGTCCCTGGGGCTGGGAACTACCAGGAGATGTTGATTAATAGATTTGTAAGTTCCTGCGGGGCTCATATGGGGAGAGGCAGTCCTGAAGCCTGGCCCCTGGTCGTATAGGGTTTTAAACTTGGAGTTGTCAACCCTGGGTATCTCCCCATCAGTGTTCCCTCTAAGCGAGCTCACGGTCTTTTAGCCTCCAGCTCACAGGTTTTTGTCTCAGCTCAGGAAGAAGGGCTCCGGAGCAAACAAACCTATGCAGCAGCCAAGTCGCTCGCTCACAGCTTTAATGCCAGCAGCTCACAAAGTGGAATTTTTGCTCACAAGACTCCACGTTGCTCCCCATCCAATCTATGTCAGTACAGTTTTAAAGCTTACGTTCTTTTTTGGCTCAACAATAGTTTAAAAAATCACATTTTTGTGTGTGTATATAGGAAGGAGTTGATTCTGTGGCATACTTTTTTGGTGGGGTGCATGGGTGGATGATAGGAGTGATTGATGTAAGCTTTTAAGACTCAGGATTTCCCACGGTATCGGTTGTAACTGCAGTCTGGACGAGAGGAAGCTGCATTTTGGATCCTGACACTCTAGCTAGAAAGTAGGGTGCGATGCAGTAGCAGGGTATATGCATCAAATGTGCATGAGCAGAGGGGGGAAAGAACCATAAACCAGTGCCTGGAGTATAGGAATGTGTTCGTATGTTCAGTAAGAGTCAAACTCTGGGTGGCTGCCGACCACCTTATTCGG
Source organism: Gekko japonicus (assembly GCF_001447785.1). NCBI lineage: Eukaryota > Metazoa > Chordata > Lepidosauria > Squamata > Gekkonidae > Gekko > Gekko japonicus. Next base: position 422,048 of record NW_015173129.1, read on the forward strand.
GCTGCGATATTCTGTCAGATTTGTTCATGTTATGTGCCATCAATGGATGGACACTATGGAGGAATGATCTCCAGAACACCCTGTCATTGGCAGCCTTGCTCAGGTCTTGCAAGCTGAGGGCCGTGGCTTCCTTGATGGGTTCCATCCAGGGGTCATTTCCTGCAGGAGCGTACAGGAGTGGAGCTCCGGCAGTAAAGAGCCCAGGGGGCGGGCACATGCAACAAGCCCCACCCCCTGCTCCCAGCAGACCTCAGAACAAGAAGCAGCCAGGTAAACTGCAGAGCCCCCCCCCATAGCTAGCAATCCAAAACAGTTCAGTGTAGCCTGAGCGGTGGGTGTTGCCTTCTGACACACCTCTGGTGATGTCAGGGGGTGTGGCATATGCAAATAAGTCATGCCAATGAGTTATGCTAATGAGCTCCTGTACCTCTTTTTCTAGGAAATGACCCCTGGTTCCATCCATCTCCTGTTGGGTCCCTTGCTCAGGTCTTGCAAACTGAGGGCCATGGCTTCCAGTTTGGTGACTCTAATCTGGGAGAACCGGGTTTGATTCCCCACTCCTCCACATGCAGCTGCTAGTGTGACCTTGGGTCAGTCATAAGTTCTTTCGGAGCTGTTCTCTCAAGGGCAATTCTCTCAGAGCTCTCTCAGCCCCACCTAGGATGTCTGTTGTGGAGAGGGGGGGGGAAATGAGATTGTAAGCCGCTTTGAGACGCCTTTGGGTAGTGGAGGGGGAGGTATAAATCCAATCTTCTCCTTCTTTTCCTTTTTGTTCCTTGGTTGAGTCAGTCCATTTCCTGTTGGGTCCCTTGCTCAGGTCTCGCCTGCTAGAGCAGTTGCACACTTCCTTTGAGAATGCCCCCCCCCCCAGTGAAAAACAAAGATATACATGGTCTACTGAAAAACCTGGAGGATTCTGGGGTGGGTTTAGTAAGGGGGCATGCATGTGTTCACATTTCACTTCTCTGTTGCTCCACGAGAACTGGGGAATGTGCCTTACGCACTTAACATTCTCCTTTGGAATACTGGTAGCATAGGGTAAGGTATTTTTTCCCCTGAAGCTTCTCTGCAATAATTTGTCAGTTCCAAGGAACTCTTTGGGACACTCTGCACTGCTTGAAAATCAATTATTTATTTGAATCTTGTAGAATGCTGTTATTCCACTGGGCTCTGTGGGCCCTTGGTCATCTTGTGAGCCTGTAGAAGTAGAGATTTGAGCTTCAGCTTATCTGGCTGTTGTCTAATGCTGCAGCATTCTAGTCCTCAAACCTTTGATTCTTGGTTGTATGATTCCGCATTTCCCAAGGCTCTGTCCTGATATTTTAAATTTTATTTCATTTAACAACCTTTCTCCCCTGACTTTTTCGCCCTCATCAGGGCTACCAAAGCAGCTGACAGATGAAACACCTACACAATGAAAACACCTCTTAAAAGCCGTTAAAGTCAACCAAAAACACATAATTTTTAAAACAATTACAACCAAAGCTTAAAACAATTACAACCAAAGCTTAAAATAAGCATACAAACATGGGAGACGAAGGAGGGATCGCTGAGGGAATGTCAGACGGAATGAAAAGTGGCAACAGAAAGGGACAGGTGAGTCTCTCAGGGGAGTTTTGGTGCCATGATGCCAGAGTTTTGGTGCCACGATGGATAAGGCCCTGTCCTGGTTTGCCACCCCCCTAATCTCAGAAGGTGGGGGCACCTGAAGTGGGGAAGATGACCATAGTGGTTTGGTAGGTCCATAAGGAAGTAGGCGATTCTTCAGTTATGGCGGTGCGAAGTCATCTTGGGCCTTAAATGTCAACACCAGAACCTTGGGTATATGCCATACTTTCAATTTAATTATGGGATCGTAGAGTTGTGACTGCCAAAAAACTTTCCTCGTTGAGTTTTGTATCTTGTTCCTCCTCGTTTTATACCCTCTTTTATTAGTGGTCGCCTTTACCCACACCAGGAGTCCAGGTGTTGAAAATCAAGTGTTTGCATATCGCACTTGTTTAGTACTTCCCCATGCTGTTTGTAAGCAGAGAATACTTCTATCATTATATCCAAGAACTAGCCTTACCTTTTTTAAAGGTCACTCCTATCTCAGTCAGTTCTTAAAAGTTCAAGAGGAAATAAACTGCTTAGAGTTGGCATTTTTCAAGTCAAGTGTCAACTCTGTGTGCCCCGGAGCCAAGGAACACAGAAGAGAGGGAGAGAGATTTATAAAGGCTTGGCTGATAGATCTAGGGATTGGTATGCAGGAATGTTCCTTTCTTCTGCTTCTGCGTGTTCTCTTTACGCAGGAGGGACACGGAAGGTTTCCTTTCGGCCTGGTGGACGTGCTCGGCCGAATTCCAATATGCGTCTTCCTTCCCCGTCTGTCTCCTCCCCACTCCGACCTACCTTTCTGCTTGCCGTCAAACTGGGGAAATGGGGAAATGCTTTTGTGGCAAGTCTCGTAGACGGGAAGGCCCGGGGGGGCTTTGGAGCCCCTCGCCAAGAATCCAAACGAGGCTTTGGGAAGCGTTTCGGTGGGCGAAGCCGCCGAGAGGGCGACGCCCCAAACGCATGGACTTCTCTTCCTTGCGTGGGGGACAGTAAGATCGATAAGGGAATAAGCAGGAAGAATGGGCTTTATTAATCAGGTACTTGGGAGACAGCAAAGCAGATTATAATGGAACACGGGGGCCGATCGAAGGGAGTGTTGAGTCTATGCTATCTGCTCTTGGCGGGTGAAGTGTCTGTATTGATTGCCGGAGATGTAGGGTACAGCAGTATCAGCCCTGCTAATTGGGATGTTGGGTTACCTCTGGGAGAGAAAGAAACATGGCTTTCCTTTGGCGTAATTTTCTTGTTCAAAACTTGCTTTGCCTGGCTTTCACCGTTTCCCAGAGCACACAGACCTCTGCAATATTCCACAGCTCCTGGTCACACAGCAAGGCGTTCAGCTCTTGTTTGTAAGGATCTAGGTTGTGAACGGATGGTCTCGCTTCCTCTTTGGCTATGATAGACCTTTTTTTAAAAAAAAGTCACCTCCCCTAGATAAGCTGAGTGTACTTGTTACAAAATGGCCTGAAAGGCCTATTTTGGATGGTAACTTCAGCAGCCTGAATCTTCTGTGACTGTCAACAGATTTCTTTAGGCCTCTCATTCTTTTAGGCAATGATGGATCTTTTTTAAAAAATAATTACCTCCCATAGGTAAGCTGAGTTCCCTTGTTACAGAAGTGAGCTGGAAGTCCTTATTTTGATGGTAACTCAAGCAGCTTGAATCTTCTATGGCCGCCAAAAGGTTTCTTTAGGTTTAGAGCATTATATAGAGCAATCTGTCTGTCTGTCTGTCATTGGTCCCTGGTATAGTTGCTGACTCTGGGTTACAAAATTCCCAGAGATTTGGAGGGCAAAGTCTGGGGAGGGGGAGGGACCACAGCATGTTGCAGTGCCACAGAGTCAAAAGAACATAAGAGAAGCCATGTTGGATCAGCCCAACATTCTGTGTCACACAGTGGCCAAAACCCAGGTGCCATCAGGAGGTCCACCAGCAGGGCCAGAACTGCAGAAGCCCTCCCGCTGTTGCCCCCCGAGCACCAAGAAGACAGAGCATCACTGCCCAAGACAGAGTGTTCCATCTGTACCTTGTGGCTAATAGCCATTGATGGACCTTTCCATATGTTTATCCAATCTCAACTTGAAGCTGTCTGTTCTTGTGGCTGCCACCACTTCTTGCAGCAGTTTCTCTGTGTTAAAATACTTTTTGGGTGAAGAAGTACCACCGTCCAAAGAAGCCATTTTCTGCAGGGGAGTCGATCTCTGCGATCTGGGGATCAGTTGTGGTTCTGGGAGCTCTCCAGCCTCTGTCTGGAAGTTGTCATCCCTAGTCCCTGACTGGGTAGAAAAACAGGATATAAATAAATGCAGTGTGTGTGTGTGTGTGTGTGTGTGTGTCTGTGTGTGTGTGTAAATGGGAACATTTGTAAGAATCCGTGGAATCTAAAGCTGCATAATGCACAGTAATTTCTCTGACAGTATGCGAAAAGTCACAAAATTGGTAGTGGGTGATGTGAAAGACCTCTGCCTGAGACCCCAAAGAGCCGCTGCTAGTCTCAGTAGACAACACTGACCTTGATGGACCAAGAGTCTGATTCAGTATAAGGCCGTTTCGTGTTTTGATGGAAGTGGAACGGAATCCGATTGTCCCCTGAATTGGGAGCTCTGTGCAAGCTGTGTTTGAGCTCTCTAAAGTAAAGAGTCGGATATTTGCAATGAAAATAATAAATTGCCCCTTCTAAACGCTTTGCGTCTTCATTGAGCGATGGATTTGATGGTACGGCAAACACTCCATTTTTCAAACCAGTTAGAAATCTGAATGGCCCTAGCGTGCTGGGAGAGGCCTCGGGAATGTATTTGGATTTAACAGCCCCCCTTATTGTCTGGTTTTACCGTCTCGGTTGGTATAAATAAGGCTGGTGGAACAGAAGGTCCGGGGAAATAGTTCTTCTTTTTATTTTTTGCATTTTCTTTACAAAGGACTTCATAAGTTAGGAAGGAACGATAACGAGCAAAATGGCTCTCTATTCTTATTCAGATCTGAATAGGAGTGTGTCTCCGTAAGAAAAAGGGCCATCGCGAAATGCATTGCAGATCATGGTAATTCAGCGTTGTTCTTTTCCTCTTAGAAGGATTCTGTTTTTAATTCCAGCAGATGAAGAGGACGGGAGAATGGCGGTTTGCCAATCCCCAGAAGACAAGCGGGCAGTGATGCGTTTCCCTTTCTTCAAACAATCCCATGTTACTTTGTGCCACCCTATGTGAAAAGTGCTGTGCTTTTTTCTTTCTTTTTTAATTGGCATCTCCTAAGATAAAATAATTTTCTTAAAGCAAAGACCCAACTTGCCAAATGTCTGGGCTTAGGTCCTTTTCTATTCCTTTGAGAATGCCAGTTTGGTGTAGTGGTTAAGAGTGGTTAAGAGTGTTAAGACTCTAATCTGGGAGAAACGGGTTTGATTCCCTACTCCTCCACATGAAGCCAGCTGGGAGACTTTGGGTCAGTCACAAGTTCTCTCAGAGCTGTGCTCTCCAGAGCAGTCCTTGATAGAGCTGTCTCAGCCCCACCAACCTCACAGGGTGTCTGTTGTGGGGAGAAGAAGGGAAGGAGATTGTAAGCCACTCTGAGACTCCTTTGGATACTATTGGGCAGGGTATAAATCTAGCCTCCTCCTCCTCCTCCTCCTCCTCTTCTTCTTCTTGTTATTGTTCTTCTTGTTCCTGTTCCTGTTCCATCCTATGTGAACCCTGTCTGCCAAACAGGGGTTTGAGGATAGGCCAGACCACACGGTACTGTGGGGATTTGAATCTGGGTTTCCCAGTCGAAATTTGTCCACCGGACCACAACAGCTTCTCTTTCTTTTCAGAAAGCGATCTTCTGCTGGTGCATCTCTTACTTTCACAAGAAATTAGGAAACATTAAAACCCAGTTACAGTATTCAGCCTCCAGGTCTTCTGAGGATCAGATTACTGGCTGGGCTGGAGTGACCAGCTCCGTGTTGGGGAATCCCTGGAGATTTGAGGGGCGGAGCTTAGGGAATGCAGTGGGTGAGGCCTAGGCAGGGTAGAACACCATGGAGTCCACCCTCCAAAGCAGTCATTTTCTCCAGGGGAACTCAACTCTGTTGGCTGGAGATCACTTATAATTCCAGGAAATCTCCAGCCCCCACTCGGAAGCTGGCAACCCAAGGCTATGGTGGGATTGGGGTGGGGTGGAGGAATCCTGGCTCCAGCTGTCATGTACCAGGGCCTGATTCAGCTGAAGTGTCTTCCTTTGGGGACCATGGTTGGGTACTACCCCTAATCTGCCTCCTCTCCCCTGACTCTGTTCCTCTCTGAGCCGGGAGCCAGAGCTGGTCTGTCCTCCTTGATGTCTTCCCTTGAGCCTTTTGAGGGACCTAGTCAGGCTTGGGGCATGCCCAGTAGCCTCCTTCTACCCAGAAGCCTTAAGGGAGGGCGTGGCCCAGCCTGTGATGGACCAGTAGCGCCCCCTGATCCATTTCTGCCTTGTTACCCCCCTTCGCAAGGTGGAGCTTCCCAACAGAACTCATGGGCACTCAATGAAATTGCTGAGCAGTCGGGTTAGAATGGATAAAAGGAGGTCCTTCTTCACCCAAAGAGTGATTAACACATGGAATTCACTGCCACAGGAGGTGATGGCAGCTACAAGCATGGACGGCTTCAAGAGGGGATTGGATAAACATCTGGGGCAGAGGTCCATCAGTGGCTATTGGCCACAAGGTATAGATAGGAAATCTCGGTCTTGGGCAAGTGATGCTCAGTATTCTTGGTACTTGGGGGGGGGGCAACAGTGGGAGGGCTTCTAGTGTCCTGGTCCCACTGCTGGACCTCCTGATGGCACCTGGTATTTTTGGCCACTGTGTGACACAGAGTGTTGGACTGGATGGGCCATTGGTCTGATCCAACATTGGCGTCTCTTCTGTTCTTCACAGCTCAGTGGGTGCCAGACTTCCAGAGGGCTGCTGCCATTCATCAGCTCACTAGTGGTTTACAAAATTATGTAGAGAAAGAAGTGCTTTTCTTGTGTTCTTACAATCCAAGAACTCGTGGGCACTCAATGAAATTAATGAGCAGTCGACTTAGAACTGATAAAAAGATGTACTTCTTCACCCAAAGAGTCATTAAGAAGAAGAGCAGAAGAGATTAGATTTACACTGAACCCTTCACTACCCGAAGGAGTCTCAGTGCAGCTTATAGTCTCCCTTCCCTTGCCCTCCCTTCCCCTCCCCACAACAGGTACCCTGTGAGATAGGTGGGGCTGAGAGAGCTCTTTCGAGAACTGCCCTTGAGAGAACAGCTCTGAAATAACTTGTGATTGAACCAAGGTCACTCTAGCAGCTGCAAGTGGAGGAGTGTGGACTCAAACCCGGTTCTCCCAGATTAGAGTCCACGCTCCTGACCACTACACCAACTGGCTCTTAAGATGTGGAATTCACTGCCGCAGGAAGTGGTGGCAGCAACAAGCACAGACAGCTTCAAGAGGGGATTGGATGAACATATGGAGCAAAGAATCATCAGTGGTTATTAGCCACCAGATATAGATGGAACACTCTATCTGGGGCAATGATGCTCTGTGTTCTTGGTGCTTGGGGGGCATCAGTGGGAATGCTTCTGGAATTCTGGCCCCAGTGGTGGACCTCCTGACAGCACATAGGTTTTAGCCACTGTGCGGCACAGAGTGTTGGACTGGATGGGCCACTGGTCTGATCCAACAGGGCTTCTCTTATGTTCTTAGTGGGCATCTCTTTATAAGGTACATCAGTTACCCACTGGGTCTGGTGGATGCTGGGTTTGTCCCCATGTGGGGCTTAGAAGGACCTGCTCACAGTGTTGTTTCTACTGCCCCTTCAAAAGGGGGCTGAAATTAGATGCCATCATAGTCTTGTTTTTTCTTTCGATTTTGTGCATTTGTTTCGGGGCTGTCGCTTGCGGGTGGCCATCTGCTAGATTCTCTGAGGTCAGCGGTAACCACCGTGCACGTACCAGGAATCCACAGATCAAAGGCCGTTGTATATTTTCTGAGCCACTAAGCGGCCCTTTTATTCGGGATTTCTGAAGAGGTCCTTCAGAGGCCCGGCTCTTCCCCCCACCGAACACTTCTGCCGAATGATCAGATTGGAAAGGGTTCCGTAGTTGCGAAATTAAAACACACGGATCGGTGGAGGGTGTGTGTGCAAATGACAAGCAACGCATGAGGCTCATTTCCTGCCCGAGGACAGTAATATGCATTCAAAATGAAGTCTGATTGGAAAAGGTCAGCTCCGACAGTCCTGGAGAGCATTCATAAGGCTGTAATGAGTCATGAATCCGTGAAGGCTTTTCTGTCGTTAAAAGTGTCGCGCTGGATCCAGGATGTTTTTCTGAAGAAGTTATCCAAACATATTTCTGTTGCTTTTTTATTTTATTAAAATCTGCTAATGTCCTGCTCTCCAGAGCGTCACCGCCGGTCCGTTTGTTGACAGCCGCACACCGTTCTCTGCATTTTAATCTCTGCCTCCGTGTGAGGTTGTCTTTGTCCGGCTCCCGTCTTCTGAGCACAGATCAGGCTGGCCCTTCCCCACCTTAATGCACATTCAGGCTCAAGTCTTTAAAGAAGCTGTGGCTCCGGTCACACGGGCAGGAAAATGCAGGGGGGAAGCGTGGCTGTTTGCCCCGGGGCAAACTAACCCGTGGTTAAGTGATCAGACCTCCCGTGGAGGTCCCGTGGAGGTCCTGTGGGTAGGGAGAGGTGCTGATCACAGGACAATCCTGCCCACAACAAAGAAGCGGTGCGGTGCGGCAAAGTGGGTGTTTTTTTCGTGTACACCAAAAATGCGCATGCTCCGTTGGGTGCTTGTGCGCATCCACGGAGACTTGGGGGAAAAAACCACCTTTTTTGCAAGGGGACATGGGCGGGCGCCGGAGGCCACCGGAAACGCAATCAGACGCTCGCCCTTGCCCTGCTGTTTCTGGAAACCAGTACCTCCGAGGTACTAGTTTTTTTGCCGCGCGTCTTTGGCGGGAAGCCTCAGTTGAGCCACGGGAGCACTACGCTTCCCAGATGTGCCGATGAGATCGCGCCTGGAAAATCCGCCTGTCTTCCGTCTCTCTAGTGTGGCTAATGTTTTGTGTGACCTCAGCCTGTGAGATGCTGGTAGCCTTTCACCTCCTGGTAGCCTTGCGCCTGCTGCTTCCCTTTGTTTAGACACTGGGGAAGTGAGCTGCATCATTTAGTGCTGAGCTGCAAAGAGGAGATCAGGTGTGGAAACATAGGTGGAAGGACGTGGCGCACGGTAGCCAGAGTTGAGGAAAACACACAGCCTTTGTGGGAAATTGCTTCGGACCTGTTTGGTCCCAGGGATAAGGGGCCATTGCTCTGTTCTGGTCTTCATTGCATTGCTGGCTGTACGAATTACCCCGGTGGCACCCTGATCTAGATGGCCCAGGATATCTCGTCAGATATCAGAAGCTAAGCAGGGTTGGCCTTGGCAAGTATTTGGAAGGGTGACCTCCAAGGAATACCAGGGTCGTGACACAGAGGCAGGCAATTGGTAAACCACCTCTGAAACGTCTCTTGCTTAAAAAACAAACAAACAAGCCTAGCTCGCTACCTAGTGGTGCATAACGCTCAAAGAGCTAGAACTTCTGGTGCTAGACGATCTTAGGATCACCTGGCTATACTACGCACAATGCCATACAATTAATTATTACCCCTGGTGGTGGAGGAAAGGGTTGTTAAGTTGCAGCTGACTTATGGCAACCCAGTAGGGCTTTCAAAGCAAGAGACGTTCCTACTCACCACTATGCTGGAAGAAATGTGGAGCGGTGAGTGATTACAGGCATTGCTGGTGGAGTTGTCCTCACATCCAACAATCCTGGAAGACTGTTGTTGATGAAACAACAATGATAACCTCGCAAACACTCCAGATGACCCCAGAAAGCATACTTCTTCACCTCAGAGACCCAATGAAAGTCGAAGATCCCCTCCAACGCTTAACATCACATATGTTCACAGCAGCCTCACTCACCATCGCAACGGTCTGGAAGTCAGACAAACCACTAACGGTGGAGGAATGGAGGAACAAAATATGGGAATTCTTCATCATGGACAAAATAACCAATGTAGTAGACACCTCTCGAACATCATCGTGCACAACACACTCCAAATTCGTAAACACCTGGTTCCCATACTTATAATCCATGGCAGAAAATGATCTCCTGCCACAAAATCCAAACTTTGCATCGTGGCTTCACTTTTAACTAAGCTGCACTCCTGAATCTTTGACAACACAGCACACTAAATGACCCCGGATATTCAGGTTCATGCTCATGCTCATGCTCATGTCCATACCAGTATACAGTACTCTCAGGCAACGCGCAAGTGATACATTCTTGTTGTATTATTATCTCTTCTGTACTGAGGCTTATGTTATCCTATCCGTCTTGCTACTCTGATAGAGTTCTGCATTGTATGTTGCTTAGATGTTGAAATTCTTTTGTTTGCACTCAAACTTAAATAAAATCATTAAAAACTAAAAAAAAAAAGCAAGAGATGTTCAGAGGTGGGTTGCCATTGCCTGCCTCTGCATAGTGACCCTGGACTTCCCTGGTGGTCTTCCATCCAAGCACTAACCAAGTTTGACCCTGGTTAGTTTCCAAGATCGGGCAGGGATGGCTTTAAGAGGGAATTAGATTAATGGTGGACATATCCATCAGTGGCTACTCAGTACAATGACTTTAGAGAAGCTCCACATCCAGAGGCAGGAGACCTCTGAAGACCAGTGCTTGGAAATTGTCTCAGGGTGTCTGTGACTGTTTGTTGGCCTTCCAGGACAACTGGTGGCCATTGTGTGAGATGGATTGGTGGACTAGATAGACCCTCACTGGTCTGACCCAGCAGGGCTCTTCTGATGTTCTTCTCAGGGGAAGGGCTCATTATCTATGCCTGTTGTTGACCCTTCAGAGGAACTGGTTAGCCACAGTCTGAGACAGGATGCTGGACTGGATGGACCACTGGTCTGATCCATCAGGGCTCTTCTGATGTTCTTATCGGGGGAAGGCCTCGGTCTCTGTGCCCTGTTGTTGGCCCTTTCAGAGTAACTGGTTAGCCACAGTGTAAGGCATGATGCTGGACTGGATAGACCCCTGGTCTGATCCAGCAGGGCTCTTCTGATGTTCTTACCAGGCGAAGGTATGCCCTGTTATTGGCCTTCCAGAGGAAATGTTGTCCACTGCGCTAGACAGGATGCTAGACTTGATGGACCCCAGTTCTGATCCAGCAGGGTTCTTATGATGTTCTTCTCAGGGGAAGGCCGTGGCCCCTATCCTGTGCTGTTGGACGTCCAGAGGAACTGGTTGGCCACTGTATGAGATGGGATGGCGGACTAGATGGACCACTTGTCTGATCCAGCAGGGCTATTCCATTGTTCTTCTGACCCAAGTGGTATCCTCTTTTTCTCCTCACATCTCTTGATCACTGCTAGACTGTAAGGTGGGATACATCCCTCCAGCCTAATGTGCTGGTGGAGTTGTAGAATCGTGGAATCCAGGCTAGCAGTTCCATCTACTTCCGTGTGGCCCTGGGTGGGCAGAGAGCAACATCTCCTGGCTCTTGCTTGTAGCCACTGATAGACATATCTCCCATGAGGAAAGGGGGACTTATCATACCCTGAGCTCCTTGGAAGAAGGAAAGGGTTACAAATGCATCAGTTACACAAAACAGGATGAACAATGGTTTACTGCTAAAATTTGCTCCCTTAATTCAACCAATGTGCCGTGTAGAAGCCAGTTTGGTGTAGTGGTTAAGTGTGCAGACTCTAATCTGGGAGAACCGGGTTTCATTCCCCATTCCTCCACTTGCACCTGCTGGATGACCTTGGGCAAGCCACAGTTCTGTCAGAGCTGTTCTCTCAAGGGCAGTTCTCTCAGAGCTCTCTCAGCCCCACCTACCTCACAGGGTGTCTGTTGTGGGGCGGGGAAGGGAAAGGAGTTTGTAAGCCACTCTGAGACACCTTCGGGTAGTGAAGGGTGGGGTATAAATCCAATCTCTTCTTCTCTAGTCTGGAATGGCAGGCTCACCCTATATTTTTTGGGGCGTATATCATGGTTACCCCCAGTGCTTACACTGATTATTTCTGAGACCCCAGGGAAGGAAGTGAGAGGGAATGGTGTCTGGAAATGATGGTTATTTTGGAAATGATTTGTGGCACGAGTTAGCCATAGCTCGGGCCAGAAAAGAACGGTTTCAGAGGGGCGGTTCTGTCGCTCCATGATGCGCCTCGTTGTCGTCTCGTTCCTGAAGTGCGCAATAGCATGATTACAGGTTGGCAACCGATGGGGCAAACTGGATTATTCATTACGGTTGGATATGGAGCTGAGATTCCCGAGGGCGATTTTGCCTCCCTCTCACTTCAAGGTCAGACGAGAGAGTATTTACCATTCTCTCTGTTTATCTGTCGATGCAAATTGAATTTGGGGATTCAAATTGATGAAATGTTAGAAAAACAGAACTCATCAGAAGCGACACGGAGAGAAATTACAGGGTAGGCCGGGCCGGTGGCTTCGCCATTCCATGTCCTGGCCTCTCCTTTGATTGGTAATTATTTCGGTCTTTGCCTTTTTATCCCCCTCCCCAATTCTCGGTTTTGTTTCAGCTGTTTTTATTTCGGCTCCTCAGTGCTGAAGCTAATGGCACACTGAAGCGTGTAGAATTGGAATTAGATGGGTGAAGCAGCCGCCTGCAGATACCCCAGGTGGCTGCTAGGGGGAGCCAGAGTCTTCCTGCTGTTTGGCTTCTGTGTGTCTCTTAACTGGTTGTGCCTTCCCTACAACTGGGCACAGGTGCCTGGCAGAGTCATAGGACAGCTGAGGGGATGTTCTGACCCCCCCCCCCCAATGAAAACAGCCACATCATATTGCTTAAGAAAGCAAATGCTGCTTAAGAACATCAGAAGAGCCTTGCTGGATCAGACCAGCGGTCTGTCTAGGTCAGCATCCTGTCTTTCACATAGTGGCCAACCAGTTCCTCTGGAGGCCTCCCCCTAATAAGAACATCAGAAGAGCCTTGCTGGATCAGACCAGCGGTCTGTCTAGGTCAGCATCCTGTCTTTCACATAGTGGCCAACCAGTTCCTCTGGAGGCCTCCCCCTAATAAGAACATCAGAAGAGCCCTGCTGGATCAGAGCAGTGGTCCATCTAGTCCAGTATATTGTTGCACACAGTGGGCTAACCAGCTCCTCTGGAGGGTCAACAGTGGCACAGAGGCCGAGGCCTTCACCTGGTGTTGCCTCTTTGCACTGCTATTCCTTTGCACCTCACTTTTCCTTATTTCTTATCTTTTTCCAGTTGGACTTTTGTAATTTTTCTCTGACTAGCCAAAAGTCAGAGGGTTACCCTCCTTAGACCATTGACTTCAGTGGACATCGAAGAGCGTAACTGTGGTTAGGACTTTACCATCAGCCTGGTTCGGTTTTGGTAGGTGATGTAGAGATGTCAGCCCTCGGATGCTTTGTGATCGATTTCCGTGGCAATGATTGCCCATTGTGTCAACCTTGTAGTATAAGACAGAAGGTCTTTTCCAGTTAGGCTTCAGTCCTGGATTTGGGACTTGGACAGCACTGGTCACTTTGGTTGATGATCTCTGTTTACATCTGGATAAAGGCATGCTGGCCCTGTTGATCCTTCTCCCATTACAACCACCACCACCCCGTGGTCCTAGGGGCCTCTTGCCGGTGCCAGTTTGAGAGCCAGTTTGGTGTAGTGGTTAAGTGAGCGGACTCTAATCTGGGAGAACCGGGTTTGATTCCCCACTCCTCCCTTGCCACATTGATCCATGCAACCGTCACCTCCAGATTGTACCTCGGAGACTGCAGATTGTCCAGAATGCAGCTGCCAGATTGCTGACAGGAACATCATGCTCAGCTCATATTACTCCAATTCTGCAGCTGCTGCACTGGCTACCAATTCATCTCTGGATCTAATTCAAGGTGTTGGTGTTAATCTTTGAAGCCCTTAACAGTCTGGGACCCTCATCCCTAGCGGACTGCCTCTCCCGTTACAACCCCCCATGCTCCATTTGGTCATTGTCTCAGGCCTCTTGCAGGTGCCTGGCTCTAGAATGGCTTGGTTAGCTGTCACCAGGGGAAGGGCCTTCTCAGTTGCGGCCCCTACCCTGTGGAATGCCCTCCCGGATGGCACCCGGGCCCTGCCAGACTTGTTCACTTTCTGCAGGACATGCAAGGCTGAATTGTTTAGGTTGGCCTTTGGAAGGGTAACCACCAATGCTCCCTCTAAGCTGTGGAGTCTTGTGAGCAGAAATTCTACGTTGTGAGCTAGTGGCATTAAAGTTGTGAGCGAGTGATTTGGCTGCTGCATAAATCAGTTTGCTCTGGAGTCCTCCTCCCTAAGCTGAGACAAGAA
>NW_015173129.1:436098-436283 GCF_001447785.1 Gekko japonicus
GAACTTCTAGGCATATGAGCACACAAAGCTGCCTTATTCTGTGTTGGGCCACTGATTTACCTATTGCTGCATGGTGTAAGCAGATTTCCAGCATTTCATGCAAAAGTCTCACCAGCCCAGTGGCCCAAGATCCTGTCATACTAGACATTGAACCTGGAGCACTTTGCAGGCCAAGCATAGTTTCT
>NW_015173129.1:438845-448144 GCF_001447785.1 Gekko japonicus
CTGTAAGGTATTGGACTGCATTTAAACTATTTTGTGTGTCCTTAAATTGTTTTATCCTGCATGATTTATGTTGCCCATTAAGTTGCATTTGGAGATTGACTTGTTACAAGTTAGAGTGTAATTCTTTTAAGACAGATGATACGAATTTGAACAGGTGTCTATTTCTAGGTATAAAACCAACTGTCCTCCTCCGCCTCCTTCTCACCTCTGAACCCACACTCCACGGCGTTCCTCTGTCCCCCATTTTGCTTTAGGGTGGCTTGCATGGCTGTGTCCCATAGCCTCTGATATCATATGATTTTGCCCAGTGTTCTGGGCATCATTCATTTTGTCCTTTTTCAAGAATTTTATTTTTAATAATGCATCTCTCTTCATCAGTTTGCCCTGGGAATTATCTCCCCAGGCCAGATTTTTCTTTGCCAGTGTACAACACTTCCTGCTTTCCTTTGCGCTCTTTCTGTGTTCATCCGCCCAAGATGTCTGATGACTGAACTGCTGTCATTGGGTAGTTAAGCAAAGCGATATCTGTAACCTTGCATTCTCCGCGGCATTCTTTGCTCCAGCTGTGAGCTGGCAGGTCATTTGGTGGGGGAAAGTTGCCGACACGTCGCTGCTGACTTAACGGTGACTCTGTAAGGTTTTCAAAGCAAGAGACGAGCAGAGGTGGTTTGCCACGGCCTGCCTCTGCAGAGCAACCCTGGACTTCCCTGGTGGTCTCCCATCCAAGTACTAACCAGGGCTGAACGTGCCTAGCTTCCGAGATCTGACGAAACTGGGCCATCCAGGTCTGGGCAAGAGGCAAGCAGAGGTGGTTTGCCATCGCCTGCCTCTACATAGCAACTCTCTATTTCCTTGGTCATCTCCCATCCAAGTACTAACCCCGGGCTGACCCTGGTGAGCTTCCGAAATCTGATGAGATTGGGCTAGCCTGGGCCATTAAGGTCAGAGCAAGAGAGGAACAGAGGTGGTCTGCCGTGGCCTGCCTCTGCGTAGCAACCCTGGGCTTTCTTGGTGGTCTCCCATCCAAGGACTGACCAGGGCTGACCCTGCTTAGCTCCTGAAATCTGATGAGATTGGGCTAGCCTGGGCCATTAAGGTCAGAGCAAGAGAGGAACAGAGGTGTTCTGCCGTGGCCTGCCTCTGCGCAGCAACCCTGGAATTCCTTGGTGGTCTCCTATCCAAGTACTAACCAGGGCTGAACGTGCTGAGCTTCCGAGATCTGACGAAACTGGACCATCCAGGTCATGCCAAGAGACATTCAGAGGTAGTTTGCCATCACCTGCCTCTGCATAGTGACCCTCTACTTCCTTGGTCATCTCCCATCCGAGTACTAACCCCTGGCTGACCCTGCTGAGTTTCCGGGAACTGATGAAATTGGTCTAGCCTGCACCATCTGCATCAGGCTGGGTAGTTTACCGTAGGGCGTGGGAGCAAAAATGCTTCCTTCGTTTTTGGAGAGCTTGTGGCCACTTTTTTAAATGGGGGGGGGGAAGGCGATTAAAACGCATCTTTGCAGTTTCCGTATCCCGTTGCGAGCACGCAGTCCCTGGCATGTTCTTCAAAGCTGAATTTGATCACGAAGACGATATTGAAGTGGCCACTCGGAACAGAGAGATCTGTCCGTTTCATTCACTCGAGTTGCATTAATAGGCTGATGAAACAGAAAACGCCTTCCCCCCCCTTTAAGGCCAAGAATAAGTCCTTTGAACTTGCAAAGATTTCTGAAAATGCCAACTTGCAGCTTGGCCATCAGATGTGAGGTTTTTTAATTTTTTATGAGCTTCAGAGGAAAGGATGTCTGATGTGCTGGCATTAAGGAACCCGAGGTCTTGTCGCCTCTGGGCGAGGGGAGGGCAGGTTGTTCTCCAGGTGGTAACGTGTAGAGTTGAGTTGCTAGAACTTTGATGTTAAGGTACACACGACTGTGGCGCCGAAGGACACAAGTGTTCCTATGTCCGTACTGCAGATCTTGGAAATGGGTCAGAATCTGTTCTTTCTGGCAGGAGGGACCAACTCTTTTTGCCTTTGACCGTCTTCTCGAAGTCTCCCAGAAATGACGAACATCAGAATGGCTGCTTGCTGGTTGTCCGTGATAATGCTGGTATACTGCATGTAGCCAAGAGCAAAGGTAGTCCCAGTAGGGTATTCATCCATCATTCACTTTTGTTGTAGGTCTTCCTCTAAAAAGCCTATGAAATAAAATGGAGGAAAAAAAAGGTGTTAGAGGACTCTTGAGTACTGTCATAGAATCACAGGGTGCGTTCAGACGGGCCGTTTAGTCCGCTTTTGGCACACTTCAGTAACGGATTTTATATCCACGTTCACACACCCAACATCTGCGCACTGTCCCCAGCCGTCACTTTCCGGCTCAACCCCCCTTTAAAATGGACTATTTTGTTTCCAGGTCCCCAAGTGGTGTTTTCCTGATTCTCCGGTTCTAGCCGCACTTTTCTGACGTCTGATCGCTCCTATGGTGTCGAGCCACTTCCAGTTTAAACCCCCTCCCCACTCGAAAGCTGCCCAAGGCTTCTGCTTTTCGGCCACCATTTTTTAATGCATTGGCGGTGCGCGCATAGGCGGAGCTCCGCCACCGCGTTTAGAAAACCAACATTTAAACGGTCAGTTGTTTTTAGCATTTAGATGAGTTCGGGATCTCACGGAGGCCATTTTCGGGTCAAACATTTAAAGGGAAATCTTTTGTTGGAGGGGTTGGATTGATTTGCCCTGATTGTTCTGTGCATGCGCCATAATAGTTTCCCCCCCTTCTACGGAGGGGCGCCTATGCGCATGCGCAAATTGAGGGGGGGACCCCACCGACACACACTCCCGCGTGTCAGTGTAGATGCCGGGGAGCGACGTGACTACACAGTGAGGTGGGATAAGGGAGGTAAATGTGATCGCGATTATCCGGGTCAAATATAATCCGGTTAGAACTGGAGCAGTTTTACCCGCTCTCAGCACGCCGTCTGACCGCACCCATAGAGTCACAGAAATGGAAGGGGCCGTACAGGTCATCTAGTCCAATCCCCTGCTCAATGCAGGATCAACCTAGAGCATCCCTGAAATGTGTCTGTCCAGCCGCTGGTTCAAGACTGCCAGTGAGGGGGGAGCTCACCAGCTCCCTTGGCAGCTGATTCCACTCCTGCACAACTCTTACTGTAAAAAAAGTTTTTCCTAATGCCCAGCTGGTACCTTCTTGCCCTTAATTTAAGCCCATTATTGGGAGTCCTCTGCTGCCAACAGGAACAGCTCCTTGCCCTCGTCTAAGTGACAGCCCTTCAAATACTTCAAGAGAGCGTGGATAATTGTGTTTTTGTATCTGACTTGCTCTGAGTTGTAATGTTTTATGCCTGCAACTTTAAAATGCATGTAGATTATGGTGTGTGTGTGTGTGTGTGTAAAAAGGTAAAGGTTTTCCTTGCTTGAAAGCCAGTCGAATCCGACTCTAGGGGGCGGTGCTCATCTGTTTCCAAGCCGGAGATCAAGCGCTGTCCGAAGATGTTTCTGTGGTCATGTGGCCGGCATGACTAAACACCGAAGCGCACAGAACGCTGTTACCTTCCCACCGAAGCAGTGCCTATTTATCTACTTGCAATTTCTTGCTTTCGAACTGCTAGGTTGGCAGGAGCTGGGGTCAGAGATGGGAGCTCACTCCGTCTTGCGGCACTTGGGTCTCGAACTGCCGAACTACCAACCTTCCAGTCTGCAGCTCAGTGTCTTAATATAACTATATATATTTATATACACACACATATTTAAAGACAGCCATCATGTCCCCCCTCAACCTCCTCTTCTCCAGACTGAGCATTCCCAAGTCCCTCAGCCTTTCCTCACAGGGCTTGATCATCCTCGTTGCTCTCCTCTGCACCCGCTCCATTCTGTCCACATCCTTTTTGAAATGAGGCCTCCCAGAACTGCACACAGGACTCCAGGTGCGGCCTGACCAATGCAGTGTACAGTAGGACTATGACATCTTGCCATTTGGATGTTAGCCCTCTGTTGATACACCCCAAGATCGCATTAGCCTTTTTTGTTGCTGCATCACACTGGCTGCCCGTATTTAACTTATTGTTACTGTGTTGGACCCCCTCCCCCAGTTCAGAACTGAAATCTGAACTAGATTCTGCTGTCCACTGGAGGAAAAAAATCACTGCAAGTCCATTAAAGAGAGGGGAGAGGGAAGTTCTTTGTGTTATCTAGCGGCTGTTTTATCCAAGGATTATGATGCATAAAATTGGGACTTTTCATCTGTGTTCTGAAATCTTAGCAGCGGTGGCTGGAGGAAAAGAATGATGTCTCCCCCTCCCAGTTTTTTTGTTATTTTACTATTGAAGTCCTGCCGTTTGTAATGGTTTCTTAACATTAGACGTACACTCCACTCTATGGCAAAGGTTTCATGCGCTGCGTAACTAATTAATTAAAACAGAAAAGGGGAGCGGGGGGCAGAGCGATGTCCTGGTTATTAAATTAGCCATTTCTTCCCTCCACAGATTTATAGCGTTCGTGATTAGCTTTCGCACCTGAGCCCTACAATGAAAAGAAGCCCATTTTACACTCTGATGATTAAATCTGTATATGACTAGCTTCAGATTGAACTGGAACTTTCATACAGCCCTTTAGTTCCTTGATGGATTTAAAGACACACTTGGGGCGAAAATAGCTAGTCCGGGAAAGATTTTGCTGGGGATTTGCAGGTAGTACGTCTGTAGGTCTCCTTTGGGGATCATAAAGAGGTACATGGAAAGGGGCCCGAAATCCGTTTATCCCAGAGCATCAGTATCTTTCATAGGGTGTTGCTGTTGTCTTTAAAACACAAGCAATACTCCCACACTGGTTGCTGGTTTGTAAATTGCAGACGTTTAGCCATTCTGGTGTGCAGTAGGAGAGCTAGATTTGAACCTGGTACCACCTTGGAATGGAGACCAACAAGATATTTGGAGTTCTGTGCTTTCGAGAGTCAAAACTCCCTTTCGTCAGACGAAGTTTTGGCTTTAGTTGTTGTAGATTTTCTGGGCTGTGTGGCCATGGCCAAAACCACAGCCGTACAACCCGGAAAATCGACAACAACTAATGAACTCTGGCCGTGAAAGCCTTTGATAGCATATTGAAATTTTGACTTTTGAAAGATTGTACCCCGAAAGCCTTGTGGGTTTCTAAGGTGCTACTGGATTCGGAATTTGGTTTCTGTTCTTGTCTCTTGTTATAGATGGCCTGACATTAGCCCTCTAACACAACAAAGATATGTCAGTCTTCTGTTTTTTTTAAAATTTTATTTATACCTCACTTTCTCCCCATTGGGAACACAAAATGGCTGACGTCATTCTCCTCTTCTCCAAGATTTTTGGGGTGTACACTTTCAAGAATTGAAGCTCTCTGACTCTTGAAAGTTTATCCCCCCCCCCAATCCTGCCAGTTTATTTGGTGCTACTGGACTCAGATCTACCACTGTGAGGGAAGAAGGTTCTGCTGACAGGCAGTGACTGGCCCGAGATCACCCGGGGAACTTCGGTGGCAGAGTGGGGTTTCGAACCTGGGTCTCCTAGATCCTAGCCCGATAGTCTAATCACTTTGTTGGTCTTAACGGTGCCACTGGACTCAAATTTTTTTCTAATCACAACTCAGTTTTTCTTTGACACCCTACTTTCCCCAAAAAGTATTGCCTGAATGTCCGTCCCCAGATATTGTGCTTCCCCCTGGCTTTGTGTGCTGCCTTAGACAGTCCGGGGAGCTCAGCCACAGCAAGCGGAAGTAGTTGGAGTCTCTTGGGGGCATAACAGTGGGAGAAGGCAAAATGGCGCAAGGTCACAACTGAATGTGCCTACAGAGACAAATGGGATGCGAATAAATTAATAGTGTTAACATCTGTGGAGGTGTGCATGCTCGTGCATGTATGTGTGCGTGTGTGTGAGAGAGACATCATGCTAGGCTTGCAGCTAATCAGCCTGGTTGATGCCATATGAAAACAAACACACATGTAATGCTGTTAAACTCATTGAGACTGTTTGCATCCTCAGATTCAGGTGGGTGTTCCCGCTAAGCTGAGTTAGTGTGAGCTAGCTCATAGTTTCTTAGCCTCCGGCTCACACATTTTTGTCTTAGCTCAGGAAGGACGGCTCCAGAGCAAACTAGCTTATGCAGTAGCCAAATCGCTCGCTCACAACTTTAATGCCGGTAGCTCACAAAATAGGATTTTTGCTCACAAGGCTTCGCAGCTTAGAGGGAGCTTTGTGTTGGTCTGAAGCAGCAGAATGAAGTTTGAGTCCAGTGGCACCTTTAAGGCCAACAAAGTTTTATTCTGGGCATAGGCTTGCAAGTGCATAGACCCAGAATGAAACTTTGTTGGTCTGAAAGGGTGCCACCAGATTCAAACTTTGTTCTGTTTGTATCCTACTTACATCTTCAAGTGCCAAAGTAAGAACTCGGTTCCAGTTTTTTTTTTTAAATAGGAAGAGGTTTGCAGCTGGTCGGGAAGACCTTGGTTCTGCAGGCGGTTTGTTCATTGTGGTACATCTCAGAACTGGATGCTCTTAGCTGATCCGTTCTGGTCCTCTTCCCTTTTTTTGCAGTGCCCGGGAACTCGAAAACGCCCGGAAGCAGCTTCAAGATGAG
This sequence comes from Gekko japonicus, assembly GCF_001447785.1. Taxonomy (NCBI): domain Eukaryota; kingdom Metazoa; phylum Chordata; class Lepidosauria; order Squamata; family Gekkonidae; genus Gekko; species Gekko japonicus. The sequence goes on from NW_015173129.1 coordinate 445,455, forward strand.
CTCCTGAAGGTGCAAAGCCAACTGCTGGATGAGAAGAAGAAACGGGAGCAGGCCGAAACGATGGCGCGGTGTCTGCAGAAACGGGTCCAGCTGCTCATCAAGGTAGGCCTCTGGGCGGAAATGCCCAAAGTCGGCCTTGTTTTCGCCCTCTCGTTGGTTGTCCGGGAGTCTGAAGGGGTTTCCTCGCCTTCATGAGGAATCGTTGATCTCTAGGAAGCCCAAAGCTGATTTTTTGTTTGTTTTGTTTGCCTCCTTCCTTGTTTGACTTATTACACCTTATTTATTTTCGCAATTAAGTCACAGCTGGCTTATGGCAGCCCTGTAGGGTTTTCAAGGCAAGAGACAAGGAGAAATGGTTTGCTGATTTCCTGCCTGTGCGTAGCAAGCCCTGGGCTTCCTTGGTGGTCTCCCATCCAAATACTAAACAGGGCTGACCCTGCTTAGCTTCCCAGAGCTAATGAGATTGGGCCAGCCTGGGCTGTCCAGGTCAGGGCAAGAGACACACAGAGGTGGTTCACCATTGCCTGCCTCCTCGTAGTGACTTCTTTGGTAGTCTCCCATCTAAGTACTTGGGGTCACGATGGACAGCTCATTGAAAATGTTGGTTCAGTGTGTGGCAGAGTCGAGAAGGAAGTTCTGTGGGTTGGCGCCAGACTAATCTGACAGTTCCCACCGATTCCCTCTTCTTCCACAGAGCCCCCTTGTGTGGTTCCTCGGGGCCCCCTGTTTCCCAGGAACAACCTTTTGTGGAGATCAGTGGGCCACCGTGGAAAGGAGGAGGTAGAGGCGGCAGGCTTCTTTTCTCCGATGGAAAATTTGCTACAGATTATTAAGAAAGGGATTAGAAACAAAGCAACGGATATTATGAAGCTGGTATGGCTACATCTGGAGTCTCTTGTCCCGTTCTGGTCACCCCGTCTCGAGAGCTGGAGTGTCGGAGAAGGTGTCTGTTATGATCTTGATGTACACCTCAGAGACATCTGATTGTCCCGTGTTCGAAATGCAATATAGATAGATCTTGGTCCATGTGTACATACGAAGCTGCCTTATACTGAATCAGACCCTTGGGGTCCATCACGGGCCCCGGTCACACAGGAGGTTTAGCCCTCTTGGGGTCCATCAAGGTCAGTATTGTCCACTCAGACTGGCAGCGGCTCTCCAGGGTCTCAGGCGGAGGTCTTTCCCATCACCTCCTGCCTGGTCCTTTTAAACTGGAGATGCCAGGAATTGACCAACATACCTAAGGGACCGCCTCTTCCCATATACGCCTCGGAGAGCGTTACGCTCTGAGAGTCAACATCTCCTGGCGGTCCCTGGCCCAAAGGACGTCCGCCTAGCCTCGACCAGGGCCAGGGCTTTCTCTGCCCTGGACCCCACCTGGTGGAACATGCCCCCTATTGAGATCAGGGCCCTGCGGGATCTTATGCAATCCGCAGGAGCTGTTCCGCGAGGCCTTTGGCTGAGGCAGCGGGCGTCCACATATGGCCCCCCCCCCCAGGTTGCGATCTCCCACCTATAATAACTGGCCTAGTTACATCAGTGGGCCGGATTCTCCCTACGGCAAGCATGACTACCGATTTTATATGCTTTAAATTTTATTGTATTTATTAAAACATTGTAACCCGCCCTGAGCCCGTTTACGGGATGGGCGGGATACAAATGCGAAAAAATAAATAATAAATAAATAACCCATAGCCCTCTACATGGATTGATGCAGTAAACCAATCGATAGAACAGGTACATCTGTCCTTCTTATGGGAAATACTGGGCGTTCCATCTTGTGTCTCATATGCATCCCTATGTATGGAATGTGGCCAAAATCTTATGACCACGAGGGCGTGGCTTGTGACCTTCAAATAATTTTATTTATTTATATATTATTTTCAGTTTGTATCCCGCCTTGCCAGTGCAGACTTTGGCTGCGTTATAACTCTGACCCTTCCAGTTATATTTACCAGCTTTTAATGGAATCTGAGTTCTTCACCTTGGCTAGCAGCCATAGAGAGTAAAGTGGGGACTCTGAATATTCCCCTCGAACCTCTCCTTTTACTTTCAGAATCGGAGGCGCTGCAAAAAATAAGGAACAGAGTACTGGAGGCAGAGCTGGCCAATTTATACAATACATGGAAATGGTTTTATGATTAGTATAATAACAGTATAACAGACTGAAGCATAAAGGTTTAACCCTAATTGTATCACAAAGACTGCTAATCAAAGGTTTGAACACCAAAATAAGGAGATATAGACATAGATTGTAATGTTTAGAAATAGACCTAACAGAGAAAGAAATATATATGATAAGGAAACGTGATTTTAATATTATAAACTTATGAGGCAATCTACCTTGATAAGCATGTTTTTACCCCCATTCATGTTTTGTGTTGTAATGTGTGTATGTTTATATGTTTGTTTGTTTTGAAAAATAAATAAAATTCTGCCCCTTGGGGCAGTTAAAAAAAAAAAAAATTATACAATGCAGCCAGTAAAGATCTGCTCTCCTCTTAGTCATGGGATACCCCCACCAGGGGTCATTTCATAGAAAAAGAGGTGCAGGAGCTCATTAGCATAAGTCATTAGCATAACTTATTTACATATGCCACACCCCCTGGCATCACCGGAAGTGTGTCAGAAGGCAACACCCACCACTCAGGCTCCACTGGACTGTTTTGGATTGCTAGCTATTGGGGGGG
>NW_015173129.1:448209-456751 GCF_001447785.1 Gekko japonicus
CCCCTGGGCTGTAAGGTGCCGCTGGACTGTTTTGGATTGCTAGCTATGGGGGGGGGGGACACGCAAATCTGCCCTCACAGAGGAGGGAGAGCTTGTACCTGAAGGCGAGCCAGAGGGGGCTCTGCAACTTACCTGGCTGCTTCTTGCTCCTCGTGGCCCAACTGAGGGCTGCTGAGAGCAGGGGGGGGGGCTTGTTGCATGTGCTCGCCCCCTAGGCTCCTTACTGCCAGAGCTCCGCTCCTGTGCGCTCCCGCAGGAAATGACCCCTGCTCCCCACTGTAGGACTTCTCCCTAGTTATTTCTACCAATTACAAACCCCAAAAATTTGCAGAATTTTTTTCTCTTGCCAGGCTTAATGCTTTACTGTCAGCGGTTTTAACTGGAAGATTTCAGGGTATACCCCTTATTAACAGACAATGCCCCTGTTTAAATGGAACTATTGAAACAGTGCCCCATGTGTTGTTAGAATGTCCTCATAATAATAATATTAGGCAAAGTATTTTATCTTCAGTATTATCCAGCATTGTGGATTTTCCTGATGCATATAAACTGTTGTTTCAGTTTAACAACACTGATGATAATATAACTGATTCAGTGGCAAGATTTTTATGTGTTGCCATTTTTATACGAAGTAATATGCTGTAACCTTGGGATATTTTAATTCGTGATTCACTTTATGTTTAGTTCTTTTATGTATATGCTCAATGTTCTCCCTTTTATAATGCCAATAAAGGTATGATGATGATGATGATCGCACACAAAGCTGCCTTACACTGAAGCAGACCTTGAGTCCATCAAGGTCAGTATTGTCTGCTCAAACTGGCAGCAGCACTCCAGGGTCTCAGATGGAGGTCTTTTCCATCACCTACTACCTGATCCTTAACTGGGATTGAACCTGGGACCTTCTGCATGCCAAGCAGACGCTTGGCCACTGAGCCACGACCATCTCCCTTTAGTCTGTTCCAGTTGATGCTAAAACTCTATCTCATGCTCCTTCTCAGAGCTCAGCTGGGTCAGATAGGAACTCTCAGTCTGGGGCAAGTGATGTTCTGTATTCTTGATGCTTGGGGGGGGGGGCAACAGTGGCTTCTAGTGTCCTGGCCCCACTGGTGGACCTCCTGACGGCACCTGGTATTTTTGCCTTTTTGCCTGCCTGATCACAGACTTGCATTGCACTGGTATTTTTGGCCACTGTGTGACAGAGTGTTGGACTAGATGGGCCATTGGCCTGATCCAACATTGGCTTCTCTTATGTTCTTGTGTTCTTAACTCAGGAGAGTTTTACTAGGAAATAAAAAAAGAGGACCAGTTAAGACATTAAAATTTTGTCACCGGGGAATGCGGATATTTGTGTTGCCAAAGCTGTCCAGTTCCACTGTACTCATTTCTAGCGAAGGTTCCAGTAGAAAGCATCTTGAAAATTTACCCTCCCCCCTTTGTTCCTAGAAGAACGGTTATTTTCACAAAAAAAATTTTCTCGTTGATTTAAAGTTGAGGATTTCCGGCAGCATATCGACGGTAGTTTAATTGTTCTGCCCGGGCCTGTCGTTCGACTGCATTGCCGGTCTGGAGACACGCTGACATATGTCTGCAGCTGAGTTTTCGGGAGTGTGAAGTGAGCCGTTTTGCAAGAGAGTGTTTAAGATATTCTGCGTTGGCTGCAGGGTAGACATGCCGCTGGGTTTCCAGCGAGCAATAAGGAGACAGGGAGCTAAGTTGTCATCTTTTCTTGGTGTTTGCGGGAGGGATATTGAGTTTCAAAATCCCCGTTCCTGTCATTGGAAAGGCAAACGCTCTGGTCAATCCTAGCTTTGATCTCCGGGGATAATTCGGTTGTTGTGAACGTCGGCCTGTTGAATGAAATCAGTTGAAATGAAATAGAGAGACGCCACATGTGAGGTTATCTTAGTAGTTTTATTATAGATTTGATTGTGTAATTACCTGAGATTGTTCACAGTAATGTAAATGTATTTTATACTGTTTTGTAAGGTATACATCATTGTTCAGAAGAAGACTTGTTTCGAAATGGCAGAACATTCCGGAGATCACCGTCTTCACTTGTATTTGATATGTTATACAAATATTGTACATTCTTTTGTATGAAATCTTTTTGATTAATATTTCAAATTTATTAGCGCAAACTCCTGCGATCCTTCCAGGGCCCCCCCTGGCCTACCCGCCTCGGGGGGTGTGTCGCTCTCCAGGCCTTCCCTCTGTAGCCACACACACAGAGGTTTTGGCTGTAGTGGGCGTGGCCAACTCTGAAGCCAGCCGGAACTCGGTTCCTTTGCGTTCCTGCCCCAAAATAGCCCTGAGTATAGAAATGACCCAATATTAACAGGCGCTTGAAGACTGTGGCCTTCTGCCTGGGGGATCGCCACTCCAAATTAGACTTCTACACATTCAGGGTTAGCATTTGCTTCGATGACTGACTGGCCATTCCATTTTCTCTTTGGAACTGGAGTTGCCAACCTCTGGGCGGGGCCTGGAGCTCTTCCAGAATTACAGCTGGTCTCCAGACTGCAAATATCAGTTCCCCCAGAGAAGCGGATGCTTTGGAGGGTGGAAAAGTGCACATGCTTGTTCTACGGATGGAGATTGGTTCCAGAAAAACAATTTATACAAGGAATTGTTAAAACAATTATTGAGAAAGAAAAGCTGGAAACGGCTTGTACATCCGGGGAGCCGTCGAATCGCTTCTCCTGTAAGGACAGGATTGTGGATTGCTTCTTTCACAAGTAGCATCTTCTGGAAGAAGAATACTTTTGGATTATTCCTTTTGCAGTAGCAGGGCATATAGAAAAGAGAACCCCTGCACTGTTTACTTCCAGTTACATTGTCTCTTGTTATTGTATGAACTCTGTGGTGCATCATTTTTTGTAAATTCACTTTTCGTATTGTGTACATTTTGACTACTTTTGTTTCTTGTTCATTATTATGATTATTACACAAATAATATATATTTGATGTAGTGGTTAAGTGTGCGTACTCTAATATGGGAGAACCAGGTTTGATTCCCCACTCCTCCACATGCGGCCAGCTGGGTGACCTTGGGCAAGCCATCGTTCTTCCAGAGCTGTTCTCTCAATAGGGCTGCCAAGTGGGCCCGGGGGCCGGGTAAACCCCCGCTTTGGAAGCCCGATTTCCGCCACCATGGAATCGGGCCCCGGGGGGAACTCCGCCCCCCCGAAGCGCAGCACGTCGATCACGTTTGGGGCGTGGCCCTGATCGTCGGAGGGAAAACTCTATGGTTTTCCCTCCGATGATCGGGGCCACGCCCTCGACATGATCGACGTCGTGCGTCACTTCCGGTGACGTGCTGGCGGCGTGTGCGCGTTTTGCACGCACACACGATGACGGATGGCTCCCGGAGCGCGGCGAGGCTCCCCCGCCGGTGAGTAAAATTCACTTGGCAACCCTACTGTAGAAAATGGCTGCTTTGGAGGGTGAACTTTATGGCATTATACTCTGCTGAGGTTGCTTTCCTTCCCTCCACCCCCAGATCTCCAGGGATTTCCCAACTTTCATCTGGCAACCCTAAGGGGAACTGATTTCTGTAGTTGGCAGATCTGTTGTGGTTCCAGGAGATCTTCAGCCTGCACCCAGAGGGTGGCAACCCTAGAAGGGAAGTAGGAAAAGAGAGAGTATGGGGGCTTTCAGGAAAGGGAAACAGGAAATAGTGGGAGAGGGGGAAGTGAGATGCCTCCCACCGTAGTCCCTATTTTTGTTTTGCCAACCTCCAGGTGGGGCCTGGAGCTCTCCCAGAATTGCAGCTGCTCTCCGGACTGCAAAGATCAGTTATCTGGAAGAAGCGGATGCTTTGGAGGGTGGATCCCATGGCATTATACCCTGTTGACATCTCTCCCCTCCCTAAACCCTGCCCGCCCCAGCCTCTTACCCCCAGATCTCCAGAAATCTCCCAACCCATGTTTGGCAACGCTGATTGGAACCAATTTGTGCAGTCCAGGGACCTCAGTGCCGTTTTCTTGGCGCCGTTTCTGCTCACGACGCCTTTCCTCCCTCCCTCCCGCCCGTGCCGACCCAGACAAAAGGTTTCATTTTAATTAAAATGAAATGATTGTGTAGTTTAATATTAAATTGAGCAGATATATTACCTGTTTAAAACAATAACTTTCTTGCTGTAAAAAGCTTTATAACCCAGCCTGGTATTTTAATTACCTAATTAGCAGCTTCCAAGACAAAAAAAAAGTTTATTGTCGTAAGGATCATTGGAAATGGAAAAGATGGGGGTGGGAGGAGGGAGAGAAGAGAAAAGATTGTTTCTTGCTTTTTCCAAATTACAATTTCCTTGTGCTTTGTAAATGCAGAATTCTATACGCAGGGAAAGTCTTAGTTTTGGGGGTGGTTGTACAGTTGTACTTGTTATCAATGTTCCCTCTAAGTTGTGGGGTCTTGTGAGCAAAAATTCTACTTTGTGAGCTACTGGCATTAAAGTTGTGAGTGAGCGATTTGGCTCCTGCATAAATTAGTTTGCTCTGGAGCCCTCCTTCCTGAACTCAGACAAAAATATGTGAGCCGGAGGCTAAAAAAATGTGAGCTAGCTCACACTAACTCAGCTTAGAGGGAACACTGCTTGTTATGTACCTTTGCTCCCCGATACCGGGTAAATGTCTGTGTGAGTTTAGCCCGAGTTAGCCACAGGGTTAGAAAGATTCTATCGGCATGCCCCTTCCAGGTTCGGAAAAGCGCCGGATCTCCTTCTTTCAGCTGCGGCTCAAGGACGTCGCCGCAAATGTCACGAGTGGTGTATTTATTATTCACTGTTTTTCACAAAAGCCAGCTGAGACACCCGTTTGCTTTCTGCCCCTCTTGAAATTTAAGCTCGTTGGTGGGTCTGGTGCAGCTTGACGGCTCCGCAGCCTCATTCGGATACCTCTGAAATGTCAAGGCTCGGTTGGCTATCCTGGGCGGGTGCTTTAGATGGATAAGAATCGTCTTGCGGAATTGCACTTGTCACAGCGGCCATCTAGGAGGCAACATCAGGAGAAGGCCTTGGCTTCTGCGCCCTCTTGTTGGACCTCCAGAGGAAACGGTTGACTACTATGTGAGACAGGATGTTGGACTAATGAGGTTCTTGTTGGGGGAAGGCCTCGGCCTCTTTCCCCTGTTGTTGGCCCTCCAGAGGAACTGGTTGGCCTCCGTGTGAAACAGGATGCATGGCGAGATGGACTGTTAGTCTGACCCAGCAGGGCTCTTCTAATGTTCTGATCAGGGGAAGGCCTCGGCCTTTTCCCCCTGTTGTTGGCCCTCCAGAGGAACTGGTTGTCCTCTGTGTGAGACAGGATGCATGGCGAGATGGACTGTTAGTCTGACCCAGCAGGGCTTTTCTGTTGTTCTGATCCGGGGAAGGCCTCGGCCTCTGTGCCCTGTTGTTGGCCCTCCAGAGGAACTGGTTTGCCACTGTGTGAGATGGGATGTTGTACTAGATCGACCTCTGGTCTAATCCAGCAGGGCTATTCTATGCCCTGTTTTTGGCTCTCCACAGCAACTGGTTGGCCCATGAGTGAGATGGGATGCTGAATTAGATGGACCATCACTGGTTTGATCCAGCAGGGCCTTTCTTATATTTGTATAGTAAGCAGGATAATGGAGGATAGGCGTGCCAGTGGTGACCAGCTATGGTGACTGAAGGAAACCTCCAAACTCATAGGAGCTAAACCAATGAACTCCAGTGCCAAGAGGCAACTGAAGGGAAGGCCTTTGCCTCTGTGTTCTCTTGTTGGCCCTCCACTGGAACTGGTTGGGTACCAAGTGAGACAGGATGCTGGACTAGATGGTCTGATCTAGCAGGACTCTTTTGATGTTCTTATCAGGGGAAGACCTCAGTCTCTATATCCCATTGCTGCCCTCCAGAGGACAATGTGTGAGATGGGATGCTGGACTAGATGGTCTGATCTAGCAGGACTCTTTTGATGTTCTTATCAGGGGAAGACCTCAGTCTCTATATCCCATTGCTGCCCTCCAGAGGACAATGTGTGAGATGGGATGCTGGACTAGATGCACCACTGATCTGATGCAGCAGGACTCTTTTTATATTCTTAAGTTCATAACCAGGGCACATACCCATTCTCTGTAAATTGGTAGCTGGAGGTAGATTGCTCTGAATATCTGAACTGCTGCACCAGGTAGCCAGTTGGTAAACCAGTGTGTAGGTGGTTGGTCTATATCCTTTTTATGTGTGTGTGTGTGTGTTCAAGGGCTCTGTTAGTGAGCACCATGTCACTTAGTTCTAAACAGTGAATTCCTTTTACATAAGGACACAAGAAGAGTCCAGCTGGATCAGGTCCATCTACTCTGTTCATGCAGTGGTCACTTAGTTGCCCTGGAGTGCCAACAAATGAGGGCCAAGTCGCCAAGGCCACCTTCTGATGGTGCCTCCTAGCCTGGAGATTCAGAGGTTGACTGCCCCTGAATCTGGAGGTTTTCTTTTGTCACCATGGGCAGTAGGCTCCGTGAATCCATCTAACCCGCCTTTAAAGCCATCAGTGCATGTGGTCATCGCAACCTCCGTTGGCAGCAAATTCCACAGATGTAACTGCTGAAAAAAATTCCTTTTGTCCATCCTGTATTTGTCCACCCATCATTGGGTGTCCTCAACTGCTAGAAGAAGAGGAGGAGGAGGAGATTGGACTTATACCCCACCTTTCACTACCCGGAGTCTCAGAGTGGCTTACAGTCTCCTTTTCCTTCCCCTCACCACAACAGACACCCTCTGAGGTAGGTGGGGCTGAGAGAGGTCTTTCGAGGACTGCTTGTGAGAGAACAGCTCCGAGAGAACTTGTGACTGACCCAAGGTCACACCAGCAGCTGCATGTGGAGGAGTAGGGGAATCAAACCCAGTTCTCCCAGATTAGAGTCTGTGCTCCTAACCACTACGCCAAACTGGTTCTAGTACTAGAGTACACCAGACTGGCTAGTCAGAGAAAGCAATTCCCTCTATCCATTCTCCGCATGCATAATTCGATGTACCTCTGCCCCCTCCCTTAGTTGTCCTTTCTTCTAAACAAAAAAAAAGAAAGAAAAGTCCCAGGTTCTTCATCCTTTCCTCTTCCGAAAGGTACTCCAACACCTTAATTGTCTCGCTTTGCCCTCCTCTGCGCTCTTCTTCCTGACTCCAGGATGGGTTTTTTGAGCTGTGTCACCTGGGACTCTGGTTAATTACGCATTGTGCATTAAGAACAACCTTATTTTGATTGCCAGTCAGATCTGTTTGGAGAAGGAGAAGTAAAATTTAGCTGTGAGAGGAGGAGGGTGAGATCATGCACTGCAAATACACCTTCTCTCGTGCTGCTGCTTGGGTTCTTAGACTTTTGCCGTACGCCCCGGGCTCTTCGCAGCACATGAGTTTAATTGGCGCTGTATGGGTGGCCATTTGCTAATATTGTGACATTTTAAGCGTTTTGTCTTCTCCGGTGCTGCACGCTCAGTGTTGGGAAAACAAGCCCAGAGGAACGGCGCCCATTCTGAAGATTGTGACTGATTTTTACCCAGCTTTCCTCGTGTCTCAGTCCATGTCCTTGAAAACAGGCGTTCGTGAGACTTTTAGTTCGCTCTCCACACAATCCCATGTTGGACGAACATGTGTGCTTTTGTTCATTTGTATGCAGAATGCAGAGTAGGAGAGGGAATCCGTCAAGAGGGGTCATTTTAATTAGGGCCCGGTTGGTGCTGCAAGGTCTCTGGCACACGACTTGGAAAACAAACAGTTAAATAGATACAGAAAGGGGCTTCCGAAATAAAAAATCAGCACATCTTGCCAGTACCGGGGAAGAAAGCATTAGCAAATAGAAAATTAGTCGGTAGCAAGTCATCGACTCGGAGATAATCTTTTTTTCGATCCAGGAAGAATATGTATTTCTTTGTGTCATTTTTCTTTTGTTTTCATGGTTCAAGGGAGCGACTTGTGAGAGCCAGCATGGTGTGGTGGTTGGAGTGTTGCACAAGGATCTAGGAGAACCAGGTTCGAATCTTCACTCTTCCATGGAAGGTTTGCTGGGTGACCTTGGGCCAGTCACATGCTCTCAGTCTTGCCTACCTCCCAGGGCTGTTGTGAGGATAAAACGGCAGAGTGAAGAACAACGGAAGCCACTCTGAGTCCCCACTGGGGAGAATGGTTTTCTCCTCTTCTCGGAGTGTGGTGTCGTGGTTAAGAGTGTTGGACTGGGATCTGGGAGTCCAGCATTCAAATCCCCACTTTGCTAAGGAAGCTCGCTGGGTGACCTTGGGCCAGTCACAGTCTTAGCCTAACCTACCTCACAGGGTTGTTGTGTGCATAAAAAGGTGGAGAGGAGGTCAATATAAGCCACTTTGCATCACCACTGGGGAGAAAGGCAGGGAATAAATCACATTGTTGTTGTTGTTGTTAGTATCATTAGTATTGTTATTACAATTAATAAATTAGCTTTGGACTGTAGTGTATATGTGTTTAACTTTTTTTTTTAAATTAAACATTCAGGGGAAAAAATTTTGTAGTCATACTCTGTAAACAGAGTTGGTTTGTAACTCCCCCCCCCCCAATTAC
>NW_015173129.1:456897-462053 GCF_001447785.1 Gekko japonicus
AACGCCCCCCAGCGCGCCCCTCCCCCCCCCCCCCCCCGCGTACTGGAGAGCATCCCATGTTCCTGACGGCTGTTTTTGTACCACTTCCACACAAATAATCCTGGTTTCCTGTAACATGCCCTGTAGCTTAACATCTCTGAGGCTCCAAAAGTAGCATCCTTCCTCTAGCTGTGCTTTGGCGGCCCAAGACAATCCTGTTCTTTGTTTTGCCTTTAAAAGAGGCACCGGTTGTACACTGGAACAATTGTCAAGTTTCTTTAAGTCAAGTAACTTCTGGACTTCTGACTTTCCCCCCTTCTCTTCCTTCCAAGGAGCTCCAAGATGCGTCTGTGTTCCTTTCCCTCTCTTCTGTCTTATCATAAGAACATAAGAGACGCCAATGTTGGATCAGGCCAAAGGCCCATCCAGTCCAACACTCTGTATCACACAGTGGCCAAAAATACCAGGTGCCATCAGGAGGTCCACCAGTGGGGCCAGGACACTAGGAGCCCTCCCACTGTTGAACCCCCCAAGCACCAAGAAGACAGAGCATCACTTGCCCCAGAGCCCCTATCTATACCTTGTGGCTAATAGCCACTGATGGACCTCTGCTCCATATGCTTATCCAATTCTCTTTTGAAGGTGTCCATGCTTGTAGCCACCACCACTTCCTGTGGCAGTGAATTCCATGTGTTAATCACTCTTTGGGTGAAGAAGTACTTCCTTTTATCCGTTCTAACCCGACCGCTCAGCAATTTCATGGAGTGCCCACGGGTTCTTGTATTGTGAGAAAGGGAGAAAAGTACCTCTTTCTCTACCTGCTCTTTCCCATGCATAATCTTATAAACCTCAATCATGTCACCCCTCAGTCGTCATTTCTCCAAGCTAAAGAGCCCTAAGCGCCTTAACCTTTCCTCATAGGGAAAGTGTTCCAACCCTTTTATCATTCGAGTTGCCCTTTTCTGCACTTTTTCCAAAGCTATAATATCCTTTTTAAGGTGTGGTGCCCAGAACTGCACACAGTATTCCAAATGAGGTCTCACCATTGATTTATATAGGGGCATTATTATATTGGCTGATCTGTTTTCAATACCCTTCCTAATAATCCCCAGCATAGCATTGGCCTTCTTTATTGCAGTCACACACTGTCTCGACATTTTCAGTGAGTTATCCACTACAACTCCAAGATCTCTCTCTTGATCAGTCTCTGCCAGTTCAGACCCCATCAACGTGTATTTATAGTTAGGATTTTTGGCTCCAATGTGCATCACCTTGCACTTGGCCACATTGAACCCCATTTGCCATGTTGACGCCCACTCGCCCATCCTTGACAGATCCCCTTGGAGTGCCTCACAATCCTCACTGGTTTTCACCACCCTGAACAACTTTGTATCATCCGCAAATTTAGCCACTTCACTGCTTACTCCCATCTCCAAATCATTAATGAACAAGTTAAAAAGCAGTGGACCAAGTACTGATCCCTGCGGTACCCCACTGCTTACCACCCTCCACTGAGAAAATTGCCCACCTACACTCACTCTCTGTTTTCTATGAACTAGCCAGTTTTTGATCCATAAAAGGACTTGTCCTTCTATCCCATGATTTTTGAGCTTACTTAGGAGCCTTTGATGAGGAACTTTATCAAAAGCTTTCTGGAAGTCAAGGTAAATAATATCTATTGGATCCCCCTTGTCCACATGTTTGTTCACCCCCTCAAAGAACACTAACAGGTTAGTGAGACAAGATCTTCCCTTACAGAAACCGTGCTGAGTCTGCCTCAATAGGTTTTGTTCATCTATGTGCCTACTAATTCTTTCCTTAATATCCTTGCAACTGTACTGTGAAGGAGGTGAAGGAGAATTGGGACTGGTCTGAGAGAACTTCATTATGGCAGAGTAGGGCTTTGAACCAAGTCTTTCCCCATTGTAGTCCTGTTTTTGAGGTGGGACTGAGTTTTGGAAGGCCCATGTATCATGAAACCGGTGTGGAATTTGGGCAGGTCTTCATTTACGAGCATAAGAGAGAAGCCATGTTGGATCATGCCAATGGCCCATCCAGTCCAACACTCTGTGTCACACAGTGACCAAAACCCAGGTGCCCTCAGGAGGTCCACCAGCGGGGCCAGAACTCCAGGAGCCCTCCCACGGTAGCCCCCCCCAGCACCAAGAATACAGACCATCACTGCCCCAGACATAAGAACATACGAGAAGCCATGTTGGATCAGGCCAATGGTCCATCCAACCCAACATTCTGTGTCACACAGTGACCAAAACCCAGGTGCCATCAGGAGGTACACTAGTGGGGCCAGAACTCCAGAAGTCCTCTCATTGTTGCCCCCCAAGCACCAAGAACACAGACCATCACTGCCCCAGACAGAGTGTTCCATCTATACCTTGTGGCTAAGAGCCACTGATGGACCTCTGCTCCATATGTTTATCCAATCCCCTCTTGAAGCCATCTATTCCTGTTGGTGCCACCACTTCCTGCAGTAGTGAATTCCATGTGTTCATGACTCTTTGGGTGAAGAAGGACTTCCTTCATTCTGTTCTAGGCCTACTGCTCATTAATTTCATTGAGTGCCCATGAGTTCTTGTTATCGTGAGAAAGAGAGAAAAGGACTTCTTTCTCTACCATCTCTACCCATGAATAGTTTTGCAAACCTCTATCATGTTCACCCCTCAGTCATTGTTTCTCCAAGCTAAAGAGCCCTAAACTCATAGACCTTTTTTCATACACACATACAACCATCTGCTTTTTTGGCACCGTGGTCCAGCTTGGGTAATGTACAATGGTATGGTATAGCTAGCCCGAGTGGCCAGTTCTGACTTGGGAAATTTCTAGAAAGTAGGAGCAGTGCCTGGGGAGGGGGCAATTCGGGGAGGGAGAGAGTTCAATGTGTTGTTGCTCTAGGATTTCTCTTTCTCCTACATTCTATGGTATACCATAGAGTCTGTCTTCCAAAGATGCCATTTCTTCCAGGGGAGCTGTTCTCCGTCATCAGAAGGTCAGCTTTAATTCTGGGAGAAATCCAAGGCTCAGCTGCTGGCTGGTAACCCAAGAGACCACCAGGAAAGGCTCTGCAGCAAAAGTCCGTGGCAAACCACCTCTGCCTCTTGCTTCCCTTGAAAGGTCCTTGCTGGGGGTCGCGATGTTGGTTGTGGCTTGAAGCCACTTACGCATGTATTTCAACTTGTTGTCCTCAGCAGGCAAGATCCTAAACCATCTGTTGTTGTTTTGTTGTACTCTTCCATATTTATGTGGCCGTTTTGGAATCTAACATAAAAAATGGCATTTTTAAAAATTATTGCGTTGGCATGAAAATAAAGGGAATGTAGGAATCGATTAACCAACTGTAGCAGCTTACTTCTGTTGATTTTCTGGAAGGCATCTTCCCCGCCGTCAATGCTAATAGTATAAGTGACCTCTCTGGAGCCCGGAGCTGTGAAAAAATAATCAAAAACGGAGTGGTTTGATTAAGCTACTCATTAAACATTGCTACATTCAGAACGTGTGTCCTGGGAATATTTAGGATAGAAGTGTAGGAGTCTGGGTATAAAAAAAATGCCTCAATTTTTAAGGGTTTGATATGCTTTGGAAAATCACTATTACCACAGAGTTTCTGGTGAGTCCAAGAGCTACCCTTTGTCACTTTTCTGTAGCTCTAGGACTCACCAGGAACTCTATGGTAAGAACTTCCTGTAAGTAGATGTAGCCTTATTTTTCTTTTTAATATTTTTCTTCTAGGTTTTTGCCACCCCCATAACCCTCCCATTTGTTGCCAAGCTCTGCCGGGCAACCCTACTGTGGACAGTTTAAGAATGTTGAGAACTGGAAGCAGGCGTCAGCCCCAAATGGCTGTCTTGAGGACAGTCATAAAATGGCTGCCAAGGGGGGTCAATTAGGGTTGCAGGTCAATTAGGGTTGCCAAGTACCTACCTACGATCCGGTGGGGGACACATGCTTCCCTGCCGGAAGATTCTTGCTTGTAACACAGGCGCTGCACTATTCCGTCGCCCAGATGTGACGTAGGCACGTAGCTGAGCAACACTCTGGTAATGGGACTGGAAACTCAATGGTGCCTATGTCACGTCTGGGCGACGGAATAGTGCAGCGCCTGTGTCTTCCCCACGGGAATAGTCCCGTGAAGAACTATATATCCCCCGTCGAATTAAGGTAAGTACTTGGGAGCCCTGTGGTCAATGTCAAGGTTTTGGTTTCGCTTCTCTTCATTCCACTTCATGGCTTACCTTGCCATGTATTGGGGGGAGGGAATTCCTGAGGGGGGGGACGTGTGTAGGTTGAGTGCTGGCCTATAGTACCCATAACGATTTCTCAAGTTGCACCCCTTGTCCTGTTCTCACGGGATTTGGCCTTGGAGACTCTTTGGCCAGGCTAGAATAGATAAGACACTGTATATCTGTCAGGGTTGTCATAGTAATGCTAGGAGCCGAATGCTGATGTATGAATGGGGTGTGGGGTGTTTTGCGTTTTACCCAGGGATCATTTCGTAGAAAAAGAGGTGCAGGAGCTCATTAGCACAAGTCATTAGCATAAGTCATTTGCATATGCCACACCCCCTGACATCACCGGAAGTGTGTCAGAAGGCAACACCCACCGCTCAGGCTAGCTATTGGGGAGGGGCACGCAGATCTGTCCTCCAGAGGAGGGAGAGCTTGAACCTGAATAAAACTTGGTCTTAAAGGTACCACTGGACTGTTTTGGGCCAGGGGCTCTGCAACTTACCTGGCTGCTTCTTGCGCTGACTGAGGGCTGCTGGGAGCAGGGGGTGGAGCTTGTTGCATGTGCCCGCCCACTGGGCTCTTTACTGCCGGAGCTCCACTCCTGTGCGCTCCTGCAGGAAATGACCCCTGGTTTTACCTATAACCTCTGAATTTTGCATGCTTTCTTCAGTCCTGACAAAGAACCAGTTCCTGCAGTAAGCATATCTCTAATAAAGCATCACTTCCAAAAGTGTTGTGGAGAATGTCTTAATTGGGGATCTGACAGTCAAGCATCCTCCCTCAACGGAGGTTGTTTTTTTTTGAAGCTTTGTGCAGACTGAGAGGTGCTGATGCCTCCCGGGTTCTGAAGCCCTTGCTGCTTGAATGTGGTAGAGGAAAGTCAAGACTGGCTGTTCGCCTCCAGGAAGCGATGCTTAGTCCGGCAGGCAGATGGGG
>NW_015173129.1:462103-478674 GCF_001447785.1 Gekko japonicus
GTGTGCTAGGCAATAGCAGATGCTCCGTGTCTAACTGGTTGCCATTTTTATTGACTGGGCAAGACAGCAGTGGGGATTCCGCTTTGGTGTCCTCCAGTTTGCTGGTGATCATTACTGTAATTAAGAAGCCAAATGTGTTTCTGGGCAGGGCATAGTGGGTGGAGGATAAACCAGTATTCTGCACCAGGCTGGCAGGTCGAAAGCCAAAACAGTGGGGATTGTGACCCGAGAAGCACAATTGACCCTTGACACAGAGTACTCCATCTTTCTGTGTTATACCTCTGAGGATGCCAGTCACAGCTGCCGGCGAAACATCAGGTCCTATAATGCCAAGACCACGGCCACACAGCCCGGAAAATCTACAACAACTAACAATTAACTTCTGCATACAGCTCCCGAATGTGCTTGTACGTTTCCTGTTCCTATTGAGAAACTTTTCCTTTTTCAGCACCAGTTGGTATTCTTTGGAGGGCAGACAACAATGTCTTCTGTTTCTGTTCCTGGAGTAGAGGTCGCTGAAACACAAGCAGGTGTGTGGTGTTATCCTGTTTTCTGTATTGGTCGCTCTTGTCTATTAAAGGGGGTGGTGGAAATCACATGCGGGGTAGCATGTTTTCAAAATGCGCCACCTTACCCCAAACCGAATGTAACAGCAATGAGGTTCGCTCTCCCCCCTTTCGGCGTCTCCATTCTCACGGGTACCCTTTTCTATTACAGCTGTGATGAGAATCGCGCGGCTCTCCAAATGTAATATCGCTGTCATTTTCTATCGAAGCTGGGATAACTTATGCTGATTTATGGCACACCTTGTTATGTTCATTGGAAGACGATGGCGTGCATGCTTGACATTTAGAAATCCTGTGCTCGGGATGTGCCGCTTTATTTTGAGATCTTTTATGGAGCGCCTCCCAGTCGAAGGGTTTTAATTTGTTACCAATAGCTAAAGAGTGTAATTACCTGGGTGACATATCTCATGGCTATATTAGGCAAATGGAGATTGGCTTCCAGAAGTAAGTGAACAGAAAACCTTTTTTTCCCCCTAGGTCGAAATGGGCCATTTCTAGACAGCTTCGAACATCATGAGCAAGCATGATTTTCTTTCTTTCTTTCTTTCTTTCTTTCTTTCTTTCTTTCTTTCTTTCTTTCTTTCTTTCTTTCTTTCTTTCTTTCTTTCTTTCTTTCTTTCTTTCTCTACTTCTCTTTTAGGGCAATTGACAATTTATTTTATTTTATTTATTGATTGATTTATTCAATTTATATACCGCCCTCCTTGCGTAGCAGACTCAGGGCGGCTTACAGTAGGTTAAAATATGTTAAAACACAGATGCGTTGAAACAATGCAATACCCTAGTTTACAACAAATGGTGATCATAAATACTTATAAAAAGATAAAATGCTGATGGTGGTAGCGTCCCATAGGGTCGAATTACACTGGCTGTTATTGTTCAGGTTAACAAACAGGGCCTTAACAGTTCAGATGTTAAGTGTTCAGATGTTATCAATTATGTAGTCAGTGGTCAGTGGCGGCTTCTAACCGAAGGCCTGGTGGAAGAGCTCCGTTTTACAGGCCCTGCGGAACTGTAGGAGGTCCCACAGGGCCCTGATGTCTTCAGGGAGCTCATTCCACCAGTGTGGAGCCGCCACTGAGAAGGCCCTAGCCCTGGTAGAGACCAGTCTGCCATCTTTTGGACCACGGAGATTCAGATGGTTTTGAGACTCTGACCTCAGTGCTCTCTGGGGAACATGTGGAGAAAGGCGGTCTTCTTTCTGGGAGGAAGTTATTGCCCTTTGACTTGGTGGGAGGGACTGTGGTAGAGTATCTGCTTAGCATGCAGAAGGTCTCAGGTTCAATCCCCAGCATCTCTAGTTCAAAGGACCATGTAGGAGATAATGTGAAAGACCTCTACTGAAGACCCTGGAGAGCTGCTGCAGTCTGAGTAGACAATACTGACTTTGACAGACCGATGGTATGATTCAGGATAATGCAACTTCATTTGAGGAGAGGTCATGGCTCAGTGGTAGAGCCTCTGCTCTACATGCAAAAGGTCCGAGGTTCAATGCCTGGCATCTCCAGCTGAAAGGAACAAGCAGTAGGTGATGTGAAAGTCCTCCGCCTGAGACCCTGGAGAAGTGCAAAGAGGGGCCGTGGTTCAGCGGCAGAGCCTCTGCTTGGCCTGCAGAAGGTCCCAGGTTCAGTCCTCAGCATCTCCAGCTAAAAAGGGCCAGGCAGTAGGTGATGTGAAAGTCCTCCGCCTGAGACCCTGGAGAGCTGTAAAGAGGGGCTGTGGCTCAGTGGTAGAGTACCTGCCTGGCATGCAGAAGGTCTCAGATACAATCCCCATCTTCTCCAGTTGAAAGAACCAGGCAGTAGGTGATGGGAAAGAACTCCGCCTGAGACCCTGGAGAGCTGTAAAGAGGGACAGTGGTTCAGTGGTAGGGTATCTGCTTGGCATGCAGAAGTTCCCAGGTTCAGATCCTGGCATCTCCAGTTGAAAGGACCAGGCAGCAGGTGATGTGAAAGACCTCAGCTTGAATCCCTGAAAAGCTGCTGTCAGACACAGTAGACGAGGCTGACTCTGATGGGTGGATGGTCTGAATCAGGATAAGTCACCTGTGAATTTCGGTGGCTTACAAAGCCAATTAAAATTAAGGCGGTTCTTCAAAGAGAGAGAACAGACCTTACTGGAGACGTGGTTCTGCACCTGAATAGTGTCTATTAGGTGTATGTAGACTCATAATATTATTAATTTATGCTATTTATAGTCCGCCTTTCTCACTTGGGCTCAAGGCGGATGACACAGATTGAGTCATACAATCAACAACTGGGACATTCAATGAATGATGCAATAGAAATTAGGGTTGTAGCCAGGGGTCGTTTTCTGCAGGAGCGCACAGGAGCAGAGCTCCGTCAGTAAAGAGCACAGGGGGCGGGCACATGCAACAAGCCCCTTCAGAAACAAGCTGTTTCTGAAGATGTGAGCGGTGACTCGCAAAAGCTCACCCTACCACAAATTTTATATTTATATTTATTTATTTATACGTTCAGCTTTATATCCCGCTCGAACCCCTTGTCAGGGGGTCTCTGAGTGGCTTACAATTCGGTGCTAGTCACCATTTTACTACCCTAACTATGGCCACATATATTTGTAAGGGGCAGGGAAACCTACCGGCACCCCTATGGTGGTGGTTGGTAGTTGGTCCTGTTGGTTCCGGCAGTTCCTCAGGCGGGGGGCCCTCCTCGGCGTCTGGCGTCTGGCGGCAACCTTCCTCTCTCGAGGCACGCGGCTCCCGTCTCCTTCCGGTTTCAGCTGCGTCCTTTCCGGCTCCGCTGTGCCGGCTCTTGACGTCATCACGGCCTTCTCCTCGGCGGCGGTCGCTTGATGTTCTGCCTTCTAGCCACCAGGGATCGTTCCTCTGGTTGCGCCCGCTCGCTGCCGCCACCGCTCGCTCGCTTGCCGCCGCCGCCATCTTCACGCCATCGAAACCGGAGCTGATGTCTCACTGCCGCCGCCGCCGTCTGTCTTCAACCACCACACAGGCAGGGTGCCCCCCACCCTACTAAGGGTGGGTACCCATTTATCTACTTGCAATTAAGTTGCTTTCGAACTGCTGGGTGGGCGGGAGCTGGGGCAGGGGTCGAGAGCTCACCTTGACCGCGGTGGTACTCGAACAGCCATAGGGCTGTTCGTATGATGTTACTGAAGCAGGCATTTAACTGCCTGCGCCATCCAAGAATTGACGCCCAGGCAAGCCCAATCTCAGAAGCTAAGCAGGGTCATCTGTGGTTAGTACTTGGAATACTACGTTGGGAGGATAAAGTCAGGCTTTATTCAGCCACCTCTGAATATCTTTCAGGCCCCAAGATGCATGCGAAAATACCAAACAAAAAAATCAGAAAAACCAGAATTGAAAATCATAGGTTGAATGTAAGCACATCCAGAGTTGATGATTTGAATAGAACAGGAACTCAGTCATCTAATGCTAAACCATGGTTTACTGTGGCCACTGTTCACAGAGTAACTTTTTAAAAGAGACAGTTATTGCTCGGAATATATAAATTTCTGTGTTCCTGAACAAGTGTTTGACTTGATGGTAGCCACAGTATGTTATTTATAGGTCACAGAAGAGAAAGCTAATAGATCACATGAACACAAGTTATGGGGAAGGGCATGTGTTAGAATTGGCACTTATCAATTGCTGTGACAAAGGGACACCAATCTTTTCTCAAAATTTGACCTTGACAGTGGTGGTTGTTTTTTTTTTTTTAAGTTTCCATTAACTATTTGCATGCAACAGCAGTAGATTTGAGATGCCATCAACCAATTTCTTGAGACCTTAACTAAGCATACTGGCAGAAATATGTATTTGTTATCATGTACTCGACAGGAATGAACATAAACCTTGAAAGCATGACTGGGAAAATGACTGGGAAAATTTTGTTAATCTTTAAGGTGCTACTAGACCCTTAATGTTTATCCAACTTTGTGAAGTTTTTAGCACAGTGCAATTCGGTTGCCTGTGTAGAAAACCCTCCTGAATAAGTCAGTTTTGTGTTGTTTGCGAAAGTAAGGAAAATGGGATCCTTTCTAGAGACCAGGCAATAATTGGATAATGCTCTTACTGTAAGCTCTTCGAGGATTGGCTACATTAGGGGTATGTCGCCTAATATGCAGAGGAATTCCTGCTACAAAAAGAGCCCTGCGTGAACGCATGTCCAGTCCATGTGCAGTGTACAATTGATTGTTCTTTGTACATGTGTTGAGTTATTCTTACTTGACAGTCCATATGCATACAACTGAATGTGTGATATGGGTATCACACACACGTTTATCCAGGCACCAGTCTCCGGTTTCATTCTTGAAGAAGAGAAGAAGAGACTGGATTTTTACCCCGCCTTTCACTTGGACTCTCAGAGTGGCTCACAATCTCCTTTCCCTTCCCCTCCCCACAACAAACACCCTGTGAGGTAGGTGGGGTGAGAGAGCTCTCTTGAGAACTGCCCTTGAGAGAACAGCTCTGAGTGGACTTGTGACTGACGTAAGGTCACACCAGCAGCTGCAGGTGGAGGAGTGGGGAATCAAACCCGGTTCTCCCAAATTAGAGTCTGCGCCTTTTACCACTACACCAAACGTGAATGCAGGTTGGATCTTCTGCGCAACCATTTGTCCTCTATAACATCTGGATGTGGCTATAGTCCTTTGCAGCTCGACTCTGCTACAGCTTTCACTGTTATTTGTCTCTGCCTCCACAAATGAGGATACAGGGTCTTTCGACTTCAGAATGCCCTGGGTACCATTTGAAGTAAATCATGTGCTAATATCGAAATGAGCATTCACCAATCACTGTTATCTCGTTACTGCTCTTTCTTATCATTTAACTCCTTGCATGTGCTCATTTGTGGGGAAAATTGTTTAGCATTGCTCATATTCTGAGTGGATCGTGCACCAAGCGTCTGCATTGGGGTTGGGGCTCAGAGCTTAGTAGTAGAGCATCTGCTTGGCATGTAGAAGATCCCAGGTTGACGGTGTTTCTGAAGGTAATATTTGAAACTCCATTGCTAGAACCTGCTGTTGTATCAGTGAACAAGGGGAAGTTGTAGCTTTGTGGGAGTTGTCAGAATTAAAGCAGTCTCGTCCCTGATTAGTACTTGGATGGGGGACCTCTAGGCAATGCTCCCTCTAAGCTGTGGAGTCTTGTGAGCAAAAATTCCACTTTGTGAGCTGCTGGCATTAAAGTTGTGAGCAGGTGATTTGGCCGCTGCATAAATTAGTTTGTTCTGGAGCCGTCCATCCTGAGCTAAGACAAAAAAGTGTGAGCCAGAGGCTAAAAAATGTGAGCTAGCTCACACTAACTCAGCTTAGAGGGAACACTGCCTCTAAGGAAGTTGGGGGTTGGCTACACAGAGGCCGGCGATAGCAAACCATCTCTGTTTGACTCTTACCTTGAAAACTTCGTTGAAAGGTTGCCATAAGTTGACTGTGCTTAATTATTGGCAACATGAACAGCTCAGACTAGCCAGTTTGGTGTAGTGGTTAAGAGTGAGGACTCTAATCTGGGAGAACCCGGTTTGATTCCCCATGCCTCCACATGCACCTGGCTGGGGGACCTTGAGGCAGTCACAAGTTCTCTCAGAGCTGCCCTCTCAAGAGCAGTTCTCTCAGCCCCACCTACCTCAGAGGGTGTCTGTTGTGGGGAGAGGAAAGGAAGGAGATTGTAAGCCGCTTTGAGACTCTGAGTGACGGACGGGGTATAAATCCAATATCTTCTTCTTCCCTCATAGCTTGGAAGCTCAGCAGGGTCTGTCTTGGATAGTGCTTGGGGGGGAGACCTCCACAGAAGTCCAGGGTCGCAATGCAGAGGCAAGCAATGGAAAACCATGTGTGTTCGTCTCTTGCATTGGAAACCTTATGAGACTGCCATAACTTGACAGCGGAGGTAACTCAAGCCAAAAACTCAGAGTGGGAGGGGAGGGTCTATCTGCACCAGAGTGTCAAAAATCCTTGGGCCTGAATACCATCGCACAAAGACACATAACATGCGCAAGAAAGTTACAATCCGTGAGGCTCTCTGAACAAGAGATGTGACTGCCATGGTGAATGGCCTTTTTTGGGGGGGTGTTTTTTAAATTTTTCTTCTTAAAATCAGAATGATTCTCCTTGCCTGAAGTTTGCCCGTTATCTGTTAACCTTAATTTACGGTCAAGGTGTTTAATGCCACCGTGATAGCAGCCATTTATGTAGCACTAAATCAAAATAAGGACTGCCGTCCATCCCCACGAGGTTTTCTTCAGGCCTTTAAGAGCAGTTCTTCATCCACAACGGCTAATGGATTCTGCTTTCTCCCGCACGGAACAAGAAAAAAAAGAACATTAATATCTCTCTCACCGCTAGGAGGTTAGTTTGTGAAAATTAGAAATACATGAACAAGAGAGAGATTTATTTGACCTTCATTATCTACATCTCTCCTGGGAAACGTCGTCTTCTGAGGGTTTCAGAAGCCAGAATATTTTATATTCAGTACAAAGAAACTAGATTAAATCCAGTGTTATGGCCAAGAATTTCAAGACGTGCGAAAGAGGGACAATTCAGAGTCAGGGTTTTCCTCAGCTACTTGGTAAGTTGAGTTTTTTGCGCATCTGTTCTGCTCTCTCTGGCTCACTGCAGTGGGCCCAACAGTGTCTGAAGCATCTGCCCCAAATCATGACAGGAATAAGAAAGGACACCAGGAATGAAACAGTTTCTGGATTGCCGTGGTTTGGCTGACACCCAACAAGGAGGGTAGAAGAAATCTGGGTGGACTGGACAGCAGATGAGGCCTAGGTGGCCACAAGGAAGCCTAAATGAGTGTGATTCCGTTATCTGGCCTTGACGTAAAACCGGCAAATGAACTTAGGTTGAGATGCGTTGCTCCCGTTTTTTCCCCTAAGCAGAATTTGCTTCCATGATCCTCGAACTATAATCAGGTCCTTTTTTTTCTGGGGCCACAGAAGACGCTCTCTCAGGATCCCCACCGGACATGCTTCTGTTTTATTTATTTTTATTTTAGTTCAGTCAACCCCCCCACCTTTCTCCCCAAAGTGGCTTACATTGTTCTCTTCTCCTCCATTTCATCCTCACAACAACCCTGTGAAGTAAGTTAGGCTAGGAGCATATGACTGGACCAAGGTCACAATCCACAAGAATGACACACAGTCCCAAGCAGTGTTCCCTCTAAGCTGAGTTAGTGTGAGCTAGCTCACAGTTTTTTAGCCTCCGGCTCACACATTTTTGTCTTCGCTCAGGAAGGATGGCTCCAGAGCAAACTAATTTATGCAGTAGCCAAATCACTCGCTCACAACTTTAATGCCAGTAGCTCACAAAGTAGAATTTTTCCTCACAAGACTCCACAGCTTAGAGGGAACACAAGACAGTCTGGTATGAAAAAATATACAGATGTGTGCTAGATGCCCACAGAACAAAACAATAACAAAAGAGACTAGATTAAAGCCATAGCATCATTTAGTGTCTGGTAATAAAAAACAACCACTTATTCCTTCACAGAAAAAATACAAAGGTTGATAAAATTTCACATAGTCTGCTCCAGGCTCTGTCAGTCTATATCCCTCTGTCTTGTATTCTCAAAAGCAGTCTGCTCCAAATTCAATCAATCTGTGCCTCTCTTTCAACACTTTTCCCGGATATCTAAGTGTTTCAGACCTCTGGTCTTTCCTCAGGAACAAATCCTATCTAGGATCTTACATTCAAACTTTCATTCCAGTTGACACTTTCATTAATTTATTTTTCTGTTAATCTATTTGGGCAAGGTCTCTTCACTTATTTCCAAGCGTGCTGCTGCTGCCGCCAAAGTCCAATGGACCCACACTATGCTAGGAGCATATGACTGGACCAAGGTCACCCCAGCGAGTTTGCATGGCAGAGGCGGGGTTTGAACCCGGAACCTAGTGCAGTACTCTAACCACTACATCACACTGGTTTTGGAGACTTCAGAAGAGTAGTACGTCCAGTTGGGATCCCCGACAAGGGATCTTCTTCCCTTCAAAAAGAGGAAAAGGAGGATGGACAATTCATTGACGAAACCTTTAGTCTCTTATGATGTCACAGCAAAATATAACTCCACGTGGCAGTGCCAGTCACCTACCAGTCAGTTCATATACTGTCCCATGCAAGGCAACGTTTCTGGGGCTGGTCAGGCTGCACCGTAGAGTCCGGGCAGCTGTGCAGTGCTTATGATGGCCTGGATGGATGGAAACGTGGCTGGCCCGGAAGTGTTGCACCGTTGCTGATGGAGGGATGGGGCCTGATCCAGGTTCTGAGGTGTTCACAATATGGCAAGAGGAGGCCAGGGAGGGCAGTGGTGCCGGGAGAGGCCCGTGAGGAGCGATGTAGGGTTGCCAGGCACTGCCTTTCAACCAATGGGATGGTTATGGGGGTGGGTGGCATCCTGAGAAGCAACCGGGGCAGTTCTAGGAATTGCCAGGAACTCCACGGTCAGAACTTCCTGTATGTAGACGAGGCCTTATTTTGCTTTTTATGTTTTTCTCTCCATGACGACCTCCTTCCCCCCTCTGCCCCCAGTTTCTACTCGCTGTTCGGGTGAGCATCGGCAGGAAAGAGTCTAAATTACCAGGAGGTCTCCCACCATAAGCGGGCAAATGGGTACTTCTGGAGGGAGGAGAGGTGCGTTTGGATTTCAGGGACAATTTGGGTATAGAGAAATTAATCAGATTTCTCTTAACAACAGCACACCCTCTACCCCTGACAAGTGGTAGCAAACACTTTGCTAGTCATGCGCCGGATATAAAGGATTCCCATAGCTTTCCAGAGGGTGGAAAATATTTTATTAATCTCTGCTCCAAATCACTCCTTAAATGTACCAATGCCTTTCTCTCCTACCCCCTTTGGTTGTTTCCTGGATCCAACTTGACCAGTGCTGAGGTGGCCATAGGATTGGTATGCAATCGACTTAATAACCTCTGTAGCAGAGAGCTCTATCTAGACTGTGAGTCCCCAACATGGCACCCATGGGTACCCACCAGCACCATTTCTGGTGCCCTCCAAGTATTTTTAAAATGTGGGTAGGGCCAGGTGGGGCTTCTGATTGGCTATTGGAGATTTGATTTGGTGTGCAGAATTTGACAAACACTACTTTGGTGGTCACCACCACCATAACACAAGGGTCTCTGCCGTGTGACTGAAAGTAAGGTACGGCAGCCATTTTGTGGCGGCAGCCATTTTGTGACTGTGCCCACCATGCTGTGTCAGAATTCCAAGGGCTCAAAAAGTTCAGGGACCCCCGATCTAGACACTGTTTATCACGGCAGCTGAATATTGGGACAATCCAGCACCTCCCAGCTTTCATCCAGTTTGAAATTGTTCTCTACGGAGTCTGGTGGGATAGAAATATTTTAATAAAATTGAATAAGATAAGCGTCATTTTCCACAGGACGTTTCTTCTTTGAGCTGCCGTCATGTCACTTTGATTTATTATAATTGTTTGGCGTAATGGCGTGTAGTGGGCTGTTTGGGGAACACCAGTGGAAAGCTGGGGTGTTTATGTAAGAATTCAATATACTCTGTTCTTATAAGATTCTCCTCTGGCCTTTACAGATGGATTGCTCTTTGTAGCTGCAAAATTAAATTCTAGGCATTAATGTGTTGTTCTTCAATACCGCTAGACTGATATGACTTAAAAAAAATAGGAAGAACTGAAAGCAATCCCCTTTTGTTTTCGTTTGTTGGGAAATGCCATTTGCAAAAGTTATTAGACCGACCTTGTTTGGCAATATTATTGCATTTTTCTTTTCGACGAGAACGGCTTGTAATTCAGCGGTGGGAAGAGAGAAAGCAATTTCGGGAAATGTAGAGGAGTCCAAACAAAGCACCTTTTTCAGGCCTCTCTTCCACAAGATGGTTGTTAAGGCAGCGTCTGTTGTGGGGGCGGGGTTGAAACGGGAGATCAAAAGACCGTGACCTTCCTTCAGCAGAGAAAACAAAATGTAGATGGGTGGTCATAGTGAGGAATCGTGATCTTTGTGTGTTTTCTCTTTTCTGTCTCACACCCCCCCCCCCGAATTAGATATGAATGACTTTCTTGACATATGCACAGACATTCCGTTTTTTCTTCTTTTTTTGCCATCAAGCCAAGTCACCGCTGACTTATCACGACCCCGTAGGGTTTTCAAGGCAAGAGACGTTCAGAGGTGGATTGTCACTGCCTGCCTCCACGTCACCACCTTGATATTCCTTGGAGGTCTCCCATCCAAATATTAGCCAGGCTTGAATCTACGAAGCTTCCGGGATCTGACGAGAATGGGCTTAACCTTATCTTGGGTTATTTGAAAATGTGTGCTTTGGACACGAAAGCTCATACCTGGAATAAACCTTTGTTGGTCTTAAAGGTGCCACTCTGGACTCTCAATTTGTCCTGCTGCTTCAAACCTGGACTTAACCAGGGCAGGGCACTGTTGCTCTTAAAGTCACATTTTAATCCTAATCCTCTGGAATCACCCCCCTCCCCATAATTGTTTAAAGAAACAAACGACTTTTCAGAAGTCGCTTTTCGGTTCTTGAAACATATGCTTGAGAGCCACTGTGCTTTACTTTCAGGTGAGTATTTATTTCCTTTTATTTCCTTTATTATCTCTGGCCTTTCTTTCGGGACCCATAGCAGTTCACATATTTCTCCGCTCCTCTGTTTTATCCTCACAGCAACCCTGCGAGGAAGGTTAGGCTGAGAGTGGGTGACTGGCCCAAGGTCACCCAGCCAGCTTCCATGGCAGAGTGGAAATTCGAACCTGGGTCTCACAGATCCTCGTCCGACAGTTTAACTGCTACACCACGCTGGCTCTTCTGCAGTACAAGAGCTGGATTCCAGACCAGTAGCAGCATAGAGACCAACAAGATTTTGGTGGGTATGAGCTTTCCTGAGTCAAAGCTCCCTTCGTCAAATATGTCGGAAGAGAGCTTTAGCTCTCAAAAGTTCCTTCCCTGGAAATTTTGCCGGTCTATAAGGAGCTACTGAAGTGAACTCAAGTCTAGCTGTTAAAGTCCAACACAGTTTCCAGGGTGTAAGTTCTCAAAAGACTCAAAACTCCTTTCGTCTTTTTAGGTTGTTACATATCTTTATTGCACCCATATTTCTAGGAACGTACTCTGTTTAATAAGGCTACTAAAACATCTTGCATTCCACTTTCCACTTTGCTGCGATCACACGCGCTAAACAATGCACTTTCAAACTGGATTTTGCCAGTTCACACAGTAAAATCCAGTTTGAAAGGGCGTTGAAAGTGGATTGAAAGTGGATTATATAGGATCGCAGCCTGGTACAATCAGAGAGTTAGAATGGGTCCTAGTGGCCATCTAGTCTGCCCCCCTGCTCAATGCAGAGGTGTCAAACTCATTTGTTACGAGGGCCAGATCTGACATAACTGTCACTTTGTTGGGCAGTCCGTGCGTGCTCTACAATGTAACACGAAGTACCAGAGATATAAACTTTATAAAGATGATTTCAGATGCCGAACGGCAGTAACAGACATGATTGGATTAGATGTGATATGCGGAGGAGAAGTTGGCGTGGCGATATCCACATTGGTGATGAGACGGGAAACCTAGGTCTCAATTCCATCCAGGAGGATTCAGTCTAGGAGGCTTGTCTTTGTATCTCTCCTGCACAAAGCAGGAAGCAGCCACGGAGTTCTGTGTGTGTGTGTGTGTGTGTGTGTGTGAGAGAGAGAGAGAGACAGACGGGGGGGGGGGGGGGGGGGGAGGGAAGGGGCGAGAGCCACTGAGGCAACTGCAAAAAAGCAAGCTAGGGTGTGGCTGCAGGATCAGCCCTGGGAAAGGAAGCAGGAGAAGAAAGTTGCTTGGGGGGCGGCGGGTTTCAGCCCTGTGCAGGCTGCATCCAGCCCGCGGGCCACATGTTGGACACCCCTGTTCTAAAGCATCCCTGACAAGTGTTTCTTCAGCCGTTGCTTGAAGACTGTCAATGAGGCGGATCTTACCACTTCCCTAGGTAACCAGTTCCTCTGCTGGACTACTCTTACCGTAAAAAACAAAAACAAAACCCATCCAAATATCCAGCTGGTATCTTTCCACCTGTCATTTATTTATTTATTTTATTTATTTATCACTCCACAGAAATTCAAGCAAGTGTCCTTGGTCTTTAAGGAGCTCGTGGTCTCCAATCGTGCTTGTCGGCTATGCTTTATTTTCCCCTGATTGCTTTCGTCGTCTCCAGAGAGCAGTTCACAGGGCCAATAATTGGGGCTTCCGGCCGCTTTGAAGTCAGCGCAGACTACATCTGTTTCCTTCTGTCTGGTCACCGATTTTCCCGTTTCTGCCTCGCTACATGCTTTTATCCATTCGTGTTCAGAAAACGATCCCTAAATGGCTGTTTATCTGCAGGATACGTCGGTAATAAGGCTCTGTGGCCGGGCTTGACTCCTCCGCTGTCTCCGTGCCTTGCTGGAGGAGGTGTATGTGAACCTGGGCCAAAACCGAGGGAGGCCTTTAATAGGAATGTTTACCATTCTATACAGCTTCAGGCGCCTCCTCCATATCAGTCTGAAGGCCGCATCAGAAAGATCAGCGTAGCTACTGCTGCGGCTAACTTTCTCACTTATTTACCTACTGAACTTGCCAAAAAATGTTTTGTTCGTTTTCTGGCATGTGCTTTCTCTCTTGCTGAAATCCCGTGGCTCTAGTCTGCTGTTACGTTGACCTGGATGGCCCAGGCTAGCCTGATCTGGTCAGATCTCAGAAGCTAAGCAGGGTCAGCCCTGGTTAGTACTTGGATGGGAGACCACCAAGGAAGCCCAGGGTTGCTACGCAGAGGGCAGGCAATGGCAAACCACCTCTCTTTGTCTCTTGCCCTGACTTGGATGATCCAGACTAGCCTGATCTCATCAGATCTTAGACACTAAGCATGGTCAGCCCTGGTTAATATTTGGATGGGAGGCCACCAAGGAAGTCCAGAGTTGCTACGCAGAGGCAGGAAAGGCAAACCACCTCTGATCTCTTGCCCTGACCTGGATGGCCCAGGATACCCGATCTCATCTGATCTTGGAAGCTAAGCAGGGTCAGCCCTGGTTAGTACATGGATGGGAGACCACCAAGGAAGCCCAGGGTTGCTACGCAGAGGCAGGTGATGGCAAATCATCTCTGTTCATCTCTTGCCCTGACCTGGATGGCCCCGGCTAGCCCAGTCTTCTCAGATCTCGGAAGCTAAGCAGAGTTAACCCTGGTTAGAGTATAGATGGGAGACCATCGGGGAAGTCCAGGGTGGCTGTGCAGATGCAGAAGAAGAATAAGTTTTTATACCCCTCTTTTCTTTGCCTTAAGGAGTCTCAAAGTGGCTTACACTCTCCTTTCCCTTTCCCTCCCCACAACAGACAGCTTGTGTGATCAGTGTTCCCTCTAAGCTGCATTAGTGTGAGCTAGCTCACAGTTTTTTAGCCTCTGGTTCATACGTTTTTGTCTTAGCTCCAGAAGGATGGCTCCAGAGCAAACTAATCTATGCAGCAGCCAAATCAGTCGCTCACAACTTTAATGCCAGTAGCTCACGAAAGTACAACCTTTGCTCACAAGATTAGAGGGAGTATTGCTTGTGAGGCAGGTGGGGCTGAGAGAGCTCTCCCGAGAACTGCCCTTGAGAGAACAGCTCTGAGAGAACTTATGTCTGACCCAAGGTCACACCAGCGGCTTCATGTGGAGGAGCGGGGAATCAGACCTGGTTCTCCCAGGTTAGAGTCCGCACTCCTAACCACTATACCAAACCGGAGAACAATGCAAGCTGCTTTGCGTCTCCATTGGAGAGAAAAGCACAGTATAAATGAAGCAAATAAAAAATAAAATAAATACAAGTCCAGGTAGGCGCTGGACAAAACGAGCTCTGTTTGTCCCCTGCCTTAAATACCCTACGGTCTCGCTCAGAGTCCGTAGTGACTCGACTGCCCTTTCCACCACCCATCCGCCTTCCCTTTTCAGAGATTTCTCAGCAGGCTACGGAATGGTCATAAACGGCAGCTATAGCATGTCGTATTTTGAAAGCACTGTTGAAGTGAACGTTGAAAAGGGGCATAAGGCTGCGGTGTTCAAATCATTAAGTCACGGTGAGTGAGAGAGAGGGAGAGAGAGAGAGCTTATTAACTTAGTCTTCCAGCGAGCGACTCTTCAGGTTTATTGAAATCCTCTGCTGCGGACACAGTCTGTTGTCCCGAAGACTCTTCCAATCACCCCTTCTGACGATAGAGCAAATTGACAGTGAGAATTAGACCATTAATTGGCAATTAGAAGCTCTTGATCAGTTCTTGTTTCCCCCTTCTCTCTGATGATACGAGGCCCCGTGATGCAAGAGGGGCTGTCATTAGCCCAGACCGGCGAAGGTGTTCGGATTTTCATTTAATTGCAAGCTCTCGAAGATGGATGAGATATCCAGGATGAGATTTCCTGTGTCGAGTAGACTAAGCGTGTGATTTCATGATAACTGCCCTTAGGGATTATCAGCCTCTGGAAGGGACTTTTTGCTCTGACACCGCTCAGAATTTCATTAGGACTCTGCTTGTCTTTTCCCAGTTTGGGAGGTTCCTGGCGATTTGGGAGTTTTGCCTGGGGAGGGTGGGGGGTGGGGAGAAGAAGGGGCACAGCTGAGATGTGATACCACCTGAGTGCGCTTTCCGAAACTGTCAGTTCTGCCACGGGAATCGATCTCTGTATTCTGGAAGTCATTTGTAATCTCAGGAGAAGTCATGTGGAGTTGTGGCAACCATAATTAGGAGCCAAGACCCCCCAAATGGCTAATAGAGAACAATTTGCATTGTGTCGCTTTGCAAATTCATAAGAATGTAGGAGCAGCCCTGCTAGATGAAAGGTCCATCTAGTCCAACATCATGTCTCACATAGTGGCTGTAATTATAAAGACAACCATCGTGAGAGTCTGACCCACAGATCAAGCAGTCACCAAGACTTGCAAAGAAAAAGCTTCTTATGTATTACAATCTAAGTCATAAGAGAATCCTTGTGCATAGGTACATAATCAACGTCGTCTCCGGATTATATAACAACGTTTCAAAATTGAATCTTCCTCAGGAGATATTGTGGAGCTGTGGTGACTCAAGTGGTTAAGATGCTGAACTGCAGGCTGTGGAAGGTCAGTAGTTCAGCAGTTCGAGACCCGAGTGTGCCATATGACGGAGTGAGCTCCCGTCTCTAGTTCCAGCTCCTGCCAACCTAGCAGTTCGAAAGCAAGAAATTGCAAGTAGATAAATAGGTACCACTTCAGTGGGAAGGCAACAGCATTCCGTGTGCCTTGGTGTTTAGTCATGCCGGTCACATGACCACGGAAATGGCTTCGGACAGCGCTGGCTCATCGGCTTTGAAATGGAGATGAGCACCGCAACAGGACAAGGGATGCCCAAATATAGAGCACAGGAGACCAAATATAGAAATAATACCCATAGCAGCTTTTACAGGAGATATTAGAGTAGTACAAAAGCTCTAATATCTCCTGAGGAAGATCCAATTTTGAAACATTGATTATGTTGATTATGTACCTATGCGTAGGAAGCTTTTTCTTTGCAAGTCTTGGTGACTGCTTGATTTGTGGGTCATACTCTCACGACTGTTGTCTTTATACTTATTTTCTTATTGGATCGTGTTTGTCCATATTTATTTTGTCACATAGTGCCTGACCAGTTCCTCTGGACAGCCAAGAACAGAGCATAGAGGTGGAGTCCTGCATAAGAACATAAGAAGAACCCTGCTGGATTAGATTAGTGGTCCATCTAGTCCAGCATCCTGTCTCACACAGTGGCCAACTGGTTCCTCTGGAGGGCCAGGGGTCATTTCCTGCAGGAGCACACAGGACTGGAGTTCCAGCAGTAAAGAGCCCAGGGGGTCGGTACATGCAACAAGCCCCGCCCCCTGTTCCCAGCAGCCCCGGGCCATGAGGAGCAAGAAGCAGCCCTCCTTTCCTTCTCTCCTTTCCCTCCTTATTTCCTTCTCTCCCTCTTTCTTTCCTCCTCTCTCTCTCCCCCCTCTTTCTCTCTCTCTCCCCCCTCTCCCTCCCTCCCTCCC
>NW_015173129.1:478828-486974 GCF_001447785.1 Gekko japonicus
AGTCCAGTGGACCCTGAGCGGTGGGTGTTGCCTTCTGACACACTGATGTCAGGGTGTGTGGCATGTGCAAATAAGTTATGCTAATGAGCTCCTGCACCTCTTTTTCTATGAAATGACCCCTGTGGAGGGCCAACAACAGGGCTTAGAGGCTCAGATCAGACCAGTGGTCCATCTAGTCCAACATCCCATCTTACGCATTGGCCAACTAGTTCCTCTGGAGGGCCAACAGCAGGGCACAGAGGCCGAGGCCTTCACCTGATAAGAACATTAGAAGAGCCCTGCTGCCTCAGCATCCTGTCTCACACAGTGACCAAGTGGTTGCTCTGGAGGGCCAACAACAGGGCAGAGAGGCCGAGGCCTTCCCCTGATGCTGTCTCCTGGCACTGGTATTTAGAGGCTGACTGAACATGGAGGTTTCCTTCCATCACCATGGGTCGTAGCCACTGATAGTCCTGTCCTCTATGAATCTGCCTAACCCTCCTTTAAAGCCACCCATTCCTGATTAAAGTTAGATCTGTACCGGTCTTTTTCCTGATTTGTAGCTCAGGCCCTTAGCTACTATGAATCTCAAGGTCTTCATTTGCTATGTTGTACTGACATTTTGGCTCCAAAATATTAGCAATTCACTGCTGAGCATTTGGGATCCCCCCCCCCCCCCCGCCCCCCCCCCGTAGCCCTCCTAAATGTTTTGCATCCATCTTAACTATAAGAGGTTTGTGGGCTTCATCTGAAGAGTTATGAAGCTTCCTAATGCTGAGATGGACAATTGGTCTGTCTTTATCGGCACTGTCTACTCGCTGACAAGACAGCAGCTTTATAGGATCTCAGCTAGAGACCTCTCACATTACCTATTTATTATCTGATACTTTTAAACTGGAAATGTTGGGGATTGAAAGTGAGAACAAAGGAGACATTCTACCAGTGAGCCACAGCCCCTCCCCAAAGATCTGTACCAGGGTCCCCAACATGGTGCCCCCCAATACCTTTCCTGGTGCCCTCCAGGTGTTTGTAGGAAATGGGTGGAGCCAAGTGAGGATTTTGCGTAGCAGGGCTTTTGATTGGTCACCGGAAATCTGATTGGCTGAGCAGATCCTTAAAAAGTTGCTTTGAGTGGCGGCTGCCACCACAACACAAGGATTTTCGTTGCGCTTCTGGGGGTATGTGCAAGAAAACTATTTTTAATCAATATGTTCATTTTAAAAGGCATTAAAAGGTGTTAAGTTGAGCTTCTGCCTGAAATGCTGAAGTTGTACAATCAGAGTTAAGCATAGCTTCACTTCCTGGCATTTTGTGGTTGGCTCTGCCTCCTCTGGCAGCCATTTTGTGGTTGGCTCTGCCTCCTCTGGCAGCCATTTTATGGTTGGCTCCACCTCCCATGGCAGCCATTTTCTGCTTGACTCCACCTCCTGTGGCAGCCATTTTATGGTTGGCTCTGCCTCCTGTGGCAGCCATTTTATGGTTGACTCCGCCGGCAATGATTTTCTGTTTGGCTCCGCCTCCTGTGGCAGCCATTTTGTGGTTGGCTCTGCCTACTGTGGCTGCCATTTTATCGTTTCATGCACCACAGTGTGTTAGAATACCAAAGGTACCCGCAGGCTCAAACAGGTTGGGGGCCTCTGGTCTACACAGTTTGTACGTATACAAAACCGCAGCATAAAACTGTCTTCCTCCTGTGTGTGTTTTTAAAACTAATCTTCCTAATGATCTGGGGAAATACA
Source organism: Gekko japonicus (assembly GCF_001447785.1). Classification (NCBI taxonomy): domain Eukaryota; kingdom Metazoa; phylum Chordata; class Lepidosauria; order Squamata; family Gekkonidae; genus Gekko; species Gekko japonicus. The sequence continues at coordinate 480,547 of NW_015173129.1, forward strand.
TCTGTTCTGTGATGAGAACGGCTATTGGCCTTCAGCTTTTATTTAAGTGTTGGTTAAGTAATTGGGCGATTGTTGCCTGGTAATTATTTTGATGTAGCTCCTGTATTTAAAGTTCAATTGCATCTTTTTGTTAGCTGCTCCGTTAGCTGAAATCTTGAGAGCCCCTTTCGAGCGGTCTCAAATTAAAAGGTCTGTCTGTAGCCGTCGCTAAATTTCCCACGCGGCTCTCTTCCTTTTTCTCTCTTTTGACGTTTCTGTGTTTTAAAATGGAGTGTCCAAAATGAGATGGGCAATTAGTTTATTTTCTCAGTGTTGGTTATTCTTCCCCCCCCCCATCCAAGATTGCAAGGCCTGTAGCTCTGCTGATCTGAAGAGGAGACTGGAATTCTCCCCCCCCCCTTTGGTTTGCCTGCTAGGTTTCGTTTTGAACGTTTCTCCACAATTGCTACAGAACTGCTCTTTTTCAAGACAGCTCTGACAGAACTATGGCTTGCCCAAGGTCCTCCAGCAGGTGCAAGTGGAGGAGTGAGGAATCAAACCCAGTTCTCCCAGATTAGAGTCCGCACACTTAACCACAACACCAGACTGGCTCTCAAGTGCTGGCGGATGAAACAGCGCCCCAGGGCACCATGTTGGGGACCCCTGATTTAAATAATCTCTGCCTGGCTCCAGGGCACATGGGAAATACCCATTTCTCTCTCTGTCCCACCTACCTCGCAGGGTGTCTGTTGTGGGGAGGGGAAGGGAGAGGAGTTGGTAAGCCGCTCTGAGACTCCCTTGGGTAGTGAAGGGCTGAGTATAAATCCAATCTCTTCTTCTCCTCCTTCTTTTTGTGGCGACTGGCAGGTGTCTATAGACATTTGGTGGGGCCCTCTTCACTTGTGTCTAAACGTAAGCCATTTTGTGGCTGCGCGCGCCATAACAGTTTCGTCAGGTTTCCGAAATTGCCTGCACCTTCAAAAAGGCCGGGAACCCCTGATTTAAGCGCTTCATTGGTGTGCAGAATAAGAACAGGGGTATTTGGGCGTTTAGCGACTTCTGCATGATTCAGGTTGTGCTTTGTAAACTGCGTTGAGGCACGAGAAGAGGAAGAATAGGGATACTTTTATAAACAAATAGCTCCTGTGCTTTTAAGGAAAAGCTTGGAAGCGTATGAGCTCAGAAAGTGGAACGGGTGGCTCTGGACGAAGCTGCCAGTGGTCAGAGGAGGAGCCATTCGTACCCTGATAATCGTCCTGTCGTCTTCTCCCCCCCCCCCCCCCCCCAGGGTTCCCCCACAGCAGAGTTTCAATTCCTGGTGATTTGGAGGTGGAGGCTTGGGATGGTGAGGTTTGGGAAGGGACCTCAGCAGGGTATCCTGCTTCTGAAATCCCTCCAAAGCAGCCATTCTTCACCCAGGGGGAACTGATTTCTGTCATCAGGAGATCTCCAGGCCCTGCCTGGAGGTTGGCAACCCTGACTCCATAACATTCTGTTCCTCCACTGTTTTCCGTTTCTCATCTCCACACACTCCACCTTTCCTGAGGAGGGCGGGGTTTGGGGAGGGAAGGGACTTAACGGGGGTATAATGCCATAGAGTCCGCCAGCCAGTTTGGTGTGGTGGTTAAAAGTGGCGGACTCTAATCTGGAGAACCGGGCTTGGTTCCCCACTCCCTCACATGCAGCCAGCTGGGTGACCTTGGGTCAGTCACAAGTTCTCTCAGAGCTGTTCTCTCAAGAGCAGTTCCTTCAGAGCTCTCTCAGCCCCGCCCACCTCACAAGGTGTCTATTGTGGGGAGAGGAAGGGAAGGAGCTTGTAAATTACCCTGAGATTCCAAGTGAAGGGTGGGGTATAAATCATCGTCATCATCATCACCATCATCATTATCATCATCTCCTCCTCCTCCTCCTCTCTGTTGGTCTCCTAAGGTCTTTACTTAGCTTTGCTGAATTCATTCTTCAAACCAAATCGAAGTTAAGCGACAGCCGCCCATTCTCTCCATTAGGAGAGGAATGCAAAACGCTCTTTGCCTTTTTGGATATAAACATGCACTTGCTTGCAGATGCACACAGACTATGTTGCGTTCAAAGAGCTGAGAAGTTACCTAGGGTTGCCAATCTCCAGGTGGCGGCTGGTGATCTCCCGGGATTACAGCTGATGTCCAGGTGACAGAGATCAGTTCATCTGGAGGAAACGGCCACTTCGGAAGCGGGACTCTGAGGCATTATACCCCACTGAAGCCCCTCCCCTCCCCAAACCCCGCCGTCCTCAGGCCCCACCCCCAAAATCTGTAGGCATTTCCGAACTCAGAGCTGGTAACTCTAGTGGGGGCTCCAGGTTGGGAAATTCCCGGAGCCTGGGGAGGGCAAAGTTTCAGGAAGGGAGAGACTCCAGCAGAGTATAATGCCCTAGAGCAGGGGTGTCAAACTCATTTGTTCTGTGGGCCAGATCTGACATAAATGAGACCTTGTTGGGCCGGGGGCCGTGTGTGTCATAAAATGTAATGCCAGGTAGCGGAGGTATAAACTTTATAAAGGACACAAAAACAAAGGGGTTTTTTTTAACTTAAAATAAAAACATGCTTAAAACATTAGCACTCTTGCAATATTTTGTGTATTTAACAGTGTCTGATAACTGACACCTCTTGCTCTGAATTATTGCATCCAAACGTCTGAGCTGTTGCAATCTTGCGTATGCAGTTCAGGTGTGTATCTGTAAGCTGCAAACCTATGATGACGCAGCAGCAGCAGAACTGGAAGAAGCAGCAGAAGACAGCCAGTTCCACTGTGGGCCTGATAGAAGCCCTCCGGGGGAGGGGTGTCGGTCTGATCCGGCCCCTGGGCCGCATGTTTGACACTCCTGCCCTAGAGTCCACTTTCCAAAGCAGCCATTTTCTCCAGGGGGACAGAAGTCTAGGGGATTTCCAGGCCCCACATGGAAGGTAGCAACCCAGAGGAGGTCCTCTCTCTTCACTGAGAACCTTCAGTCTGTGTGGACAGGGTCCAGCCCTCCAGCCTACCCAGCGCTAGTTATGCCGGCCTCGCTGAGGATTCCCCGGAATTACAGCTCATCTCCAGGCTACAGAGATCAGTTCCCCAGGAGAAAATGGAGGCTTTGTAGGGTGGGATCTATGACATTCTAGAAGAAGAAGAAGAACTCAATGAAATTGCTGAGCACTCAATGAAATTGCTGAGCGGTCAGGTTAGAATGGATAAAAGGAAGTCCTTCTTCACCCAAAGAGTGATTCACACATGGAATCCACTGCCACAGGAGGTGGTGGCGGCTACAAGCATGGACGGCTTCAGGAGGGAATTGGATCAACATATGGAGCAGAGGTCCATCAGTGGCTATTAGCCACAAGGTATAGGGACTCTAGGGCAAGGGATGCTGTGTATTCTTGTTGCTTGGGTGGGGTCAACAGCGGGAGGGCTTCTAGCGTCCTGGCCCCACTGCTGGACCTCCTGATGGCACCTGGCATTTTTGGCCACTGTGTGACCGAGTGTTGGACTGGATGGGCTATTGGCATGATCCAACATTGGCTTCTCTTATGTTCCGAAGAAGAAGAAGAGGAGGAGGAGGAGGACCTCCTCCTCCTCCTCCTCCTCCTCCTCTCAGAGAGGCTTACAAGCTCCTTTCCCTTCCCCTCCCCACAACAGACACCCTGTGAGGTAGGTGGGGCTGAGAGAGCTCTTTTCAGAACTGTCCTTGAGAGAACAGCTCCGACAGAACTATGGCTTGCCCAAGGTCATCCAACAGCTGCGAGTGGAGGAGTGGGGAATCAAACCCAGTTCTCCTAGATTAGAGTCTGCACACTTAACCACTACACCAACTACCCAGCTGAGGGTCCCTGTCCTCCCCAGGATCCACCCCTAAATTAGAAGCCCTAACCCCCCCCCATCCTACATCTGTGGTAGCGGTGGGTGACCTCCCAGCCTTACCTAGGCGACAACCAAGGAGAGAACCGGTCCTGGAGTAACAGCAAGGTTCACATGTCCAATTGCAAGCAAAGGCAGCGTTTTACAGGAGAAATGTCTAAATATCGCATCCAAGGTCGGATCCCTCATCTCTCCCCCCCCACCCTCGCATTCTGGCCTGTTGAGAGGTCTCCCAAGAAGATCTTGTGTTGAGAACCGCCGGAGCCCGTTGCCGCCTGGATTTGTGGAGGATTAAAGTTAATTAAAGAGTTCTTGCCTGGCTTCCATTTTCTCCTATCTGCCAGCTATTTACATGCTAATGTAGATCTTGCCAGGGAGAATAGCGAAGGTGTCAGCGCCGGGCACATTATCATGTGAGGAAACAGTGGAAACTAATGAGATGAGAATTTTATTTATATATATAAATGAATGAATTGGAAGTCTTGTCGCGCTGTTTTATTTTTTTTTTTTAAGGGGTTTTTTGGCATATTTTCAGGAGTGTGTGTGTGTGATCCGCCCGAATATAATTCAGCGCTGTAAAGGTTACGTCGTGTGCTGCATAAAAATGGCCCGCATTATATACTAATGTCTTAGCACAAGCAATTTCATAAATAGAGTGGGGGAAAGTATGAGGGTGGGTGGTACAAGCACATTTCAAATGCAAAGTTATTCCCCCCTTCTTTTGGGGAGTGGTAGGAATTCCGGGGTGGGGGGGACGAGAAGACCATGGCATTTTTTGGCTGGGTTCAGCGTTGACCCCAGGAAATCTTAAGTGAATAGGAAGGTCATAGGAAGCAATGATTTTCAACGGCCCTGCTTACAGAGTCCAAGTGAAGGGCGGGGTATAAATCCAATCTCTTATCTTCTTCTTGTATTTTCTTTTTCTCTCTCTTGTTTAATTAGGGATCGCAAGTCCCCCCAGGGGGTGGGGAAACCCCCGCCCCAGAGGCCCGTTCCTCGGCACCGCTGGATTGGGCCCCGGGGGGAACTCCACCCACCCGGAAGTGACGGGGGCACGCTGGGGGCCCCCAGCGTGCCTGGCGTCCTCCCGTCACTTCCGGGTGACGTGCGTGTGGCGCGCGCACAAGACACCGTCCAGGAGCCCGCTGCTCCCGGCGAAGATACACTTGGCAACCCTATGTTTAATGCTGTTGGAGAAGATCTTGCAAAAGGGAGATGGGAAGAAAGATCAAGATGGGTAGCCGTGTCAGTCTGTCTGCAGCAGTAGAAAAGAGCAAGAGTTCAGGAGCACCGGAAAGACTGACAAAATTTGTGGCAGGGGAGGAGCTTTCGTGAGTCAGTGCGCACTTCTTCAGATACCTTATGCAAGTTTCTTCATAAGGTTGATGGATTTATATTCTCTACGGTTAAGTGCATGGACTTGAATCTGGGAGAACCGGGTGTGATTCCCTACTTCTCCACTTGTACCTTCTGAATGACCTTGGGCAAGCCAGGGGTAATTTCCTGCAGGAGCGCACAGGAGTGGAGCTCTGGCAGTAAAAAGCCCAGGGGGCGGGCATATGAAACAAGCCCCGCCCCCTGCTCCCAGCAGCCCTCAGTCTGAGCAAGAAGTAGTCAGGTAAGTTGCAGAGCTCCCCCCTGGCCTCCCAGCCCAAAACAGTCCAATGGCACCTTTAAGACCAAGTTTTATTCAGGTACAAGCTCTCCCTCCTCTGCGAGGACAAATCCCCCCCCCCCAATAGCTAGCAATCCAAAACAGTCCAGTGGAACCTGAGCGGTGGGTGTTGCCTTCTGATACACTTCTGGTGATGTCAGGGGGTGTGGCATATGCAAATGAGTTATGCTAATGAGCTCATGCACCTCTTTTTCTACTAAATGGCCCCTGGTCCTGGCACAGCTGTTCTTGAAAAAAGAGCAGTTTCTGGCAGAGCTCTCTCAGCCCCACCTACCTCACAGGGTGTCCATTGTGGGGAGGGGAAGGGAAAGGAGTTTGTAAGCCGCTCTGAGACTCCTTTGGGTATAAATCCAATCTCTTCTCTTTTCTTCTTCTTTAAGGGGTTGCCTTCCGTGGAGATAGATCTAGGATGGGTCACTGTGTTAGTCTGTCTGTAGCAGTAGAAAAGAGCCAGAGTCCGGTAGCACCTTAAAGACTAACAAAATTTGTGGCAGGGGAGGAGCTTTCGTGAGTCACTGCTCACTTCTTCAGATTCTAGCTCAGGGGTGTCGAGCTCATTTCTTCCGAGGGCCAGATCCAACATAAATGTCACTTTGTCGGGCCAGGCCATATGTGCCCCAAAACGTAATGCCAGGTACTGACGATATAACCTGGATAAAAGACGGCAGCTGGTAAGCTCCGAGTTGGTGTCTTCTCACTGCAAGGCCTTGTGGTTTGGGAGGGGGTGCAAAGGGAAACCCGTATGGGCGGATTGGAGAGCCAGTGGTGCAGCCTTGGGCAGACGCTCCCACGCGGCCTCGCTGCTGCAGGCAAGGTTCCACCATGCTGAGGCCACCGTTGGGGTGGCTCTGCCCACTCACCCCCCCCCCCCCCCACCACACCCCTCACGTCCCCCCTC
>NW_015173129.1:487156-492636 GCF_001447785.1 Gekko japonicus
GAAAGAAAGGCCTCTCAAGAATAATTAGCCGTGTCAGTCTGTCTCTACGTCCGTCCGTCCGTCTGTCTAGAGTAAATAATAACTCTCAGGGCTTTTTTTGTAGAAAAAGCCCAGCAGGAACTCATTAGCATAATAGGCCACACCCAGCAGCAGCAGGAACTCCTTAGCATATTAGGCCACATCTCTGGCAGCATAGCTCATTAGTGTATTAGGCCACACTCCATGCCTTTCCTTGGCTTGCCCGGGCGCCCCGCAATTGCGGAGAGCCCAGGCAAGCTGGCCCTTGAAGGGGGAGGCAGTTTAAATTACCTTCTCTTGGGTTAATTAGGTGCCCCGCGGCAGTGGGGAGCCAAAGCAAGCTGGGCCTTGGACAGGCCGAGAAAGGCACGGGGAGATATTTAAATACCTCCCCGATCCTTCCAGGTGGGGACCTGCCCCGCCGGCCTCGGGATCGCTCTCCAGGCCTTCCCTCTGTAGCCAGGCACGCAGAGGTTTTGGCTGTAGTGGGCGTGGCCAGCTCTGAAGCCAGCTGGAACTCCATTCCTGTGCGTTCCTGCCCCCAAATAGCCCTGATTACTCTAGGTAGCAGCCACTGCCAAGTCAGCCTTTTACCATCTGCGGCTGATTAGGCAGTTGGTTCCCTTCCTCGAACGCAATGACCTGGCAACGGTGATCCATGCTATGGTCACCTCGAGATTGGACTACTACAACGCTCTCTACATGGGGCTGCCCTTGTCTCAAATCCAGAAGCTGCAGCTAGTGCAAAATGCGGCAGCCAGGCTGCTGATGGGGCTCCCTATTTGAGATCACATCCGACTTGTGCTGAAGGCACTGCACTGGCTGCCAATAGCATACCAGATTTGTTTCAAGGTGCTGGTTTTGACCTTTAAAGCCCTATATGGTCGGGGGCCTGCCTACCTGATGGACCGCCTTTCCCCATATGTCCCCCAGAGAGCACTGAGGTCAGGGATGCAAAATCGCCTGACTCTCCCTGGCCCAAAAGACGCCAGACTGGCCATCACGAGGGCCAGGGCCTTTTCAGTGGCGGCTCCACACCGGTGGAATGAGCTCCTGGAAGACATCAGGGCCCTGCAGGACCTTTTACAGGTCCACAGGGCCTGTAAAATGGAGCTCTTCCACCAGGCCTTCGACTAGGAGCAGCCACTGATGAATGTACCATCATAATATGCCACGGCCCTGTTATAACGTCGGATGGTCTTTTCTAACTGGATCATGTACAGGAAACTGCCACCATCTGTCTGCCCTGTTTGTACTAGCACTTTATGTAATTGTTTTATTATGAATTTTATAGTATTAATTGATCTTATTGTATTTGTCTTATGTAAGCCTCCTTGAGCCAGTTTGTACTGGCAAGGCGGGGTATAAATTGGAAGTAAGTAAGTAAATAAATAAATAATTGAATGCAGACTTAGCCACAGTAATCATAACCATCAGCAGCAGTAGCAGGGCCATGGCTCAGTGGCAGAGCATCTGCTCGGCATGCTGAAGGTCCCAGGTTCAATCCCCGGTTGGAGGGATAAGATAGCAGGTGATGGGAAAGCTAGTGGACCTGAGACCCAGAAACCAGTCAGAGCAGATAGTACTGACTTCGGTAGACCAAGGGTCTGATTCAGGCAGAAATCTTTGCGTTGCCTCTTTTCTGTTACTAACTGATCAGGGAGAGATGGCTAGATAGGCCCTACGCAGTGACTGGCACATAGCCACCACACTGTTTTTTCTCAAGCGCTCCAATATTTGGCTTCTTCCTCGGGCACCGTTTCTGTTTCCTGTGACTCCTGGTGGTGCCACCACGGGGAAGGCCTTTCCACCAGTTCGTCTGCCTTTGGTTTTCCTCCATGGCCGCTTGCACGACTCTCCTAGTTTGGAATGGGGAAGTTGTTTCACGGGATGACTGGGAAACGAGGAAGGTGGTGCCGAGTTATTTTGTTTCCTTATGTAATAGATTTCTGCGCTGCCTCATCAGGGTTCTGCTCTAGGTAGCTTGCTGCTGCTTTGTACAGTGGGACATCTAGGCAGGGAGAGTATCCATCTTGCACCTCTGAGTTTGTATTGTAAGGTGATGGGAGTTGGACTTTCCATCTTATTCAAAGGAATGACATATGATGGTGGACTAGGGTTGCCAAGCCTGCAGGTGGGGCCTGGAGATCTCCTGGAATTACAACCGAGCTCCAGATGACAGAAACCAGTTCCCCTGGAGAAAACGGCTACTTTGGGGGGTGGACTCTGTGCCCTTATACCCTGTGGAGATCCCTCCCCTCCTCAAATCTTGCCTGCCCCCGGCTCAACCCCCCCCCCAAATTGCCAGGGATTTCCCAACCTGGAGTTGGCAACCATACAGGGGACAAGTTGCATTGTGACAATCCTGGACAATTGCCAGGCCAAAGGCTCCAGGTAGCTAACCCACTAAGCTTGATAGAAGATTTAAGCAAGGAAAAAACAACAACTGAGAATTTGTTTCAGTACTCCAGTATGCTCTAAAAACAGATATTTTTTCCTTTTGCATGTGCGTGCAAAGCCAGAAACCCCGTTCAGCTTTGCAGACCCCCGCTTCAAACATTTTATTTGCATTCTCAAGATCTGCATGTCTCTCTTCCATATTCCCCAGGGGTAAACAAGCCCTCTGTCTACGTGCGAGCTTATCCCAATCCTTTCTACTCTAGCTGCTTTTGGTTTGCAAAGAACTGAACGAACTTAGATGGGAAACTGCCTTTGCCATATGGGGGGGGGAGCTTTCTGGGGGTCTTTGCTTTCCTAGGGAAACAGTCCTAGTAGAGCTGTGAATTACGTCTGTCTGCCTTGCCAGTTGATACGAACACCTTGGAAGAGGTTTGCTTCGTTGGAGAGCGACCTTTATTTGCCACGGCATAAAATAAAATAGAACATATCTTTCGGGGTGCTTTTTGAACCCGAAAGCCGATATGCCAACAAGGTAGAGGCTGCCAAAGAGAAGAGATCCCCTAATAAAAATGTAAGGGGCTGCGGTGGTTCAAGCGGTTAAGACACTGAACTGCAAACTGGAAGGTTGGTAGTTCGGCAGTTCGAGACCCGAGTGCCGCGTTACGGAGTGAACTCCCGTCTCTGGTCCCAGCTCCTGCCCACCTAGCAGTTCGAATGCAAGACATTGTAAGTAGATAAATAGGAACTGCTTCGGTGGGAAGGTAACAGCATTCCATGTGCCTCGGCGTCTAGTCATGACGGCCACGTGACCACGGAAACGTCTCTGGACAGCACTGGCTCTTCGGCTTGGAAACGGAGATGAGCATCGCAACCCTAGAGTCGGATTCGACTGGCTTTCGAGCAAGGGAAACCTTTACCTGATAAAAATGTGGAAGATTGCTTCTCTGCAGCCTTGAAAAGTCTGAAAAGGCATTTTTAAAATTGCAAACAGAAGTGGCTGCTGGGGAGAGAATACTGGGAATTTGGTGCAAATTTTCGATCCGTGGGTGGCGTGCTGAATTCTTTGCTTTCCAAGCCCAGAGGGGCATGATGCCATAAGAACAACCAATCTTAGCTAGAACTCTTTACCTCCGCGATGGCTGCATTAGGGCTGAATTTGATCCCAGGTTTCTGGAAGCAGGTCTATGGGGTCACCCAGGATCTCTTGAGGAAGCAGTGTTGGGAGTCTCTATGCACCTGGGGACTTTGGAGGGAGATTGGGGTGTCGGCTACTCAAAGGGTAATTAAAAAGCATTGATGCAAGATTAGTTAGAGCCTCGGGATTTGAAGGTGGGTGTGTCCAGTAGTTAAAAGATGTTGGAATAGCGTCCATAATGAGATTTATTTATAGTACGCCTTTCTCACTCTTGGTTTTACGATAGAGTCTCCGCTGAATCCTAGAGTGGCGTGACATCACTTCCGGGTTTGTCCTGGAAATTATGTAAACCATTGCATCCAACAGCGTTGTTTCCTCAATTTCCCCCTGCTGGTCTTCCAAGAAGCCTCAAGGGTTTGTCATTTGGTGGCAGGAGGTAGAGTGGGAGAGCCGGGGACCCTGCTGCCAACGGTTGCTTAAAAAAACAACAAAACGTATTTAACGGAATGATTTTATAATAAGAATCTTTCTTATTCTTGGAATCACCTTGCTTGTCGGTATAAGGAACAAAAAAAAATGTAGTTCTGCTTTTCTGCATCGATTTAGATGGCCTCATAGAAGACTTGCCATATCAAGAGAAGAACACCGTGTCTGTGTATTATTTTATAACCAAGCATTTACCATGCTGTGAGGTACCAGGTGATGACAGGCCGTGTCCAATGCACCCTCTAAGTTGTGGAGTCTTGTGTGCAAAAGTTCTATTCTTGTGAGCTACAGGCATTAAAGTTGTAAGCAAGCAATTTGGCTACTGCGTAGATTAGTTTGCTCTGGAGCCATCCATCCTGAGCTAAGACAAAAATGTATGAGCTGGAGGCTAAAAAACTGTGAGCTAGCTCACACTAACTCATCTTAGAGGAAACACTGGCCGTGTCTGTCATATATCACCAAAGTCAAGGCCAACAGTCAGGGATTCTATTAGCTTCTCTCCCCCCCCCCCAAAGGGATTGAAGCAAGGAAAGTGTCAGCAAGCTGCCATGGTGTTCTGTGTTGCTGGTTCTTCTGTACAGTTGCTACCCCCCCCCCCCTTTGCCTGTGTGCTATTATTTTACTCTGCTGTAATGCCTAAGCCAAACAACTGGAGGACGTACTGGGGGAGTTCGCTTCATTGCCAGCTTGTTGCTTTTAGAGCCTGAGAACTGCACCTGTGTTATGTCTGGAGATAGCCTGGTTCTCAGGGAATGAGCGCGCAACCGTTTCCTTTCACCCGCCAGCGGGAAAGTGACCCATTGGTTCTGTATCTGTTTCAAATCCCTTTATTATGCTTGCCCTAACCGTTTGTAGTCAGTTCTAACAAAGAACGTGTTTGAGTGTCTTTCCAATGCTTTGAAATAAATTTTGCTTTTCTTGAAAACGTGGATTTATTCTCGATGCTTGGGGATCCAACAGAAAGTCTGTCCCCCCCCTCCACTCTCTGCAAATTTTAATTTTTAATAAATTCTTGCCCAAGTAGGATTTAGGTCTTATCTCATAAGACATATTTAGAGCGCTTAGCATGGTAAAGTGATTTGTTGGGGGAAGGAATACGGGCCGCTGAAAATAGGAGGTTTCTGCATGCCTGCCCCGGATGCCGGGAAGAGTGTCGAAAACCTGACGAGTCGTCAGGGCAGACGCCGGGTGCAAGCTCGGAATTATTAATTAAGACTTGGCACCTCTGCCTCTTGAGCTGTCAGGGATGGCTGTGGTGGTATCGGAGAAAAGCTCTGTCGGGATAAGTCGGTGAGGTGGGCAACCCAGGGTGGATAGCGAGGGAAATCTTAAAGCTGTCTCTGCTGCAGAGGTTACTTTGGCCCCCACCAAGTGTTTCTACAAAGTGGTTGGCCAGGGCAAATGAAAACCACAGTGTTGTTTTTCTTCTTGCACCTCTTTC
>NW_015173129.1:492649-502678 GCF_001447785.1 Gekko japonicus
AATATCCCTCTTCTCCCATACTCGGGTTTCTTCTCCATGCATAGCTCTTCCTCCTGAGGCAGACATTTTGCGCTTGGCTTCACCTCCTACGGCAGCCATTTTGTGGTTGCCGCCACCATCCTGTGTCACAATTCCGAAGGTGCCCACAAGCTGAAAAAGGTTGGGATCCCGTGTTGCAGAGGCTTACAGAATTTAATTCTGGCATAAGCTTTTGTGAGTCAGAACTCCCTTGAACAGACGCATGCAGTCTACATTCAGGGGTGCGTGTGCAATGTGGCCCACAAGTTCCACCCCCATTTTGTTGATTTAACCTGGTTACTGGCTCTGCTGAGGCTGACTACTCCTCCGATTAGGATGAAGCATGGAGCAACCCAGCCTCCTCTGAAGTCAGCCCAGAAGAGGAACACCTAACAGCACCTGAGGGAGAAGAGGCCCCAGCAGCTGCACAGGAGGTGCAGCCTGATAGAGAGACAGATCCAGAGCCTGGCCCCAGCACCCCCAGTTGCAGACACCCCGAGGCCAGACTCCCCGTCTAGTTCTCCCGAGTGCCCCAGACGTAGGGCAAGCCAGCAGCTGGATGTGCAAGAGCGAAGGAGGAGTGCCAGACTGCAGCTCTTGCAAAGGCAACGTGAGGGGCTGTGAGTCTTTGCAGGTTGCCTCCCAGGGAAGGGAGGACCTGGTCATGAACACCCCCATGCACCTGCCTCAGCGCGGAAGCAACCGTGAGTGCTCGGACTTGATCCTGGCTGTTAGCCTCCGCTCCTTGCTCCTAGCTCCTGCAACCTTTGGCTGATTTCCCGGCTTTCTGACCTTCGGCTCTGTTGCTCGACTTGATTTCAGACTGCGTATCCAGTTCCCAGTGCATGGTATCCGTGGTGACTGGCTGACCCACCACAACCTGCTGAGTATTAAAGCAGCTTAGATGCCAATGAAGCAATGCCACGAGACATGACATTCCCCCCCCTTTTTTCCTTCAAAGCAGAGGACCAGATTTCAAGTAGTGATACTGAGTGGAGGTTGAAGGATTAACCCTTCCCTCTCCCTTCCCACAGCACCCCCAAGGCAAATTGAGGCAGTGAGCTCTGTGTCATTGGTTTGAACCCTGTTGCTCAGTGTCCATTCACGATGCCATTGCATAAGATAAATCAAGATGGGTAGCCGTGTTAGTCTGTCTGTAGCAGTAGAAAAGATCAAGAGTCCAGTAGCACCTTAAAGACTAGCAACATTTGTGGCAGAGTATGAACTTTCGTGAGTCACTGCTATGTCTGAAGAAATGGGCAGTGACACCTGAAAGCTCGTACCCCGCCACATGTGTTGTTAGACTCTGGCTCTTTTCTGATGTCGTTGCATGTCGGAGAGAAGGAGATGGATTTGGACATGGAAAACCAAGTCCTCATTCCACACCATGGTGTATCGACGCCTGGGCCTCCCTCGCCCAAAGGAAGTCAGGTTGACGGCAGCTAGGACCAGGGCTTTCTCATTTGTAGCTCCATCCTATTGGAACGAGCTACCTGCCAAGATCAGGGCCCCGTGGGACCTTTCACAGTTCCGCAGGGCCATGAAAACAGAGCTTTTTAGGCAGGCGTTCCGTTAGGAGCGGCGTCTTACCAGCAGTGCCCTGTGTGAACTCAGGCCCAGCATGACCTAGCGCGGTGGCACCGCTGAATGTGTCCTTAAACTGCACTCTATTTCTATCGCCATCGAAATTATGTTTTAAATTGATTTGTCTGTGTTTTAAATGATTTATTGTATTTTATCATTTGTAAAATGTATATTGTTCATCAGTTTTGTGGAAGCCGCCCTGAGCCCACCTCGGTGGGGAGGGCGGGGTAAAAGTTAAAGTAATAAAATAAATAAAATAAAAACTTGCAGGGCACAGGTTTAGAAGAGGGCACCGTGCGAGTCTTCAGCTAGGGTTTCCCGGCTGCGAGGCCTGAGGCATTCATCATATAATATGGACAGTTTGGCTCAGAAGAATTCCAAGATAAGAGGGCGAGATTTGCACACAAATTCACTGCAAAAGCCATCTCTGCTCTGTTTGAAATCTGCCTTCGTTTCCAACATAACTCCAGTACATGCCTCCTGGCATGGAAACTTTTCTCTGCAAGGCTCAGAGCCACTGTGGAGTAGAAAAATAAATGTCCCAGGTGGAGGCCCTCCCATCAAGTGCAAAAAAAATCCCTGGCCCCTGGGAGAGGCACACCACCCTTCTTTCTCTTCTCGGTCCTCCCCTCAGAGATCTGCTAGCATCTCGCAGAATTGTTGCCGTCCAAGTACAATATTTTGCTTCCCCCCCCCCTCCTCTGGGGCTTCTGTGTTTCGGTGTCTCTGTCTCCCAGTTGCGACGGCATCATTAGCGGAGCAATGCGGCTGCCGTAATTAGTGTGGGAGTTGTTCACAGCCGCGCATTATTTCATCGTGGCAAGGCTCCCCTTTAATCTGCATAGGCCATCTGCTTCGCTTCTTAACTAAAAGCCGTTTCTGGCGGCTTTCGTGCAGGGTGCGGCGTGGGGAAGCTAGAAACGTTTCTGTGCTTATTCAAGTGCGAGAAGAGCGGCCCCTTTGATCAGCCATCTTTGTTTCCGAAGGCTTACACCCTGCGTTTGTGCCGCGCGTGAGTCATAACTCGACTTCTGTTTTGACAACATTTCGAAACAGTTGCGGTTGGGTGTCTGATACTCTTGCTCTTTCACTCTATCACATTTGTTTTTTTTAAATCTGCTGTCTTTCAAGGAGCTCATGGGTGGCATATATGGTCCTCCCTGCCTTCATTTTGTTCTCAGTTTGGTGTAGTGGTTAGGAGCGTGGACTCTAATCTGGGAGAACCGGGTTTGATTCCCCATTCCTCCACATGCAGCCAGCTGGGTGACCTTGGGTCAGTCACAAATTCTCTCAGAGCTGTTCTCTCAAGGACAGTCCTCGAGAGAGCTCTCTCAGCCCCACCTCACAGGGTGTCTGTTGTCGGGAGGGGAAGGGAAAGGAGACTGTAAGCTGCTCTGAGTGAAGGGTAGGGTATAAATCCTCCTCCTCCACTTCTCCTCCTCCTCCTCCTCTTCCTCCTCCTCGGGAGGTGAGAGAAAGAAAGAGGGACTGATCTAAAGGCACCCAGAAACCTCCATGCTTAAAGATGGAACATTGGATGTCTCTAGTCAGCCCTCAGATGACAGACAACACCATACTCACTATTGTTACCAGAATGGCTGGTGGATAGCAGTGTTCCCTCTAAGCTGAGTTAGTGTGAGCTAGCTCACAGTTTTTTACCCTCTGGCTCACACATTTTTTGGTCTTAGCTCAGGAAAGATGGCTCCAGAGCAAACTAATTTATACAGTAGCCAAATCACTCACAACCAATGCTCCTTCTAAGTTGTGGAGTCTTGTGAACATAAATTCTACTTTGTGAGCTACCGGCATTAAAGTTGTGAGCGAGCCAGTTGGCTGCTGCATAAATTAGTTTGCTCTGGAGTTATCCTTCCTGAGCTAAGGCAACAATTTGTGAGCTGGAGGCTAAAAAGCTGTGAGCTGGCTCACACTCACTCAGCTCAGAGGGAACACTGCTCACACCTTTAATGCCAGTAGCTCACAAAGTAGAATTTTTGCTCACAAGACTCCACAGCTTAGAGGGAGCACTGGTGGATAGAGGACGTCGTGCCCCGCATATGCAGGCCTTCTTGTTTCCTTGGAAAATGGAATCACCATAAAAAGAAACCACTCACTGTCAATTGCAAGTTATCCCTAGGTAATATCCAGTGATCCGAACAGAGTCTTTGGGAGGGAAGGTTGCTTGGTAGATGCCTGGAAAGGATTCAGCGGGTGCCGTGTTGGGGACCCCTGGTTTAAACTGTTCAGGGATTTCCCCCCCCCACCCCCCAAACTGGATTTGTCACGGTACTGAACTAGCCTTTAGCTCACTTCCAATCTGGGGGTGGCCGTTCAGGAATAAACACCCTGATTTGCACAGTGACAACGACGATGATCGCAGCCTTTTGAGAGAGCAGTGTTATTGGAACCCAATTTCCTATTTGGTAGGGGCTCAAGTGCTTTGCCCCACGCGAGGGTTCTAATGGATTCGGTCTGCGTTTCGAGTCACCTGTAGCAAAGCAACTGGGGAATACCTTGCACACCTCAGGCACGGATGTTTCGGCACTGCAAAAGAGCAGACAGGCCGTATATTTTCTCTCCAAGGGACACGGATTTTTCTCTAGCACTCTAATCTCCCTCTTCACAAAATCATGGTGGATATTCAGAGGTGAGTGTAGGAAACTCAGTGCTCTTCTGACGCTTTCCCTCTGCGTGCCCTGTCCACTCTATGCAGAAGGCTGAAGGGTTACGCTCAGTGCTCCCTCTAAGCTGTGGAGCCTTGTGAGCAGAAATACGACTTGGTGAGCTACTGGCATCAAAGCTATGAGCAGGTGATTTGGCTGCTGCATAAATCAGTTTGCTCTGGAGCCATCCTTCCTGAAATGTGTGAGCTGGAGGCTAAAAAACTGTGAGCTAGCTCACACTAACTCAGCTTAGAGGGAACATTGTAGGCCTTTCAGTTCTAGAACACTGAATTCAGAGGAACAGGGAGGCATGTAGCACTCGTCACTGCTATGGCTTAGGAAAGCGGCAATTCTGCATTGTTGGTGTAATAATAATAATAATACAAAGATCCCCGTCTTGGTTACCCCAGGGTGGCTGCCACTTGTAGCAGTCTTCCCTGTGATCTTGGGTAATAAGTGTGCTACATAAAGTTCACGTTCTTTGTGTTGGGGCTTATTAGCCAACACACTCAGTGGTCTGTGTGCATGGTGAGTAGCACAGAGAGAGAGAGAGAGAGAGAGAGACAGACAGACAGACAGACAGACAGACAGACAGACAGACAGACACACAGAGAGAGTGAACGAACACATACATAACTCCTGGCATCTCTTTGCCAGAGGACAAAATGAGGAAAAGCATTTTTCTTTCTTCAGACCTGCTTTCCTCCACATGGTTTGGCCTCAGTGCTGCCTGTCCAAGAACTATTTGGTACGTGTAAAGCATGCATTTACTTTTGTTGGTCAAGGTCCCCCAAGTAAGCTTTCATGGCCAGAGTGGGGATTTGAGCCTGCATCTCCCAGGTAGCAGAACAACCTTCTAACACTTAATACCAGTGAAACAGGTGAATGTTCTGCTAACTTGATTCTTCCAAAGCACAGCTCTCCTCCTCCTCCTCTTGTTCTTCTCCTCCTCCTCCATCTCCTCCTCTTCTCCTTTTCCTTCCTCCTCCTCCTCCTCTTGTTCTTCTCCTTCTCCGTCTCCTCCTCCTCCATCTCCTCCTCTCCTCCCCTTAGCGGTGGGAAGGGAAACAAGTTTGGAAGCCGCTCTGAGACCCCAAGTGAAGGGCGGGGTATAACTCCAATCTTCCCTCCCCCCCTCCTCCTCCTCCTCCTCCTCCTCCTCCACATAATCTTATTTATTATACCTTGCTTCTTTCTCCATAAAGTCCTCAGAACAGTTTGCAAGATTTAAAGACAAATATTTTCTCCGCTTGCCCCCAATATGTGAGCTTCCTGCCGCTCTACCTAAGAATTTGATGGTTTCCAAATGGCAGTTAATCCTCTTTCTTTCCAGGGTTAAGTATCTTACTGAGCGTTGAGTCGGAAGGACACTTGTATACCAACAGATCTCCCTGCCCTGTCACCCCATTATATGCTGGGGAGGAATTATCTACAGTCTGGCCATAATGAAGCATTATTGTGTTTGGGGGGAGGGTTGCAGAAAAACTGAGCCACATTATGTTGCTTGTAGAAGCCAAAAGGGCTGCATTTCAGGCTTTAAAAAAATCAATGTGTTTCACTCCGAATGAAATGTCTTTGGGGTGCTAAAACAATAATACATCAGCGGAGCTAGTCAATGTCTTCAGTATAAGAAGGGGTTTTTTTTGCTGTTGACATTGAAAACCAAGTAGAACCCAACTGGGTAACTATATTATACTGGTACAATGATTGGAAGAAAAAGTGTAAGTTCTTTAACCATACTCTCCTTTTTCAGTATAGGAACTGAAAAACCCCCCCCCCCCCTGCTCGAGAGAATCCTGCTAGCGGTACAAAAGTATTTAAAAGAAAACTTACATTGTTATAGCTGCTTAACAAAGAACCCTCTGAACTCATTGGTGTGGAAGCTGGAAAAGAAATGGGATTTCCCAACATGCCCACCCATTGATGGGTCGGATAATGTGATGATATTGGCACTCCAAGCTCTGTGAGGGAATCTAGAAGCCACCTGGGTCCCAGGTTTGTCGAGCCCTGGTGTATGGGATCGTAGGTAGAGAACCAGGTTGGTGTAGTGGTTAAGAGTGGTGGACTCTAATCTGGGAGAACCGGGTTTGATTCCCCACTCCTCCACTTGCAGCTGCTGGGTGACCTTGGGCAAGCCATAGTTCTGGCACAGCTGTTCCCTCAAGGACGGTTCTGGAAAGAGTTCTCTCAGCCCGACCTACCTCCCAGGGTGTGTCTGTTGTGGAGAGGGGAAGGGAAAGGGGTTTGTCAGCCGCTCTGAGACTCCGAGTGAAGGGCGGGGTAGAAATCCCCTCCTCCTCCTCCTCCTCCTCCTCTTCTTCCTGTTCCATCCCCCTCCTCTTTATATTATTTATGCTATTAATTAATTCACTTATGCCCTACCTTTCTCCCCACTGGGAACCCAAAGTGACTTACATTGCTTTCCTCTCCTTTTAGCCTCACCACAACCCTTTGAGGTAGGATAGACTGAGAATCTGTGACTAGCCCAATGTCACCCAGGGAGTGGCACGAGTGGGGATTCAAACCGGGGTCTCCCAGAACCCAGTCCGACATTTTTAGCCACTACGTCAAACTGGCTCAGTTCTGCTTTGCCCCCCTGTGCTCACCCTCCCCATGGCTTCGGGCCAGTTCCTGCCCCGTGACTGATAAATGCCCCTGATGGAGACAATGAACCTGTTTATCGATCCTGTGGAGTTGGGGGAAAAATGGGAATCAATCATGTCCTAAATGTAGCTGTCAGAGCCCTTGAACATCTGGCAGGGGAGAGACCAGAGCCGGCGATTGCCTGCAATTCCTGAATCTTTTGGCAGTAGCAACTCGAAGTCTAGGGTGTGTGGGGGGTCCCCAACCTGTGGGTACCTCTGGAATTCTGACAGAGAGTGGTGGGTGCAACAACAAAATGGCTGCTGCAGGAGGCGGAGCCAACTGCGAACTCTTTGCGAATGATGTTCTGCATAACTCTCATTGTAATTCTTCAGCATTTAAGGCAGAATATCAATTTGACAGTATACCTTTTAATCTACACAGCCAATCAGAAGCTGTGCTTGTCACCCCCCCCCCCCCCCCCTTGGCCCTGCCAAGTTTCTAAACACACTTGGCGGGCACCGGGAAAGGTGTTGGTGGGCGTCAACATTTAACTCTTCAACATTTGAGGCAGAAGCTCTGTTTGATAGGACAGTTATATCTGCATAGCCAATCAGAAGCCCTGCTGAGCACATACCGCACTTGGCCCTGCTCACTTTCTAAACACACTCAATGGGGAACAGGGAAAGTATTGGTGGCGCCCTTTGGCACTACATTTGGGAACCCTGATCTAGGGGACTATCCTGCATGCAGTGATCCAAAGGTGGCTATGGATCACTGCATACCGAGATTGTGAAAGGGGGTTGGAGCTAGCATGTTTTTATCCAGTAACGTGACCCTAATGTGAGGCTAAGCAGGGTCAGCACTCGGATGGGAAGCCACCAAGGAAGACTCTGCAGAGGAAGGCACTGGCCAATCATCTCCGCTTCTCACTTGCTTTGAGAGTCGGTTGTACATAATGGTGCCCTCCACTATTCATGAATGAGAGTATTCCCAGTATTCATGGTGAGAGCCAGTGTAATGTAGTGGACAGAGTGTTTCAAATCCCCACTCGTGCCATGGGAGCTTGCTGGGTGACCTTGGGCCAATCACACTCCCTCTGCCTTTCCTGCCTCTCAGGGTTGTTTGTGAGGATAAAATGGTGGAGAGGAGATTGATGTAAGTCGCTTTGGGTCCCCAAAGGGGCAAGATTGATGAGACACGAATTGGGGGGATATAGAGAATAAGAAGAGAGGAAGAGAAAAAAGGTAAAACAAAGAAAGAAGGAAGGAAGGAAGGAAGGAGAAGAGAGAGAGAAGGAAGGTAGGAGGGAGGGAGGAAGGAGAAGAGAGAGAGAAGGAAGGAAGGAAGGAGAAGAGAGAGGAGGAAGGAGGAAGGAAGGATGGAGGGAGAAGAGAGAGGGAAGGAAGGAAGGAAGGAAGGAAGGAGAAGAGAGAGAAGGAATGTAGGAGGAAGGAAGGAGAAGAGGGAGAGAAGGAAGGAAAGAAGGAGGAAGGAAGGAGAAGAGAGAAGGAAGGAAGGAGGAAGGAGAAGAGAGAGAAGGAGGGAAGGAAGGAAGGAAGGAAGGAAGGAAGGAAGGAAGGAAGGAAGGAAGGAAGGAAGGGGGTGTCTCTCAGCCAATTGCTTCCATAGAACATAACAACATAGAAGAAGCCAATGTTGGATCAGGCCAGTGGCCCATCCAGTTCAACGCTCTGTGTCACACATAGAAGAATAGCCACTCTCTGGTTTCATGGTTACCCGGACTAAGAGTAAGCTGCATCGTGCCTTAGCTCCTCAGTATTTCCTTTTTGAGAAAAATAAACTTTTGCAAGCCTTGACAGACTGTTTAGAAACTCTTTATCTGCCCACATGTGGCTGCAAAGCAGATGTTTTGCCCCCGGCAAGCTTGTCTTCCCCTGTGCGGGACTGCTGGGGCGCTGGTTATCTCTCTGCGCTTCTGTGATGTGTCTCCGCAGAACAGCTCCTTCCCCCTCCTCCCCCCCCCCACAAAAAGTTTGAAGTTCTTTTTTTTATAGCTTCCTTTTAATAAAAGTAGTCCTCTGTTCTTCAAGGGGGGGGCAGCGAGTCTCCTCTTCCCGAATGACCCCCATGCCGTTCACAAGGCTGCGTTGAAATTTTAATGATGTCAGTCGTGTTATTATTTTGGTTCCTGTGGACTTAAGGGGAGGGGGGAAGGAGCTTGCAATGGATCCTGTGAGACGGGTTGGACGGAAGTGGAGAAGGAACAGATCTGAAAGTTTGGATCGTGCATATATTAGAGGTAAGGGAAGAAATGGGGACTTAAAATAGGTCCAGAGAACTAATGAGCTAGATGAGGTGTGGTTGTCATCAAGTGATAAAATGATACAGAAATTGTACAATTTCTTATTAGAAGATCTTGTGAAAGATGACGATGTAAAAAGAGTAATGATTAATTGGGAGAAAGATATAGGGAAGAAGATAGATCTAGATAAGTGGACTAAGATGTGGGAATCAATCAAATATATGAGGGCCACAGCTTACAAAGAAAATGTAATCAAAATGTTCCATCGCTGGCATTGGACGCCAGAAAAAAATAGCCAAATGTTAACCAGGTTATTCATCGCAATGTTGGAAGTGTAAGGCCAACTCAGGGACCTTTTTTCATATGTGGTGGACCTGTAATAAAGTTCAAGGCTTTTGGAAAATGGTGAGGACACTAATTCAGGAAACAATGAAGAAGAATTTAGTGTTAGAACCTGAAGTATATTTATTAAATACTAGAAATAAGGCCCGTTGTGGAAATAAATACAACGGGATCTAGAAAGAGGCTCTGGGAGAGTGCACTGGCTTTGGGCAAACAGTGTCAATTTGCTGTGGCGACCTCACCAGGGTATAATGACAGAGTCCACTGTTTTCTCCAGAGGGACTGATCTGTGCTACCTGAAGAGCAGTTGTAATTTTGAGTGCTCTCTAGCCCTCACCTGGAGAGTGGCAACAATTGTTACACAGGCTCCACCCCTCAAATCTCCAGGAATTTCCATACCTAAAGCTGGCAACTTTATCTCCTCCCCTCTCAGCAGCCTCTTTCTAGGCAAAATTCTGTCTTTCTCATTAGCGGGGAGCAAAGCAGCTTACCTCATTCTCTTCGGCTTAGGTTAGGCAGAAAGTCTGTGGCTGGTCCGAAATCACCCAGGCAGCTTCCATAGGGATGCTCCTGCTG
>NW_015173129.1:503977-504149 GCF_001447785.1 Gekko japonicus
TACCATCCCGAGACCGACGGCCAAACCGAAAGGGTTAATCAAACACTTGAGCAATATCTTCGTTGTTTTACTAACTATCAACAAACTGATTGGTGCGACTTGTTGCCTCTTGCTGAATATTGTTACAACAATACATTACACAGCTCTACTGGTATGTCCCCTTACAGAGCTG
>NW_015173129.1:504585-545786 GCF_001447785.1 Gekko japonicus
ATCGCTGATGTGCTTGATTCCAAACTTAAGCGTGGTAAGCTCTGGTATCTCATTGAATGGGTGGACTTCGGACCCCAGCACCGTGAATGGGTGGAAGAAGGGGATATTCGGGCCCCTTATCTACTTCGGGAGTTCCACATGAAGTTCCCAGCCAAACCGGGAGGTCTCCCGCCCAATCCGGGAGTTCTCCCGCCCGGCCCGGGAGACAGTGGTTAATGTGTATTTTTGAGGGGGCAGTATGTCAGCAAGCTGCCATGGAGTTCTGTGTTGCTGGTTCTTCTGTACAGTTGCTACCCCCCCCCTTTGCCTGTGTGCTATTATTTTACTCTGCTGTAATGCCTAAGCCAAACAACTGGAGGACGTACTGGGGGAGTTCGCTTCATTGCCAGCTTGTTGCTTTTAGAGCCTGAGAACTGCACCTGTGTTATGTCTGGAGATAGCCTGGTTCTCAGGGAATGAGCGCGCAACCGTTTCCTTTCACCCGCCAGCGGGGAAAGTGCCCATTGGTTCTGTATCTGTTTCAAATCCCTTTATTATGCTTGCCCTAACTGTTTGTAGTCAGTTCTAACAAAGAACGTGTTTGAGTGTCTTTCCAATGCTTTGAAATAAATTTTGCTTTTCTTGAAAACGTGGATTTATTCTCGATGCTTGGGGATCCAACAAAACCACAGTTACAGATCCCAGAGGTAGTTTCGATCCAACAAAAGGTTAAGTTGCAAAAAAAAGAGTATATTTAGAAGGCCGCCTTCTACATCTTTTATATATATATTTTTTAAAAAACAAATTATAAGTGTTGCTACCCAGTGGGGACTCTAGAGACAGCTGATGTCCTCCTCTGCTCCCTTTTATCCTCACAACGACCCTGTGAGGTAGGCTAGGCTGAGAGTGGGTGGCTGACCTATGGATATCCAGCGAGCTTCCATGGTGGAGCGGGGATTCAAACTCGAGTCTTTCTCCCCGTGGGACCCAAAGTGGCTTGTCCAGTTTGCTGTAGTGCTAAAGAGCAGTGGACTCCAATCTGGGAGAACCAAGTTTAATTCCGCACTCCTCCACATGCAGCTGCTGGGTGACCTTGGGCGAGCCACAGTTCTGTCAGAGCTGTTCTCTCAAAAGTAGTCCTCAAAAGAGCTCTCACCGCCGCACCAACATCACAGGGTGTCTGTTGTGGAGAGAGGAAGGGAAAGGAAGTTGTAAGCCACTCTGAGACTCCAAGTGAAGGGCGGGGCATAAATCCAATTTATTTATCAAATTTCTCAAATTTCTACCCTGCCTTCCCAGCCAAGGCCGTCTCGAGGCAGCTTACATAAAATCAGCTTATATTTGCAAAAATAAAATAAAATATTTAAAACAATGCTAAAACTTCTTAACAATAACACAGTAGTTGCAAACAGGGGTCATTTCCTGCAGGAGCGCACAGGAGTGCAGCTCCGGCAGTAAGGAGCCCAGGGGGCAGGCACATGCAACAAGCCCCGCTCCCAGCAGCCTTCAGTCAGGCCACGAGGAGCAAGAAGCAGCCAGGTAAGTTGCAGAGGCCCCCCCCCCGGCCCGCCTTCAGGTACAAGCTCTCCCTCCTCTGCGAGGGCAGATCTGCGCGTCCCCCCCCCAATAGCTAGCAATCCAAAACAGTCCAGTGGCACCTTTAAGACCAAGTTTTATTCAGGTACAAGCTCTCCCTCCTCTGCGAGGGCAGATCTGCGCGTCCCCCCCCCAATAGCTAGCAATCCAAAACAGTCCAGTGGAGCCTCAGCGGTGGGTGTTGCCTTCTGACACACTTCCGGGGATGTCAGGGGGTGTGGCATATACAAATAAGTTATACTAATAAGATATGCTAACGAGCTCCTGCAGCTCTTTTTCTACAAAATGACGCCTGGGTGCAAGTATTGTTGTTGCTGGATCGATGGCTACCATATTAGTTCTTTCTTCCCAAAACCGGCTCCTAGGTCTACTTCAGGTGTCTTTCAGGTGGTTGGCACAGGCTAGTGTTATAAAGTCCAGAGACAGCAGGGCATCCTATCCCTCAACAACTAGTTGTTAATGAAGTTGAATGGTGGCGGTGGCTCCAAAAGCCTAGCGGAAGAGCTCCATTTTACAGGCCCTGATCTCTTCTTCTCATTCTCCTCCCCTCTCCCCCTTCCCATTTAATCCTCACAACCACTCTGTGAGGTAGGCCAAGCTCTGGAACACAAACAGGAGAGCAACAGGCTCTCTTTTAAACTATCTGGGCTTGGCTAGCCACGCCCGCTGGTGAGTTAATAACCAGTCAGAATAGTAATATAACCACTAACGGATACATCTCCCTCCAGAACCTTTCTTGTACCCTGATTGGTCTACTTCGCAGAGTAGCCAATCAGACTTTCCAGTTTACGATACCAGGCTAGATAGGGTTGAACTCAAGCTCAGGCATTATGTATACACAATACATCACAGCTTCCATGGGGATTCAAATAGGGATTCGAACCTGGCATCCATATATGCTGGTATGGCAATTGGCGCCAATTGTTTATGTGTTCATTTCGTTACATCTCATCTTTCTTCCCTAGCTTCCAGGGCCTAATGGGGATTTGAAACTTGGCCTCGCAGATCCAAAACGGACACTCTAACCCATACACAGCACTGTCTCTTGGATTGAGCTGAGATAGGTTTGCCACCTGCATTGTGTGTTGAAAAATAACGCATAATCTTGCACTGTGTATTTGGAGGGCATGCAGGAGATCTGTGGAAGAATCGTGGACCCGTCCCAAACTGGAAACCGGGGATTAGATTTTGAAATGAACACGAAAGGTGAGCAGCAAAATTTCAACCGGTAAAAAGAGTGATCATTGCAGCAGCTTCAAATTTGTTTTAATTTCCCCCTCCCTCCTCCTCGTGCTTTTCTCTGAGCTGATCTCTTTGTAATTTTAGAATTAACCGAGTTAATATTGACTGTGCCGCCTTTATGAACCTTTTAAGGTGGGTTCTTGGGGAATCGTATTACGGAGGCTTTTGTGAAACTGAGTGTCAATAATTGGCTAATTTCAAAATGCCCGTGTGTCTCTGTGCCATGGAGTCGTAGAGGAAATTGACCTTGCTAAATCATGGAGCGGCACCTGGCTTGTTATACCTCCGCCTGCTTCCAGCTCACAGCTTTTTCAAGCGGCACTTTGTTTTTTGTTGGACGGTGGGCAGAAAGATCCAAACCTGCAGGTCATGGAGAGACAACGGTGGGGCCCTTCGAGTCCAAACTGCACACTCACGACCAATGACCCCTCTAAGCTGTGGAGTCTTGTGGGCAAAAATTATACTTTGTGAGCTACTGGGAAGTTGTGAGCAAGCAATTTGACTACTGCATAAACCAGTTTGCTTTGGAGCCCTCCTTCCTGAGCGAAGACAAAAATGTGTGAGCCAGAGGCTAAAAAACTATCAGCTAGCTCACACTTACTCAGCTTAGAGGGAACACTGCTCACGACTGACAACTCAGTTTCTAGTTCCAAATTACAACTGCGTTTTGGTGTGTCTCTCTTCCCCCCTGCCAAGCTGTGAGCTTGCCGGTCAGTGGTTGAATATCCTCTTTTTGTTTGGAAAGCTGTAGGCAGTCTCCTATCTTGTAGAGCAGGGGCACTCACCAATACCTTTCCTTGGGCGCACCCAGCATTTTTTAGAAACTGGGCGGGACCAGGTGGACCTTTTGCCCAGCAAGGCTTCCGATTGGCCATTGGAAATTTGATTGGCTTTGGCAGCAGCTGCCACCACAGCACAAAGATCTCCACTGTGGGTGCAGTCAGACGGTGTGCTGAGAGCGTGCTGAGAGCTCTGGTTCTAACTGGATTATATTTGATCTGGATAATCGCGATCACATTTACCTGTCTTATCCCACCTCACCGCGCAGTCATGTCGTTCCCCGGCGTCTACACTACCAACGCACGGGAGCGTGCGTCGGCATTTTTAAATTATTTCCTCAGTTTGCACATGTGCATAGGCGCCCCTCCATAGAATGGGGGGGACTATCATGGCGCATGCGCAGAACCACCAGGGCGAATCAATCCAACTCCTCCAACAAAAGACTTCCCTTTAAAAGTTTGACCCGAAAATGGCCTCCGTGAGATCCCAAACTCATCTAAACTCTAAAACAAGTGACCGTTTAAATGTCGGTTTTCTGTGTTGTGAAACCGGAAGTGGCTTGACACCGGAGGAGCGATCACACGGGAAAAAATGCGGCTTTAAACGGGATAGCTGAGAAAACACCACTTTCGGACCTGGTAACAAAATACTCCAGGTTAAAGCGGTTTTGAGCTGGAAACCAACGGCTGGGGACAGGAGGCAGATGTTGACTGTGTGATCATGCATATAAAATCCGTTGCTGAAGCATGACGATACCAGATCAAACGGCGCGTCTGAACGCACCCTGTGTGTCTGAAGGTAAGGTGGGGCGGCCATTTTGTTTTTTTCTGGCTCTACCTCTGGCAGCAGCCATTTTGTGGCTGCGCCCACCAAACTGTGCCAGAAGTCCAAAGATGCCCTAGGGTTCAAAAGGCCTGTGTTGTAGAGTATGCCATAGAATCATAGAGTTGGAAGGGACCTCCAGGATCATCTAGTCCAGAGGTATCAAACATGTGGCCCAGGAGCCAGATCAGGCCCCCGGAGGGTTTCCATCAGGCCCACTGTGGAACCGGCCATCTCCTGCTTCCAGTTCTGCTGCTGCTGCAGCTTATCTTGCTACGCCAGACTTTCTTAATCACTCACCCATTTCATGTTTTAACCTGGGTCCTAGACTCAGAACTCTGAGCATGAGATTTCTGTGGTGAATGTCAATAAATCAAAAGTAGATTTGCAGCTTACAGAGCTAATGTTTTAAGCATGTTTTTATTTTAAGTTAAAAAAAATATTTGTGTTTGCGTCCTTTATAAAGTTTATATCTCCACTACCTGGCATCACATTTTATGACACACATGGCCCGGCCCGGTAAGGTCTCATTTATGTCAGATCTGGCCCTGATCTAGTCCAACCCCCTGTACAATGCAGGAAATTCACAACTACCCCCCCACCCCCAGTGACCCCTGTTCCATGCCCAGAAGATGACAAAAAGGCTCCAGGATCCCTGGCCAAACTGGCCTGGGGAAAAATTGCCTCCTGACCCCAAAGTTGTGATCAGCATTTCCCTGGGCGTGTAAGAAAGGGCCACGAGAACTAAGCACGGATGCTGCCCTTCCTCTTATAATCTGCCTAAGTTCACAGAATCAGCATTGCTGTCCGATGGCCATCGAGCCTCTGCTTAAAAACTTCCAAAGAAGGAGAGCCCACCACCTCCCGAGGAAGCCTGTTCCACTGAGGAACCGCTCTAACTGTCAGGAAGTTCTTCCTCATGTTTAGCTGAAAACTCCTATTGATTTCATTTCAACTTGTTGGTTCTGGTCCGACCTTCTGGGACAACAGAAAACAACTCCGTACCATCCTCTATCTGACAGCCCTTCAAGTACTTGAAGATGGTTATGATATCACCTCTCAGTCATCTCCTCTCCAGGCTAAACATACCCAGCTCCTTCAACCTTTCCTTATATTGTCCTAACTGACATTGGCTAGCTTGGTGTAGTAATAAAAAAGGTTGGGACTGGAGAAGTCTGGTTCCAAATCTCGGCCTGCTGTGACACTCCACAAATGACCATGGACCATGGACCCTTTCTTCTCAGTGTAACCCCCCTTTCACCATGGTTAGAAGGGTAAAGTAGGAAGAGGGAAGAATTGTGTTGCTTGGAGAGACAGGTGGGATGAAAAGATCCAGCAAGTGGTATCTTGATATAGGTGAAGTTTGTTTGAAAAAAGAAAATCCTGAACACTCTAGAACAGGGGTCCCCAATGTGATGCCCACGGGCACCATGATTTCTGCCGATGCCTTAGTGCTGTTGACTCCTGTGTAGTGGTCCAGATGGGATGTGGAATTTTCATAACAAATTACTAAGAATTTGCTCACCCTCTGTCCCCATATCGACTTGCAAGTGTGATGTGTTGTCTTCTGCCCGACCTGTTGCTGGTGGTGGGAAGTGCCATCCGGTCCCAGCCAGTTTATGGCGACCCCGTAGGGTTTTTAAGGCAACAGATGATAAGAGGTGGTTTGCCATTGCCTGCCTCTGAACTGCGACCTTGGTATTCCTTGGCGGTCTCCCATCCAAGGACTAATGGCGGCCAATCCAGCTTAGCTTCCAAGATTTCATGAGATTGGCCTAGGGGGGCCCACCTAGTTTAGGGCCCAAAGTGTGTCATATATTTACAACCAGGGGTCATTTCATAGAAAAAGAGGTGCAGGAGCTCATTAGCATAACTCATTAGCATAACTTATTTGCATATGCCACACCCCTTGACATCACCGGAAGTGTGTCAGAAGGCAACACCCACCGCTCAGGCTCCACTGGACTGTTTTGGATTGCTAGCTATTGGGAGAGGGGGGAATGTGCAGATCTGTCCTCACAGAGGAGGGAGAGCTTGTACCTGAATAAAACTTGGTCTTAAAGGTGCCACTGGACTGTTTTGGATTGCCAGCTAGTGTGGGGGGGGAATGCACTTGTACCTGAAGGCGGGCCGGGGGAGGGGCTCTGCAGCTTACCTGGCTGCTTCTTGCTCCTCATGGGCCGACTGAGGGCTGCTGGGAGCAGGGGGCGGGGCTTGTTGCATGTGCCAGCCCCCTGAACTCCTTACTGCCGGAGCTCCGCTCCTGTGCGCTCCTGCAGGAAATGACCCCTGTTTACAACTGATTCACTGTGGGGTCTTCAAGGTGAGTAATGTTCAGAGGGGGTTTACCATTGCCCGCCTCCACGTCAGAACCCTGGACTTTTCTTGGTGGTCTCCCATCCAAGTACTCACCAGGGCCGACTCTGCTTAGCTTCTGAGATCTGACGGGATCAGGCTAGCTTGGGCCATCCAGGTCAGGGTAAGAGATGAGCAGAGGTGGTTTTCTAGTGCATGGCAACCCTGGACTTTCCCCGGTGGTCTCCCATCCACATACTAACCAGAGCTGACCCTGCTTAGCTTCCAAGAACTGACATGATCGGGCTAGCCTGGACCATCTAAGTCAGGACAAGAGACGTTCAGAGGTGGTTTGCTACTGCCTCCCTCTGCACAGCAACCCTTCCAGTGCTCCCTCTGAGCTGTGGAGTCTTGTGAGCAAAAATTCTACCTTGTGAGCTACTGGCATTAAAGCTGTGAGTGAGCGATTTGGCTATCGCATAAATTAGTTTACTCTGGAGCCGTCCTCCCTGAGCTAAGACACAAATGTGTGAGCCAGGCTAAAAAACTGTGAGCTAGCTCACACCGACTCAGCTTAGAGGGAACACTGCTCCCATCCAAGTATTAACCAGGGCCAACCCTGCTTAGCTTCTGAGAACTGATGAGATTGGGCTAGCCTGGACTATCTAGGTCAGGGCAAGAGATGTTCAGAGGTGGTTTGCCATTGCCTGCCTCTGCGTAGCAACCCTGGACTTCCTTGTACTTGGACAGGTGGTTTCCTGTCCAAGTACTAATGACAGCCAACCCTGCTTAACTTCTGAGATCTGACAGGATCAGGCTAGCCTGGGGTATCCAGGTCAGGCCTCCCCACCCTACCCATCTGTCACCTTTCAACATCCTGCTAGTAGCCTTGGATTCCCCCTGTTCCACTGCCTGCCACCAAGTGGCTTTGATGTACTCATGTTTCACGTAATCCAGGATAAAGCAAACTGTTGACAAATCTGGCTATATTTCCCCTTTGCCATGTCGCGCACACAATGTGAGAAAGCAGTCAGCAAGAATGTTTATAATTTTGCATTATGTTTTTAATTAAAGCATGACTCGAGCACAGTGCCGTTACACTGCTTCACCGCAGTGCCCCGAGGGGTTTTCGAACAGTACATACTCATGCTTTCTCCTGTCTTCTCTGGTTAAACTGATCCCCCCCTCCCCCATATTAATGAAGCTTGATTTCAGCATTGTTTAAACATAGGGTGGTAACATGCGCATTGGCGCACCTTTGCGGGGGTGCCAACTGGCTGGGCTTTCCTCAGTGGGCTTCCTCAGTGAAAAACAGTCATTTCTTTTTAGACTGGCATGAATAATGCATGTCGTAACCCATGCAAATTTAATTAAAATTAGTAGCGCTTCCTCCCTCCCCCCTTTAAGACAGTTGATAGCTTGCCCTAGTGCCGCATATGCGTAAATGGTTTAATAGCAGCACACACTGGCTGCCTTCGATGTCATCGGGCTCAATTTGCAGATTTGTTGGCATTGAACTCTGGCGACAATTAGTTAGCTGGGTTTGCTGTCAGGGCCAAGTGCTGATGGGCGAACCGATCCCTCGACGCGCTTCCCATCGGAGGCTCCTTACGACTGGGAAACGAAATGTGCCCAGTGCAGTCTGCAGACCGAGCTGTCAACAGTGAGGTGTGGAGAGAACAACACAAATGAGGAAGCTAGTTGTTCCCTACATTCCTGTGTTACCGGGCTTTAACGGAAACCCAAGTGAGTGCTTGTTCTCTAGCGGGGATGTCCCACAGGGTGTGTGTTTGCTAACTTGGGGCTGTTTCTCTGCGCAACATGTGGATTTGCTTCTCTATCAGAATGCAGTCCTATTAAAACAAAACAAAAACAGAACACATTTTTAGAAAAATTCCACCTTTCCAAGACGTTCCAGGATATTAACAGGTGCCTTAGCTTCAGGGGTTCACTGCAAATTAACTAGGCCTCGCTTCTTGTTCCCTCAAGGAAGTCCTGCCTCTGGGCTCACCAAATGTCTGTTTTGCCTCAGTGGGACTCTCTCTCCCTTCTAGGATTGTGAAGTGGCCACCTGGCAAATTGAAAGCTGGCTCAGCTATCTGGCGGCTCCCCCATCTGTTGCTGAGAGTCAGTGAGGGGATTACTTTTTCCAACAGTTCAGCTAATGAGGGTATACGAAAAGTGGAGAAGCGGCACCCCAGGCCTGCCTCAGAGAGGGGGCGCGTGTTTCTGGGGCCTTGCCGCTCTTGGCGGTCTCTTGAGTATCTGAGGCCACCAGGTTTTTCTCCTTTCTTCCCTCACATTGGCGTTATTTTTGTTTCCTGCCTTTGCGGGCTTCGTTTCAGCCCAAAAAAGCTTCCCCCTCAGGATGGCCAACAATTAAAGCAAAATTTGACATTATGTTGACAGAAAAGACTGTTTAAAAATTTTAACCAGGGAAACATGGGGTATGTTAAAAACAGGCGGTGTCCCAAAATGAGTCCGTTCATCTCCAAGGCCACCTGGAACAGAAATGTCTCCATCTGGAAGCCCTGTTGAGACAGCACAGCTCTACTCTCTTACGGGGAGAGGTTTTTAGTGTTTGGGGACACCAGCTGAAAAGAACTTCTCATGTGTCCCTACCACATGAGCACATGAAGTTGCATCATGCTGAATCAGACCCTTGGGTCATCAAAGTCAGTATTGTCTACTCAGACTGGGCAGCGGCTCTCCAGGGTCTCAGGTGAAGGTCTTTCCCTTTTAGGGGGAGATGCTGGGGATTGAACCTGGGGCCTTCTGCATGCCAAGCAGATGTTCTGCCTGTGAAACACAGCCTCTCCCCAACCTCACTTCAAATGGTTGGCTCCTTTAGGAAGACACAATTTCTGGATCTCTTGAGCAAGAAGAAAAGTTGCCACCCGTCACTTTTGATGTTAAAAAAAAATCACAACATGAGCTTTCAACATGTTGGCTAAACATTAGGAAGAACTTCCTAAAAAAGGTTCCTCAGTGGGACAGGCTTCCTCAGGAGGTGGTGGACTCTCCTTCTTTGGAGGTTTTCAAACAGAGGATAGATGGCCACATTGATTCTGTGAACTGAGGCAGATCATGAGAGGGTGGGCAGGGAGGGTTGCCTCAGGGCTTAGTTCTCGTGGCCTTTTCTTACACGCCCAGGGAAATGCTGATTGCCCCTTAGGGGTCAGGAAGCAATTCTTCTCCAGGTCAGTTTGGCTGGAGATCCTGCATGGTTTTGTGGGTGGGTTTTTTTTTTGCCATTTTCTTGGCATGGAGCAGAAGTCACTGGCAATGCTCACTCTAAGCTGTGGAGTCTTGTGAGCAAAAATTCAATTATGTGAGCTACTGGCATTATAGTTGAGATTGAGGAATTCGGCTACTTCATAAATTAGTTTGCTCTGGAGCCATCCTTCCCGAGCGATGACAAAAATGTGTGAGCTGGAGGCTAAAAAACTGTGAGCTAGCTCACACTAACTCAGCTTAGAGGGAACACTGCTCACTGGGTGTGTGTGGGTGAGGTATTTGTGAATTTCGGGAGTTGGACTAGATTTTCCTGGAGGTCCCTTCCCACTCTATGATTCTATGTCATTCCACCTTATTCCATAAAGCAGCATCTGTAGAAATGAGTGGAGGGCCCATGGCTCTGTGGCAGAGCATCTGCTTCGCATGCAGAAGGTCCCAAGTTCAATCCCCGACATCTCCTGTTGAAAGGATCAGGCAAGAGGTAATGTGAAAGACCTCTGCTGGAGACCCTGGAGGCCTGCTGCTGGTCAGAGTAGACAATACTGACTTTGATGGACCAAAGGTCTGATTCAACTTCATGGATCTTCATTGGTTTTCTGGGGGAATAAACAAATCAGGAGCTTAGTGGCACCCTAAAGACTACCAGGAATTCTTTCCCTGGTATTGGCTCTTGTGGAGCTTACAGTAGAGTAACATATTGTTCCTCTTTAAGGTGGGGCTCCTCAACTTTATTGAACCTGTAGGCACTTCTA
This sequence comes from Gekko japonicus, assembly GCF_001447785.1. NCBI lineage: Eukaryota > Metazoa > Chordata > Lepidosauria > Squamata > Gekkonidae > Gekko > Gekko japonicus. The sequence continues at coordinate 515,289 of NW_015173129.1, forward strand.
ATATTTTGAGAGGGGCACCATGGTGATGTGGAATGGTACAGTATAGCCCAATCTTGTCAGATCTCAGAAGCTACGGAGGGTTGGTACTTGGATGGGAGGCCACCAAAGAAGTTTCCACAGGGGAAGGCAACGTCAGACCACCTTTGCTCATACCTTGCCTTGAAAACCCTTTTCTGGTGTTGCTGTAAATTAGCCATAGTTCTGTCACAGCTGTTCTTGAAAGAATACTTCTTGAAAGAGCTCTCTCAGCCCCACCTACCTCACAGGGTGTCTGTTGTGGGGAGGGGAAGGGGAAGGAGTTTGTAAGCCGCTCTGAGATTCCAAGTGAAGGGCAGGGTATAAATCCAATCTCCTCCTCCTCCTCCTTGCAACTTAATGGCACCATCACAAAATGGCTGCCCTGAAAGGTGGGACCAATCACAAAATGGTGGAGGTGGGGAGGTCAATCCTCCCATGCAGTTGTGTCCCCCCCGGCCCCCGATCTGGCTGTGGACTGCGACTCAGAAGCCTCCGAGGAGCCAGAGGCATTGTCTGGAGAAGAAAACTTCACAAGACCTCTGCAGGGCAGGTGGACCTGAGTCCTGACCCATCTGCTCCAGAACATTGCCCATGAAGAACCTTTAGAACTTGCCCTTGAAGAGCCTGAAGATGGAGCTCCTCCAACAGAACTTCTCTCTGTTCCCCCTTCCCCCAGGTCCTGGGACAACTAAGCACCCGCCCAGGACTTGGTCCCCAAGCGCACCAGGATCTGCTTCCACACAGCAGGCGTGGCAGAGATAGCCCAGCGAAGATGCCAGTGCCAGGTTGGCAGCCCATGCTCCACCTTCCAGGCCAGATCATGATGGATGTAACCAGGGGTCATTTCCTGCAGGAGCGCACAGGAGCGGAGCTTCGACAGGAAGGAGCTCAGGGAACGGGCACATGCAACAAGCCCTGCCCCTTGCTCCCAGCAGCCCTCAGTCAGGCCACGAGGGGCAAGAAGCAGCCAGGTAAGTTGCAGAGCCCCCTCCCCCCCCGGCCCGCCTTCAGGTACAAGCTCTCCCTCCTCTGTGAGGACAGATCTGTGCATTCCCCCCCCCCATAGCTAGCAATCCAGAACAGTCCAGGGGAGCCTGAGCGGTGGGTGTTGCCTTCTGACACATTTCCAGTGATGTCAGGGGGTGTGGTATATGCAAATAAGTTATGCTAATGAGCTCCTGCACCTCTTTTTCTACAAAATGACCCCTGGATGTAACCCTTTGAAGGACTCTGGCTGGGTGAGTCCTGGGTGCTGCTTTCGGAGCTGGTGGAGCTACTGTCCACTTTTGAGATTTTGATATGGGCGTGGTACAGTATAGCCCTATCTGATGTGGAGTGGTACAGTATAGCCCTATCTTGTCCGATCTCAGAAGCTAAGCTTGGTTGGTGCTTGGATGGGTGACCACCAGAGACGTTTCTGTGGTGGCATGGTGGATGTAATCCTTTGAAGGATTCTGGTTGGATGCGTCCCGGGTGCTGCTTCCGGAGCCGGTGGAGCTGCTGTCCACTCCGCCTATTTAAATCTTGGGCTGGGAGGAAGAAGCTTGCTGGATCCACTGGGCCTGAGCCTGTGAACCAGTCCCAGCTCCTTGCCTTGAAGGAGAAGAAGAAGAAGAGGAGGATGATATATACCCACCCTTCACTACCTGAGGGCGTCTCAGAGCAGCTTACAATCTCCTTTCCCCCTCCCCACAACAGATGTCCCATGAGGTAGGTGGGCCTCAGAGAGCTCTTTCGAGAACTGCCCTTGAGAGAACAGCTCTGAAAGAACTTGTAACTGACCCAAGGTCACACCAGCACCTGCATGTGGAGGAATGGGGAAATCAAACCCGGTTCTCCCAGATGAGAGTTCGCGCCAAACTGGCTCTCCCATCCGAGGCTCTTGCCTCCAGTTTCTGCCGACACTCAAGTCTCAGTATCCAAACCTGAGGGAACTATCTCTAAAGGAGACCCGCCTGGTTCCACTTGCAGAATACAGGACAGCTTTATCCTATGTTAGGGTCTGCTGGTTTGAAATGGGAGCTGCTTGCATTGTGAAAGGTAAACCCTCCTAGAGCAGGGGTGTCGAACTCATTTGTTATGAGGGCCAGATCTGACATAAATGAGACCTTGTTGGGCCGGGCCACGTGTGTCATAAAATCTAATGCCAGGTAGCGGAGATACAAACTTTATAAAGGACACAAGTACAAAGGTGTTTTTTTTACGTAAAACAAAAACATGCTTAAAACATTAGCACTCTTGCAATATTTTGTTTATTCAACAGTGTCTGATAACTGACACCTCTTGTTCTGAATTATTGCATCAAAACGTCTGTGCTGTTGCAATCTTGAGTATGCTGTTCAGGTGTGTATCTGTAAGCTGCAAACCTGCGATGACACAGCAGCAGCAAAACTGGAAGAATAAGCAGAAGACAGCCAGTTCCACTGTGGGCCTGATAGAAGCCCTCCGGGGGGGCCGCATATTTGACACCCCATCCTAGAGTCTTCTTTTCTTGGTTGAGGTGGAAGACAGTGAGGATTGACTCGTTGGTTTGGGCGCAAAGATAGCGAGGACCAGAAAGCTCATTCATGGGCCACCGTGACATGCACAGACACCACATGGGGCGGGGGGGAGGTCTTTAAGATGTTACTGGACCCGTGTTGGGTTTTGCTGTAGCAGAGAATGTGGCTACCACTCTGGAAATAAACGTATAAAGTCCAAATGGCAATCTTTTTGGAACTCTGCTACACATACGTGACGACTGTGCATCGATCGCACGTGGAAGGAAAAACTCCACGGAGGGAAGCTCTGCCTATTGGCTGGTCTGTACCTCCAGAGCTATTTTTGATTCCCGACAGAAAGCCACTGGAAGGGGGTGTGACTCTGCGGCCCGGCGGCTCGACACGCTGGAACATTCATGCCTTTAACTCCCTCGTTCTGCCAGTGTTTGCCGTCACTCGTGCTATCGATTCCCCTGATGAGCTGTGTTGCACTTGGTTCTGTTTGCGAGACCCCCCAGGGTGAAAGACTTAGGGAATGATTCTCCGGGGAGGAGGCCCGAGGACAAGAGCTGAGTGTTTTATTGGTTTTCTGCTCCATAACCTTTGGCAAACGGATGAAGTCAGCTGCTTCTTCAGAAGGGGAAGTTTAATTGATGGCAAGTGTATGTTCTTAAAAGCCTTCTCAGCGTGAATAGAGGATTCAGACCTCTTATTTGCATTCTTGGTTGAATAATAACTTGGCACCGTCTTGGGCCGTCCTAGGTGGCAAGGTGGTCAGATTTCATGGCTCTTTCAAGGACTGTCTTTACTGCATGGTTTGGGGGAACCTCTGGGCGATAAATGCAATGTCTTCTGCTGCCTTTGGTACCTCATGGGGTACATAGAAAGTACACAAAGACATGATGGGTTATACCTCAGACTTTCATGGACTTTTGGTCCCTCCCTCCCCAGAAAAAAAATATTCATCACTTCTGTTTGGTGTAGAGCCAGTTTGGTGTAGTGGTAAGGAGTGCGGACTCTAATCTGGGAGAACCGGGTTTGATTCCCCACTCCTCCACGTGCGGCTGCTGGTGTGACCTTCGGTCATACAAGTTCTCTCAGAGCTGTTCTCTCAAGGGCAGTCCTCGAAAGAGCTCCCTCAACCCCACCTACCTCACAGGCAACGCTCCCTCTAAGCTGTGGAGTCTTGCGAGCAAAAATTCTACTTTGTGAGCTACTGGCATTAAAGTTGTGAGGGAAAGATTTGGCTACTGCATAAATTAGTTTGCTCTGGAGCAATGGTCCCTCTAAGCTGTGGAGTATTGTGAGCAAATATTCTACTTTGTGAGCTACGGGCATTAAAGTAGTGAGCAAGCAATTTGGCTATTGCATAAATTAGTTTGCTCTGGAGCCATCCTTTGTGAGCTGAGACAAAAATGTGTGAGCCAGGGGCTAAAGAACTGTGAGGTAGCTCACACTAACTCAGCTTAGAGGGAACACTGCTCTGGAGCCATCTTTCCTGAGCTAAGACAAAAAATGTGTGAGCCGGAGACTAAAAAACTGTGAGCTAGCTCATACTAACTCATCTTAGAGGGAACATTGCTCACAGGGTGTCTGTTGTGGGGAGGGGAAGGGAGATTGTGAGCCACTCAGATTCCTCCGGGTAGTGAAGGGCGGGGTGTAAATCCAAGCTCCTCCTCCTCGTCCTCACCCTCCTCTTCTGTTTTTTAAAATTCCTTTTGTGTTGGGTCGTCACTTGACATCTTTCACCAGGGTTGCTAGGCCTCACACCTCCAACCCACATTTAACCATAGAGTTTCCAGCGATTCCTAGAGGTACCCAATGTCACTTCCAGCTTTCCCCCGGAAGTGACATCATGGCATCTGTGACAGAAGGACCCTCCATGTGGCCGCCTTGCCAAGCTCCTGCCGGATCCACAGCTCGGCAACCCTACGATTTTTAATAATATGTCATTAAAAGAGACAGTTTATATTACTTGTGCATGTTTGGTTATCAAAACTCCTTCCTATACTAGGATCTAGTTTCAATGGCTATTATAAACAACAACAACAACTCTTCCAGTTACACACACACACACACACACACACACACTCGAGTCCGACCCATCAAGACAAGAGTAGGTTAACCTTCTGTTGAATGCCCTGGTGTAGTAGCCGAAAGCAGAGCAATTGTTTCACTTTCTTTAAAGTGGTGGGGGAAAGTGCCATCAAGTCATTACTGACTTATGATGACCCCGTTGTGTTTTCAAGGCAAGGGGAGGGGGGGAAACAATAAAAAGAACTTCAAAGGGAGACTCCAGCGTGACCGAGATGATTTGGCTTTCATCCAGAAGTTCGACACCATCTCCATGAGGTGTCACTGAGGTCCTGAGATTCCTTGGTCCCGTTACTGAATTTGGGATTCCTCAGATGGGGTGGTCTACGGTAAGGGTTGGGCTAGAATCAGAATAGGTCTGGTGCCCCGAGACTGCTGTTTTCTAGCTGTTCCATGTTTCTTCGGTCTAGCAAGTATGGGCCCCAATGCTCATCTTTGCAACTTCCTGTGTCTAGCATACCGTTGCGTTAGTGCTGTGTAAATATAAGTGATGCCAGCAGTTGCTACCATCATATGGAAATAGGACTTGCGTTACACCTAGTGAATTAATTTCCATTCTAGGTAATGTAGCAGTGGGCTTGGGTGTCTCCCCCCCCCTTGTTAATTCAATGCCTTAGTACTATGAGTCACACGAAGCCCAATTGGAATTGTGAGAGAAATTTGCTCAGCTCAGCAATTACTATATTTTTTCTTGCTAAATAAATTTGGGCACGCATGGTTCCCAAGCGATGCCTGAAGTCATTGCTTCTCTAGGCAAATTGAATCAGAAGTGCGATTCAGTTTAAGTATCCCTCGACAGAGTAACTTCTGTCTGTCTGCTGGGTCTGTGAGTGGTTCTTGGAACAACTATGTAGTAAGGGTGGAAGGGATGGAAGACATTCATGTCTGGGGGAAAGACTGACATGCTTTGTGGGGTTGCCGAGGGGAGGAGCTCACCGATAATGTAATGACATCATTGGCAAAATGCTGACATCACTCCCCGTGAGCCCAGAAGTGATATCAGCGCATCTCTGGGTGTTGTTGTTCAGTCGCACAGTCGAGTCCGACTCTTCGCAACCCCATGGACCAGCTCCCGCCAGGCCCTCCTGTCTTCCGCTGTCCTCTGAAGTTGGCTCAATTTCATGTTCGTTGCGTCGCTGACACTGTCCAACCATCTCATCCTTTGCCGTCCCCGTCTTCTTTGACCTTCAATCTTTCCCAGCATCAGGGTCTTCTCCAGTGAGTGCTCCCTTCTCATTTGGTGGCCAAAGTATTTGAGCTTCAGTTTCATTATCTGGCCTTCCAGGGAACAGTCAGGGTTGATTTCTTTTAGGATTGACTGATTTGATCTCCTTGCAGTCCAAGGGACTCTCAAGAGTCTTCTCCAGCACCATAATTCAAAAGAATCTATTCTTCGGCACTCGGCCTTCTCTGGGTGTAATGAGACAATAATTTTTTTTCATCCAAATAAAGAACCTGGACTAATTAGTTCACTAAGAACTAATCTTTAAACAATTGGCCCTCGACGTCTTCAGTATCTGTCTGATAAAAGTCGTCTTGCCACCATCATTTCTGATAGTACAAAGGAATTAATTGTGAGTTTGCTACGTGGGGGGTTAACCATAGAGTTTTGCCCCTATTCTAGAGTGTCCCCCAACCACTCTGACTTCACTTCTGGGGCCCCAGGGAGTGATGTCATCACATCAGCATGCTGCTGGTGCCCCCTGGCGTCCCGGCATCCCCTGGCCAGCTAAGTGATCCCAAAAAGCCTGCTGGCAGTGGGGCTTGGTAAGCCTGATGGTTTGAGATCTTGATTTTTGTTCCTCCACCATCAACTGAAACAAGAGTAAATCGAGAGAGGTAGTGTGCTCCTTTCCGTGTGCCTCTTTGGTCTTAAAAAGTATTTTAAAAACCCCTGTTATGGTTACATTTCCACCCCTCTGGTTATCACTGGAGCTCTGCTTTGGTGTGGGGTGTTCTACTTGCTTAGCCTATTCTTCTTGGTTTTACACTCCCAGTATTTCCTCTTCCTTAAAGCAGTCTCAAGTTTGTGACCCTCAGGTTCCCTGGGATGTTGGGTTGCCAGTTCCAAGGTGGGAAATTCCTTGGCTGGGGGAGGGGGAGTCAAGGGGGGCGGGGCTTGGGGAGGGACCTCAGCAGATTACCATGCCATAGAGCCCTCTCTCCACAGCCACCATTTTCTCCAGGGGAGCTAATTTCTGTTGTCTGGATATCCATTGTAACCAGGATATTTCTAGGCCCCAATAGAGGTTGGGGACCCTATTGGAAGCACTGTCACCTTAGCTGAAGGTAAAAGGAAGTCCCTGAGAGAAGTACGACTATAATTTAAGCACACTTCAGGCTCTTAGCACACATTAACACAAATGGCTGTTGCCTCTGGATCACTCGGGGAGGACAAACCATCCTAGACCCCCTTTTTTGAGAGGTGGTGGCTGCTTGTGGCCACATTGTCCTGCGATTCCTCCATCCGCCATTTTCTTTTGTGGCTAGATTCTACGTCAGGTGCCAGTTGGAGGCCTCTTCTAGTCTCTTCTCTCTCTCAGGCCCAGAGCCAGGCCTGTAGCCACCGTGGGGCATCTAGGAGCGGTGCCCCCTCACTCATGCCCCATGCCCCACAACTCCTGCTGTGGGCAGACAGGTAAGGAAAGACCCTTAACCTCTTTGCCTGCCTGCCAACAGGATCTCTCCCCCCCCGCTCCTCCACCCCAACAGATTTCTTAACACCCCACCACCCCAAATTTCTGGCTATGCCTCTCCACAGCTGCCTTATCTTATGGCTTGGTGTTTCTAGGCAGGATGAAACCCATGGTGCAGAGGGTGTCAGTCACCTTTCTTTGTGGACCATGGCAATAGTAGGTCACAATCCATCTCCTGGAGAAAGACCTTCGGCAACAAAGCTGTGTGTTTACCAAATCACTTATACTTAGACAAACACCACCGACTGGCGATGAAGAGGGCTTTACCCTGAAGTCTTTATTCTCTCAATACCGAGAATTTCTGCAGCTGATAATTTTGGCTGTGGTAGTTTTAAACATCTTTGTTTCTCTCTGTATGCAATACAGCTCTTGAAAAGTTTCTGGCCCTGTGGAGTTTCCCAGTGGGGCTCCATCAGGGTTGTTGGGTTCCCTTCTGCTCATGTTTTAGTATTGTGTGGGGAACAATTGCCTCCCTTGGACGCAGCTTCTTGATCTTAGTTTCCTTGCACTTTTTAATGAAAAAGTTGTTGTAACAGCCTTTGGCTGGTGAAATATCTATCATTAGGAGCACCACCGAAGGTTCAGAAGTATCGTTATCTGGCCAAAGACATGAACTAAGGAACAGAAATTATGGAAATGCAGAGTTTGTTTTGATTCATTACACCCTCTGGAAGACAATTGAGGGGTGACATGATAGAGGTTTACAAAATTATGCATGGGATAGAGAAGGCAGAGAAAGAGGTATTTTTGTCCCTCTCTCACAGCACAAGAATTTGTGGGCACTCACTGAAATTAATAAACGGCAGGCTTAGAAAAGATCAAAGGAAGTCTTTCTTCACCCAAAGAGTCATGAACACCTGGAATTCACTACCACAGGTTGTTGTGGCGGCTAGAAACACAGGCAGATTCAAGAGGGGATTGGATAAACATAAGGAGCAGAGGTCCATCAGTGGCTATTAGCATAAGGGATACATGGTACACTATGTCTGGGGCAAGTGATGCACTGTATTCTTGTTGCTTGGGGGGGGCAACAGCGGGAGGGTGTCTTGAAGTTCTGGCCCTACTGGTGAACCTCCTGATGGTACCTGGGTTTTGGTTACTGTGTGACACAGAGTGTTGGACTGGATATATAGCCCAATCTGGTCAGATCTTGGAAGCTAAGCAGGGTCAGTACTTGGATGGGAGGCCACCAAGGAAGACTCTGTAGAGGAAGGCAAGGGCCAGCCATCTCTGATTCTCAGTTGTCTTGAAAGCCCCTTCTTGGGGTCACCATAAGTCTGCTGTGACTTGATGGTACTTCACATGCACAACTTGGATGGGAGACCACCAGGGAAGACTGGAGTTGCCACGCAGAGGAAGTCAATGGCAAACCACCTCTGCTTGTCTCTTGCCTTGAAAACCCTATGAGGTTCAACTTCGTAGAGTCACCATGTTGGTTGAAACTCAACGGCATACTTTTGCCTTGACCTGGATGGCCTAGGCTAGCCAATCTCATCAGATTGTGGACATTAAGCAGGATTGACCCTGGTTAGTCCTTGGATGGAAGACCACCAAGGAAGTCCAGGGTTGTTATGAAGAGGCAGGCAATGGCAACTCCCCTCTGTTGGTCTCTGGCCCATATCTGGATGGCCTCAGCTAGCCAACTTTGTCCAATCTCGAATGCTAAGCAGGGCCAGCCCTGGTTAATACTTGGACGGGGGACCACCAAGGGAGTCCAGGGTTGCTATGCAGAGGCAGGCAATGGCAAACCACCTCTCCTTATCTCTTCTCTTGAAAACCCCATGAGTTTGCAACTCAATGGCACACTTCACCTACTAACATTGGCGTACTCTTCCCTTTTTTGCTTTAAAACCTTTCTTGGTTTTGCTAATTGGACTTGGTATTCTGAAGGGAGGCAGTGAAGTCCTTCCTGGGTTCCTTCCTAACGATACAGCCTATTAATATTCTCCTTAAAATCATTGTTAATTAAAGCCAAATTCAAGTTTAATGCTCAGGATAGAGCCATTTCCAGTCTGTGGAAAAGGCATCGGGTGGAAAATACCATCACAATTGTACTCTCCAAAGCGATTATTTTCCCTGTGTTTCTTCCTGCGCGGGAGTCGGAGCGCAAGTGACCTGTGTGGGGATTTGGGGGTGGGTAGGTGGATTAATAGCTAGCGTCCACCCATGTGGAAATAAACCAGATTTAACTGTGACTAGAATTTGTCATTAAAAAGTCATTATGAAAGTCAACCAGCGTAGTTCCTTCTCTCTTCCAGTTAATGACAAACCAATCTTTTCTTTTTTTCTAAAAAGAGAGGGGGCGGTATATCTTCTCTTGAAGAAACTTTGCAGAAGGCATAATAGACTGGAACCATGGTGGAGTGAGTCAGTTCAGAGATTTATTGATCAATAAAGCAGACAATTATCACTTGTTTGTAAAAGGGAGCGTCTTCCCAGGGTCCCTCTGGCCGCTCAGAAGGGGCTAATAATGATAACTGGAGCTTCTGGCTTGAAAAAACTCCGATAAAAGTCCATCAGAAGATATAGGATTTCAATAAAGTTATGACACTAGATAAACTTTTACCCCAGGAACAGAGTTTTCCCCTCCGGGATAGCTGATCGGCTTTGGTTAGATTTGTAAGTTTAATTTTGTTTCTATCGATTCTTTCTTTGCGTGTTTGTGTGTTATGTGCGTTGTACGTGGCAACTCCTTAGAAAGTCAGTGTCAAATGCATGTGGGTTTGTGGGGTTTAAGCGCACACCCATGGAAGGAGGTGTTCCCGCAGAAACGTCTGGCTGGATTTTTGTTCCTTGTCTCGCACTTTCTCAGTAATAATTTTTAGACTTTCTGTTGTCAGTTTGTTTTCCCTTCCAGGCCTCTGCTCTTTTGCAAATGGACAAAAATGTGTGTTCTTGGTGTGGGGTACAGTATCCAGCTCTGAGTTGAGAAATACTTGAATATTTTGGGGGTGGGGCCTGAGGAGGGCGGGATTTGAGGAGGGGAGGGGCTTCAGTGGGTTATCATGCCATAGAGTCCGCCTTCCAAAGCGGCCATTTTCTCCAGGGGAACTGATCTCTGTTTCCTGGAGATCTGTTGTGATCCCAGGACATCTCCAGCCACCACTTGGAGGTTTGCAATTCTAGTGAGGGGGGGTGGCACACTGGGTGCCCAAGGGAATAGTTTGAAAATGCCAACATGCCACTGAAATCACAACATTAAAAAAACCAGTAGATCCTTTTTCTAATGTATGGGTTCTCTTTTGCACGGAAATTATTTTGCACAGAAATCTCAAGTCCACCTTTCTTGCTGAGTCTGAAGGGGGATTATATAATATCAGTCAGTGCAATGAGTAGGCTGAGGAGACCTCTAATAAACAGCGTAATGGGTCCAGGATGGTAGAACTCCGAAACTAAGCATAACTCCGAAACATCGTCTTGCGATCCCAGGCCCTAGGGAGCAATGCTCCCTCTAAGCTGTGGAGTCTTGTGAGCAAAAATTCTACTTTGTGAGCTGCTGGCATTAAAGTTGTGAGCAAGGCATTTGGCTACTGCATAAATCAGTTTGCTCGGGAGCCACCCTTCCTGAGCTGAGACAAAAATGTGTGAGCCGGAGGCTAAACAACTGTGAGCTAGCTCACACTAACTCAGCTTAGAGGGAACAGCCCTATGAAGATCAAATTATGGCATTGCTGTGGATCGGTTTTGCTGGATGGGGGACGAACAGCATTTATGGGACATTATCCTCCTCTAGTGAAGTACTGGCAGTGTTATGTAACATCTTGGTGATACTATCTTGTTTAACTGATAGACTGAAATTACTGTATATTTTATTGATTATATGTGATTGTTTTATCCTGTTTTTATGTGCTGGCACATGGTGCCCTGCTGTGAGCCGCCCTGAGCCCGCTTGCGGGGAGGGCGGGGTAGAAATGTAATAAATAAATAAAAAATAAATAAGCATTCAACATGTTGAACAATGCAAGAAATGGTATTACATAGGTAGAAATACCTATGAGTAGAAATACTTATGAGTAGAAATACAGTGATGTGTATAAGTTGAAATGCAGTGCAGTGAGAGCAAGATGGCGCCCACCAAGTATTTATAGAAAGTGGGTGGGGTCAAGTGGGGCTGTTGCCCAGTGTGGCTTCTGATTGGCCACTGGAGATCTGATTGGCGACGTGGGTTAAAATAACGTTCCTTCAGCAGCACCTGCCACCGCAATATTGATTTTATCCTCTCTCTGGCTCATCTTTCCCAGTGTACTTGTAAAACTGCCCCTGTTCTGTCCTATACTTGGACTTCCTCTGGGTGCATGTGTAGCTCTGTTTCCTGTGGCAGCCATTTTATAGCTGGCTCCCCCTCCCGTGACAGCCATTTTGTGGTGGCGCCCACTACCCTGAGTCAGAATTCCAAAGGAGCCCATAGGCAGTTTGAAACAAAGCATACGTATTAGACATGATATGTTAAACAATGCAGAAAATGCTAGTATATCAGTATAAAAACAGAGCAGTAAAAACACTGTAATACACCCAGCAAACAGATAATACATACTTTCTGCAGTTGTATGGTGTATATTCCTGTTTCAGAGCCTTCAGGCTGAAGTGTCTTAAATCAGGGTTAAGGCTTATAGAATTTGGTTTTGGTGGTAGGTGCCCACACTTGGTATGCTTTTTTGACCCATCGCTGTCTCCATCCCTTCATTCGGGTAGACACATTTACGGAAAAGAAGTGACTCGTCTTGCTGTTTCTTCCAAGAGCCTTCCCTGTTCTCCTTCATTAACTTAGTTTCTCCGGCCCAGAGATGGCCTTGGGTTCCATCTGGCAAACCGTCCTCACCTTTGAGATTTGACCTTTCAGCTCGCACAGTGTGTTGAGCACATCGGCAGGTGTTCCCACCTTTGCTTTTCACGCACTCTTGAGTTTGTTACACACTCCTCTTTGGCTGCCTTCAGAAACTCCTGTTTTGTTTTTGACATTTTGACAGTAGTGTTTGGTGGTATTCCTGAAATCCAGGTGCGTTGTGGGGAGTTATATCTGTTAGCCTCACAACTCTGCCTTGTGAAATGCAGTCCTGGGGGGAAGGTTTAAGGCCTTCTTTGGAGATCATGTCTTCTGTAGGCAAAAATACATCGATAGCTCATGACTGGTTCAGGCCCCCCCCCAGCAGCCTACTGGAGAAATGTTTTGGTGCTGTTCCGTGCACAAAACATGGACCGATCTATCTCAATTATTTATAGGATGTGGGTGAGAAAAAGTGTTCAGAATCACCAAGGTTCTTCCTGGAGTTTGACAGCATACAGTGAAGCCTCGAGAAAGGTTGTTGATTTTCCAGACTGGCATTATTTCTATAAAACACCCGAAACACTGAAGCTTATGGGACAAGGCCTGTTGATATCATGGACAAGGCCTGTTGATATCATGGGCAGGGCTGTCCTGGAACATCCAAACAAGATCGGGGAGGTGCATGTTGTTGGAAGTTCCAATTGCAATGTTTCTGTGTCTCAGACCTCCAGACTTCGTGGTAAGAGAGACTAGCTAGGTAGATAGGCATACTGATCTTTCTTGCTGTGTTTACTCTTCTGCCACTGCCCTTTGAAATGCAGATTGTGTTCTCAGGGACATAAGAATGTAAGAGACGCCAATGTTGGATCAGGCCAAAGGCCCATCCAGTCCAACACTCTGTCACACATAAGAGAAGCCAATGTTGGATCAGGCCAATGGCCCATCTAGTCCAACACTCTGTCACATAGTGGCCAAAAATACCAGGTGCCATCAGGAGGTCCAGCAGTGGGGCCAGGACACTAGAAGCCCCACTAGAGGCAGTTTGGTGTAGTGGTTAAGTGTGCAGACTCTAATCTGGGAGAACCGGGTTTGATTCCCCACTCCTCCACTTGTACCTGCTGATGTGACCTTGGGTCAGTCACAAGCTCTGGCACAGCTGTCCTTGAAAAAGAGCAGTTTGTGTCAGAGTTCTCTCAGCCCCATCCACCTCACAGGGTGTCTGTTGTGGGGAGGGGAAGGGAAAGGAGTTTGTAAGCCGCTCTGAGACACCTTTGGGTAGTGAAGGGCGGGGTATAAATCCAATCTCTTCTTCTTCTTCTCCCACTGTTATCTCTCCAAGCACCAAGAGTACAGAGCATCACTTGCCCCAGACCAAGAGCTCCTATCTACACCTTGTGTCTAATAGCCACTGATGGATCTCTGCTCCATATGTTTATCCAATTCCCTCTTGAAACCGTCTATGTTTGTAGCCGCCACTACCTCCTGTGGTAGTGAATTCCATGTGTTAATCATTTTTTGGGTGAAGAAGTACTTCCTTTAATCTGTTCTAACCCGACTGCTCAGCAATCTCATGGAGTGCCCACGAGTTCTTGTATTGTGAGAAAGGGAGAAAAGTACTTCTTTCTCCACCTGCTCTGTCCCATGCATAATCTTATAAACCTCGATCATGTGTACTAGCCTGTAACTTGCACGTTTATGGACAGAATGAGAGGTGTGTGATCTCTATCATGTTTGTTTGAACCCTCGGCCTCCCAAATACCGAAGCTCATGGAGTGAGGCTCGATGATATCATGGGCGGGGCCTGATGATGTCATATGCTTTCACGACACAGTCCTGCTTAGTTCCAGTCAAAGACGATTCTGTTTGGAGTTGGTAAGATGTGAAGGGGGAAGATCTTAGCCATACGGATCCTCTAACCTTGCCCTGCTTCTGATTTTTGTAAATGGGTTGCTCAGGGAAGCAGAGAGACATATGCCTTCTGTAAGCGTTGATATTAGTCTCATGGGCTATTGGAGTTTCAAGACTTTGTTCAGCTCGAGCTAGCTGAGGAGATCCCTAGAAACGCTGGTGCTTTATGCCATTCCACTAGCCCGTGGCTTGCCTCCACAGCCGAATCCAACTCTGCTTGGGTGTCATGCACCACTGAAGCAACTAAAAAGGTAGATTGAATATTTCATTGCTGTACTAAGCCCTATATGCACAATGTAAGAATCAAGCCGAGGGAACCTTTGAAATGCCTCCTCGACTGTCTAAACATCTTCCTCTTTTCTTAACCAGTGCTTTACAGGTTGAGAGAATGCAGGTCTTTTCAAAATGAGTGGTGCTGCTAATACAAACCATCGGAGACTTGATTCAGTTGATCTAACATATCCTAAATATAGATGCACCTTAAGGTCGGTGTGTCTTAATGCTCTTCCACAGGGGTGTCGAACTCATTTGTTACGAGGGCAGGATCTGACATAAATGAGACCTCGTTGGGCCGGGCCATGTGTGTCATAAAATGTAATGCCAGGTAGTGGAGATATAAACTTTATAAAGGACACGAAACACAAAGATTTTTTTAACTTAAAATAAAAACATGCTTAAGTCATTAGCTCTGTAAGCGGCAAACCTATTTTTGATTTACTGACATTCACCACAGAAATCTCATGCTCAGAGTTCTGAGTCTAGGACCCAGGTTAAAACATGAAATGGCTGAGTGATTCAGAGAGTCTGGCAAAGCAAGCTATGATGCAGCAGCAGCAGCAGCACAACTGGAAGCAGGAGATGGCCAGTTCCACTGCTGGCCTGATGGAAGCCCTTGGGAGGGGGGGGCTGATCCGGCCCCCGGGCCACATGTTTGACACCCCTGCTCTACCACCTGCAGTCTTGACAGATAGATATGCTGGTATTCCGTGCTCAGAGAAAATGTGCAGTTGCAACCTTAATAGAGATGGAAAATTTTTGAAAAAATTGAAGCTTGGAAAAAAACCGGTTTTTTTCTGGGTTTTTTCGGGGAAAAATTGCAATTTTTGGAAAAAATTGGAATAGCACTTCTTTTTTCTTTTCCAGATTAAAAGTCATTCTGTTACTTTAGGAACATAAAATATGACTATGGACAATTTTACTTGGCATGAAATTATCACAACTAGTATATTAAAAATATGGTGTATCCAAACAGTTATTACAAACAGAATTTACTTTTTAAATAATATTTATTTGTAATTGTAACAAATGGAGCAACAGTCTCCTGAACTGTTTACTAGTTTATGTGGAACAGACAAAAAACCTCCACAAAACAATTTTTAAAAATCCAGAAGTAACAATTATTCATATTTCCTCTCCACAGTATTAAATAATAATAATAAAAACATTCTCATTAAAATAATTGAAGAGGGAGGAAGTGTATAGAAGGGAGTGTGGGACTAAGTTTCAATGAATGGGCATGAAATTTAATCAGAATCATTTTCTGAGCTGTAATTATCAGTATCAGTTTCAGTCTCTGCTTCTGCAGCTACTCTGTTGTGTCTGTCGCTATCCATTGGAGAGTTCAGTTTGTAACCTAGGGCTTGCTTGTCCTCAGTGCACAGAAATTAAATTAATCTGATAACATACATATTTTTTAGAAATGATTTGGAAAATATTTGAACACCTTGTCTTAAAATATTTTATTCATCATGTTAAAATAAAACGTTCCATAATCAATTTTTTTTCTTTTCTTTTTTCAATTTTTCAGAAAAAAACAAAAAAGGCTTCAGGAAAAAAATGGGGAAAAAATGGGGTTTTCCCTAATTTTTCTGGTTTTTTCCCAGACCTTCACATCTCTAGACCTTAATCACATTGAATCTATTGACCACATACTTTTAAGCGGCTGGAATTTTTAAAACTTAAGACAGGAGCTGACTTAGTAAGAAGTTTGTTTTTCCAGCTGCTGAGTCTTCTAAGTAACTGAGCAATGTAGATGGGATGGGTTACATATAGATTTTTGGCTGTTGTAGAAATACGGAAACATTCTAAAACAATGACATAAACCCTACCGTATTTTGTTGGGGGAGATCCCATTAGAGCGGCAGCTTTCTGTTAGTTGCTTAAACATAAACTCTCAGTGGCTGTTCAAGACCACTGGGTCGAGTGAACAGTAACAGAATTCTAAAAATTCAGCTGAAATGAAATGCAAAAGGTTATGTAGCGATTTCCAGTCATGGTGGCAAGAAATTTTCAGGGGGGGGGGGAATGGGAATATTGCACAAGAATTATAATTATCACTTTAAAAAAAAAAAGACCTTGTAACTTGTAAGCAAGGTTCCCTTGTATTCTTGGAACCTAAAGTGTTACACGCATGCACACAAATTCTGTTTGGGTTAAAAAAAAAGAAAAGAAAAGAAATAGCATGAAGGCCGTCAGATTAAAGATGTGAAGGCCTGGAAAAAAACCGGAAAAATTTGGAAAAAACGCGCCCCCCCCTTTTTTCCTGAAGCCTTTTTTGATTTTTTTTCCGAAAAATTGGAAAAATTGAAAAAAGAAGAGAAAAGGAGAAAAAATGATTATGGAACGTTAAAGCCGCCCTGAGCCTCCGGGGAGGGCGGGGTATAAATATAAATAATAAATAAATAAATAAATAAATTTTAACATGATAGAATATTTTAAGACACAAGGTGTTCAAATACTTTCCAAATCATTTCTAAAAAATATGTATGGTTTCAGATTGATCTAATTTCTGTGCACTGAGGACAAGCAAGTCCTAGGTTACCAACTGAACTCACCAATGCAAGAACAAAATGCATTTCTTCCTTTAGGAGTGCTATTATCACAAGAAAAGAAAAAGGTTTCAGTTTTGTTTTTGCATGTGGGTGGGTATTCTGTTTGTAATAATTGTTTGGATACACTATATTTTTATTTTTGCTAGTTGTGATAATTTCATGCCAAGTAAAAATGTCCATAGTCATATTTTATGTTCCTAAAGTAACAGAATGACTTTCAATCTGGAAAAAAGAAGAAGTGCTAATGTAGCATTTTTTTCAATTTTTCAGAAAATTTCCGTTTTCCCCGAAAAAAACTCAGAAAAAACCTGGGGTTTTTCCCCCGAGCTTCAAAATTTCCTCTGATCCAACAGAGGGTGCAATGTTGTAGCTAACATGCTGGGAAAGTCAGTATTTACTTCCGGTTTAGCAGCTGGAAGTGCTGGTCTGGCAGTTCTGGGAGAGTGCTTTGTTCTCATCGCCATATTTTCTGCCCGACTACTCCCGTCTTTAGTTCCAGCTCCTGCCAACCTAGCAGTTCGAAAGCAAGAAATTGCAAGTAGATAAGTAGGTACCACTTTTGTGGGAAGGTAACAGCGTTCCGTGGGCCTTGGTGTTTAGTCATGCCGACCACATGACCACGGAAACATCTTCAGACAGCGCTGGCTCTTCGGCTTTGAAATGGAGATGAGCACCGCAACCCTAGAGTCGGATTCGACTGGCTTTCGAGCAAGGGAACCTTTACCTTTACCTTTTTACTCATTGTTTACAATTCAGGGAAAGTTTTTTAAAGTTCATGAAAGTTGTTTATAGTGTCACTTTAGATAAATCCATACTTTGCTTGTTTAAATCCAAAAAAGGTCGCGTCTTCTAGCTCCCTGGATTGCTTTAACAGTTTGCTTAAAGTTGGGGGGGTAGTGTACTCCCTACCCCTCCGGCGTTGCTACTCGGGGGGGGGGGTTAGATGACCGCTTTACCACATACTCAGTTAATGAATATTAACACTCACGCTTCACTCCATGCCGGCTGTGAAGGTAAGGAGAGCTTTGCAAAAACGCTTGATCCCCTGTTCACTCGTCCGATGTGCACCTCTGATTGCCATAATGGCACCGTGGCAGGACCTATCGGGGCAAAGAGGAGCCTCAATCCCTTGGCCGTAGCCTTGGGAGAGGCACCCCTCGTGCCCCAGGCTGGGAGCGCCCTACAAGGGCTCCGGGGTGGGGGGGTTCGGAGTCGTCTGGAACCCCTCCTGTCCGCCGTGTCACGGGCCGCTCCTGTCGGAGCTTCGATGGAGCATGCCTGCCATTCGTTTTGCCGAAACCGGAAGTCCTTGCCCATCCCTACTCTTGAAGCGCTTCTTGAGCTAGAAGCAGACTACAAAAACATTGTTAAAAGGTCGAGACTTTTATTAAAATCCTGGGGAAAATGAAATGTTTTGGACCAGCACCTAAAGGACAAGAGGGAAGGACATTCATGCAAGGTGCCACCACTAAAAAAGCCCTGTTTCTGGTTACCTCATGTTAAGAACATAAGAGAAGCCAATGTTGGATCAGGCCAATGGCCCATCCAGTCCAACACTATGTCACACAGTGGCCAAAAATAACAGGTGCCATCAGGAGGTCTAGCAGTGGGGCCAGGACACTAGAAGCCCTCCCACTGTTGCCCCACCCCCAGCACCAAGAATACAGAGCATCCCTTGCCCCAGAGTCCCTATCTATACCTTGTGGCTAATAGCCACTGATGTACTTCTGCTCCATATGTTTATCTAATTCCCTCTTGAAGCCATCCGTGCTTGTAGCCTCCTGTGGCAGTGAATTCCATGTGTTAATCACTCTTTGGGTGAAGAAGTACTTCCTTTTATCCGTTCTAACCCAACTGCTCAGCAATTTCATTGAGTGCCCACGAGTTCCACCTCTGCCGGCAGGAGCACAGAGAATGGGGCTTGGAAGGAGGATCTTAATTAATGGGCTGGACAGTGTTAGGAAGAAGAAGAAGAAGAGGTCCTTAAAATTCACATCCGTGAATGCAGATTCTTATTATGGGGCTGTACGTATAGGGAATTGGTTTACTCTGTTTACATATAAAGCATCCTGAACAAATGATTAAACGAATCCTAATTGTCGCTTGATATTGCCAGTTAATGTTTGTGCTGAGCTTTTGTTGCCTGGATTTATCTCTCTTTATCTTTCTCATTAGTCATAAAGAAAGACTATTTTGAGAGATCATTCCTGTGGGGGAAAGCTTAGCTTGTATCCTAGCCAGATTTCCACGAAACACCTGAGGTGCAATGTAACAAGAACAATAAAGCACTTAGTCTAAATTGAAATTACTGGTTTAAGGCTTCAACTGTTATTTGTTCTCCGCTAATAGCTGTGCGGACTGATATTTCCAATTCTGTATCTACTGAAGCCAACATCACAAGTGATAGTAAAATCAGAGTAGTCCTTGAATAGCACAAATTTACATATTTTTTTAAAAAAAGAAGTGTAACTTTGAACTCATGAAGCTGCCTTATACTGAATCTGACCATTGGTCCATCCAGGCCAGTCTTAGGGTGCGGTCACACGTGCCAGAAAAAATGGCACGGGGAACGAGGCTATTTCCTCCGGAGGAAATAGACCCGCAGTTGCACAATCCCACCTCCTTTTGAAGCTGTGGGCGCAGCCCGTCAGTGTGTGTTCAGGCGCAACTGCGGGTGAGTCGAGGGTTTTTTTGTGGTGTTTGTTTCCCATGCACTTAAACGTGGAATTGATGAACCGCACCTCCGCACTGAGGGATCCCTATGGCGTATGCGATGATGCGCATACCGCGAAGGAGGGGAAAACAACGGCACGGAGTCAGGATGGCCTGATCAGACCATCCCGACGCCATGAGAGCGCGCTGGAGCGATCAGACAGGGAAAAGTCCGTCCGTGGCCCGTCGCAACCTGTTTACCACCGGATTTTCCTCGGTGTCTTTTAACTCCACTTCTGTGGTGGAGCAGAATGGGTTGCCGATGGCTGCAGGGCACTTCCCAGATGTTGTTGTCTGATCGCACCCTGTAAATCCGCCCGGCATTCATGCCTATGGGCGGGTCTAATTGTGTGTATGATCGCAGCCTTCTCTACTCAGACTGGCAGAAGCCAAACCGTGTTTTAGGACAGGCAGCCACATCAAATAAAGGTTGGATCCGGCCTGCTTTTTCTCTGTCTTTCCCTCTTTATCACAACTCCCATCCCATCTTGTTTTTATCCATTCAGGTCTCGCGATCCCTGGCGTAGACTTTGTGGAGTCCCTTTCTCAGTAGTGGGAAATCTGACTGGATCCAACCCATAGGCTCAATGTCAGCAGCATGTTGATGAAACCCAATTCCAGAACTTTGGGTGAAATCACTCACATCCAGGCAGGCATGATGGTGGCTGCAGAGCACCATTTTAGAGGATAATCTAGCCATTTTGAAATTGCCACAGGGGCTAGATCCTGATTGGGCCCGTGGCACGGCTTCAACAGGCGATCTTGTTTCCCGCTCTGTGCCTTCCCGCATGTTCAATCCTTATCGGGCCCTCACAGTCATTTTTAGAAGTTAAATTCTCCTCTAAAATGTTGTTGGTGGCCACGGGTTGGCGCCATGGTCACCGTCAGATGTAGTTTGGACCCTCAGTGTTTGTGTACTTGTAGGTATGTGGGCATGCGTATATCTGCATGCAGATACATACCACATAAAAGAACATGGGCAATGAGACTGACCATCAGGGAATACCAAATGCGAGCTCCTAGGCTGAGGCCTTGCTCGCTGCATGGAAAACTCTTCCATCCGTGTATCGGGAAGGAATGAAATAAGTGGAGAACCATTCCAACCCCCCTGCTTTGGACTATCCTAGAAGACCGCGTCCTCTAATGTGTCAAAAAGTGGCCAGCGGATCTAGCAAGATGAAAAGGAACGCGATTCCCCTTTATCAAAGATCATCCACCAGTGCTGTCAAAGGTATCTCTGTCCCCGTAACCAGGTGTGGAATATTAGTGCTAGAGGTGCAGACGTCACCTAAATTCATTCCAATCAGGCAATGTGTATGCTGCCATTTGATGTATTTTGGAAGACTATCACATCAGGAGCATCTTTATGTGGCAGGTGCAAAGATATTCCTTCTCCCCCCCGCTTTCTTTTAATACAGTTGTTCAAAATGTTGACATTCAATGATCACTGTAATGCATTTTTAATTAAGAAGTATTCACAAATGTACTGTCTTCCATACAATTAGCATAAATTTATAAAAAAAAAGTCAAAGAGAGGTCTAATTAATTACAAGATTTCTTTGCGTACTCTTTGGAAATCTATAACTAATCAGGACAAGACTCCCTTGTAGCAATTGAGGTGTATTAAACCTGAATTTATCTGGGACCTCATTTTGAAAATTGCTCAGGCCTGCTCCTTAAGAGATTGTGTGCTTGTTACAAGCTACTTATTCCGAGTTCCTCTCGCTTCTCTGATAATGGTTTTCTCATTAATGCAATAACTTTGACTGAAGAAAGAAATGTGGTTTTAATGACTACCCACCTTCTGTTGTTTTCATCCAAAAGCCTGACGTATTGTGGATTATTTTTTAGTAGTTGCTGTTCGTGCTTAAAAACAAAATAAACAAAAACCCTTAAAAGTTTTTTGTGTGTGAAGTGGTTGCTGAAAAGGCAGGTAAAGTTTGAACCCCTTCGGTTCTCACCTGAGGTGTTCTGTGGTATCGTGTTCATTAAAGAATGACTGATGCGTTTCAGTTTAAGTACTTTTCTCAGGGTATGCTAGAATTGGATAAGCTCAACTGTAATGTTTCCATTGAAACCGGAACGTTGGATTCCTTCCCAATATGGTTTCCTTCCAAAAATGCTATTAGATTTTATCCTGTTATTTTCTTCTAACCTGTTTTGAAAATTACTTTTATCATCTATTTCAGGGGTGTCTAACTCATTTGTTACGAGGGCTGGATCTGACATAAATGAGACCTTTTTGGGCCAGGGCATGTGTGTCATAAAGTATAATGCCAGGTAGTGGAGATATAAACTTTATAAAGGACACAAACAAAAAGGTTTTTTTTTTACTTAACATAAAAACATGCTTAAAATATTAGCTCTGTAAGCTCTAAACCTATTTTTGATTTATTGACATTCACCACAGAAATCTCGTGCTCAGAGTTCTGAGTCTAGGACCTGGATTAAAATATGAAATGGCTGAGTGATTGAGAGAGTCTGGTGAAGCAAGCTATGATGCAGCAGCAGCAGCAGCAGCACAACTGGAAGCAGGAGATGGCCAGTTCAACTGTGCACCTGATGGAAGCCCTCTGGGGGCCTGATCTGGCCCACGCGCCACATGTTTGACACCTCTGATCTATTTCCTCAACTTGCCTCTTATGGTATAACTGCCATCCCTCTTAGTAGCATGAGCTTTTCTATGCTACGTTTCACTTTCCATTCCTCGAATGCATCTCTCTAGTCTCTTTGTTACATGTGTTGTAAAGCGTCTGACCCGGATGGCCCAGGCTATTCCGATCTTTTTGGATCTCGGAAGCTAAGTAGGGTCGACCCTGGTTGGTACTTGGATGGGAGACCTCCAAGGAAGCTCAGAGTTGCTATGCAGAGGCAGGCAATGGCAAACCACCTCTCTATCTCTTGCCCTGACCTGGTCAGCCCAAGATGAGCCTAATTTCACCAGATATCAGAAGCTAACCAGGGTCAGTCCTGGTTAGTATTTGGATGGGAGACTACCAAGGAAGCCCAGGGTTAACGTAAGAACATAAGAGAAGCCAATGTTGGATCAGGCCAATGGCCCATCCAGTCCAACATTCTGTGTGGCCAAAAATACCAGGTGCCATCAGGAGGTCCACCAGTGGGGCCAGGACACTAGGATCCCTCACACTACTGACCCCCCCCCCAAGCACCAAAAATACAGAGCATCACTTGCCCCGGAGTCCCTATCTATTTTTGTTGTTGTTCAGTCGCACAGTCGAGTCCGACTCTTCGTGACCCCATGAACCAGATCACGCCAGGCCTTCCTGTCTTCCGCCATCCTCTGAAGTTTGCTCAATTTCATGTTCGTTGCATCTATGACACTGTCTAACCATCTCATCCTTTGCCGTCCCCGTCTTCTTTGACCTTCAATCTTTCCCAGCATCAGGGTCTTCTCCAGTGAGTGCTCCCTTCTCATTTGGTGGCCAAAGTATTTGAGCTTCAGTTTCATTATCTGGCCTTCCAGGGAACAGTCAGGGTTGATTTCTTTGAGGATTGACTGATTTGTTCTTCTTGCAGTCCAAGGGACTCTCAAGAGTCTTCTCCAGCACCATAGTTCAAAAGAATCTATTCTTCGGCGCTCGGCCTTCCTTATAGTCCAACTCTCACAGCCATACATGACTACTGGGAATACCATTGCTTTGACCATGCGGACTTTTGTTGGCAGGGTGATGTCTCTACTTTTTATCATGCTGTTTAGGTTCGCCATCGCTTTCCTCCCAAGGAGCAGGCGTCTTTTAATTTCATGGCTGCAGTCACAGTCTGCGGTGATCTGGGATCCCAGGAACGTGAAGTCTGTCACTACTTCCACGACTTCCCCTTCTATTTGCCAAGGAGTGATGGGGCCGGATGCCATGATCTTAGTTTTTTTGATGTTGAGCTTCAAGCCCACTTTTGCGCTCTCCTCTTTTACTCTGAGCAAGAGGCTCTTTAGATCCTTTTCACTTTCAGCCATTAGAGTGGTATCATCTGCATATCTGAGGTTGTTGATCTTTTCCCCAGCAATCTTAATTCCCGCTTGTGATTCATCCAGGCCAGCATTTCGCATGATGTACTCTGCATATATATTAAATAAGCAAGGTGACAGTATACATCCTTGTCGTACTCCTTTTCCTATGCTGAACCAATCAGTTGTTCCGTATCCGGTTCTAACTGTCGCTTCTTGGCCCTTATACAGGTTTCTCAAGAGACATGTGAGGTGGTCTGGTACTCCCATCTCTTTAAGGACCTGCCATAGTTTGTTGTGATCCACACAGTCAAAGGCTTTAGCATAGTCAATGAAGCAGAAGTAGATATTTTTCTGGTACTCTCTTGCTTTCTCCATAATCCAGCGAATGTTGGCAATATGATCTCTCGTTCCTCTACCTCTTCGAAACCCAGCTTGTACTTCTGGCAGTTCTCTATCCATGTACTGTTGAAGCCTAGCTTGTAGGATCTTGAGCATGACCTTGCTAGCGTGTGATATGAGTGCAATTGTGCGATAGTTTGAACATTCCTTGGCATTGCCCTTCTTTGGGATTGGAATGTATACTGATCTTTTCCAATCCTGTGGCCACTGTTGCGTTTTCCAAATTTGCTGGCAAATGGAGTGCAGCACTTTAACAGCATCATCTTTTAAGACTTTGAATAGCTCAGCTGGAATACCATCACCTCCACTAGCTTTGTTGTTAGTAATGCTTTCTAAGGCCCATTTAACTTCACATTCCAGGATGTCTGGCTCAAGGTCAGTGATTATACCGTCGTGTTTGTCAAGGACATTGAGGTCTTTCTTGTATAGTTCTTCTGTGTATTCTTGCCATCTTTTCCTAATCTCTTCTGCTTCTGTTAGGTCCCTACCGTTTTTGTCCTTTATCATGGCCATCTTTGCATGGAACGCTCCCTTGATTTCTCCAATTTTCTTGAAGAGATCTCTAGTCCTTCCCATTCTATTGTTTTCTTCTATTACTTTGCACTGTTCATTCAGGAAGGTCTCCTTATCTCTCCTTGCTGTTCTCTGGAAATCTGCATTCAGTTGGGTAAATCTTTCCTTTTCGCCTTTGCCTTTTGCTTTCCTTCTTTCCTCTGCTATTTGTAAAGCCTCATCAGAAAGCCACTTTGCTTTCTTGCAGTTCTTTTTCTTTGGAATGGTGGTGATTGCTGCCTCCTGTACAATGTCACTGGCCTAGTGGTTTTCCCTATCTATCCCTTGTGGCTAATAGCCACCGATGGACCTCTGCTCCATATGCTTATCTAATTCCCTCTTGAAGCCGTCCATGCTTATAGCCACCACCACCTCCTGTGGCAGAGAATTCCATTTGAATTCTATGTTGTTATGCAGAGGGCAGGCAATGGCAATCCCCCTTTTTAGTTGCTGTGGATTTTCCGGGATGTGTGGCTGTGGTGTTGGCATTGTAGAACCTGACGTTTCGCCAGTAACTGTGACTGGCATCCTCAGAGGTATAAACACAGAAAGATGGAGTGCTCTCTGTGTCAAGCAACTAATGAACTCCGGCCGTTAAAGCCTTCGACAACATAGCAAACCACCTCTGTTTGTCTCTTGCCTTGAAACCCCTACGAAGTCATCTGAAGTCTCCTGCAACTTGACAACCCTTTCCAGCACCAGCTTCTTGGCTGGCTTGTGTTCTGAAGTTTCTTATTAGCATGACGTGTTAGTAAAATGGCAAAAGCTATAGCAGTCACATGCCCTTAGAAAAAGGAGAAAAGAAGCTACTGTGCTGAGGACTTTTCAGAGGAAATGTCATTCCCTTGTTGGATATTTTTATTCATTCATAAGTTTAAGCCCCGGTGTGGAAACAGAATTCTGGGGACCCACCCTGGTCCCGGAGAGGAATGGAAATGCTGCTTCTAATGCCAGTGCCTTGAATATATGGGGCTGCCGGCCTTCAGTGGAAAGCTCACCCTATTTCTTTTTTGGTTTTTCTTGTTCCCGTTTTGACAGAACCGAGATGGCTTGAAAGGCATCCTAAACTCCTATGACAGTGAGCTGCTGCACTCCGCCGATCACTCTCCTCAGCTGATTGCCCGCCTGGAAGAGGCCGAGGACATGGTGCAGAAAGTGGAAGCCCACACTGCGGAAATGGAGGTAAGGTGCGCGGCACGGACCTTGTGGCGTTTCCGGCAGTACCCTCCAGTGTGTGGGGCAGGAGGTCACTCTGGAGTGACCAGTCACTCTTACAACCAAGATAAGTTCTGTAGCCCCATTATTTAAAATTTCTCAGCTGCCTCTAAGTCAACAGCCTTTTCATTATCGATGTACAGATTTCTTATCGTATAGCAGGGGTGGGGGCAGAAAGGGGCAACCAAAATAGGTCCCTTTTTGACTCTTTGTATGCCTCCTCTTCATTACAGATTTATAGGTTTCCTATAGTATTGGGGGGGGGTGAGAAGGTCACTCAGGAATGATGGGTCACTCAGGAGTGATCAGTTACCCCAACAACCAAAACTGGTCTCTATGACTCCTTGACTGCCTCTGCTCAACAGGTGTTTTATTATAGAGTTATAGGTTTCCTAAAGGGAGGAAGTGGCTCAGAGGTTAAGACACTGAGCTGCAGATTGGAAGGTCAGTAGTTCAACAGTTCGAGACCCAAGTGGTGCATGACGGAGTGAGCTCCCATCTCTGGCTCCAGCTCCTGCCAACCTAGCTGTTTGAAAGCAAGAAATTGCAAGTAGATAAATAGGGACTGCTTCGGTGGGAAAGATAACAGCGTTCTGTGCGCCTCGGCATTTAGTCATGCCGGCCACATGGCCATGGAGAAGTCTTTGGACAGTGGTGGCTCTTCGGCTTGGAAACGGAGATGAGTGACAGCCCTTCAAATACTTAAAGAGGGCAATCATGTCCCTCCTTAGCCTCCTCTTCTCCAGACTGAACCTTCCCATGTCCCTCAGCCTTTCCTCACAGGGCTTGGACTCCAGGCCCCCGATCATCCCCGTCGCTCTCCTCTGCACCCGCTCCATTCTCTCCACATCCTTTTGGAAGGGAGGCCTCCAGAACTGCACATGGTACTCCAGGTGTGGCCTGACCAATGCAGTGTACAGTAGGACAAAGACTATGACTTGACGCCCCCCCCCCAAAGCGTCTAGAAACTTGTTGAAACGGAAAGCCTGCCCCTCCCTCTCTTATAAGAGCTACTCGCTCACAATTACCAGATAGAACAGGATGGCTTTCAACATAGTTTTACCCGGTCTTTTATGAGAAAAAAATGAATAGGGACAGATTTATTGTTGCGTTCTGCCAAAGAGTTACTTGCCGTATCCGTTCATCGTCTTGTGCAGTGCTGGTTAGGGTTTTTGCTTGTTTTTCGCTCTCCCGCTGTTCCTTGTTAAGGACGGCTTGGGTACCTCGGTTCTCTCCGTGCTCTCTCAAACATGTCGGTCCTCGAGGTTTTCAATGCCATTTTGCTTCTGACTTCTCAAGTTTTGTTAGCAGGTGTCCCTCGCCCCCCCCCCCCCAAAAAAAGAAAAAGAATACAAAACGAGGGCTTTTTCTAAGCTAAAGTGTTTTGAGTTGAGCAGCTGTTCAGAGTTGGGCTGAACAATATCTGATGATAATGAGAGGTTGGTGAATACAATACGAGGAAAAACAGGAATAGAGCATGAACGGCAGGGGCGTGGTATTTTGATCCGAGAGAATGTTCGAGGAAGCATTCGTAGGGCACGTCTGTCACTGGATGTTCGAGGAAGCGTTCGTAGGGCACGTCTGCCGCTTGTCTGAAGTAAGGGTGCTACGAATGTTGCTACAGATGAGTTCAGATGTCAGGCTCACCATGCTCAAAGGTGGCAGTCAGATGTGAGGCCTTCACTTGGTCTGTTGGGTTTGTGCTGAGCATCTGCAAGCACCCACCCAACTGGTTTGCACAGGAGTTTTCCCCAAACAACTCATGGCAAAGACACCACTCATTCAGACTGATTACTGGCTGTCGGCGTCACTAAGAATTACTTGGACTGGTGGTTCCCAACCAGTGCTCCTTCTAAGCCGTGGAGTCTTGTGAGCAAAAATTCTACTTTGTGAGCTACTGGCATTAAAGTTGTGAGTGGACGATTCTCCGGTGGTCCAGTAGTGGGGCAGTCCTTGACTACTTACTCCTGGGAAAGCACCTCCCCCTTCCGAAGGCAGGGCCGGCAAACTTTGATCCCGGAGGGGAGGGGCTTATCCTCTGGTCTTACCAGCCCTGCCGTCTGAGCAGGACATGCTGGCTGTGCTCTGAAGAGCACGAAGATCCCAGAAGACACAGGAAGGTCAGAAGAAGATGCTGCGGCCAGTCTGTTGATGGGTCTTCCTAGTAGGGACCAGATCCAGCCTGTGCTAAAAGCGCTGCACTGGCTGCCAATAGCGTACCGGGTTTGCTTCAAAGTGCTGGTTCTTACCTTTAAAGCCCTTTATGGTCGGGGTCCAGCTTACCTAAGGGACCGCCTTTCCTCATATGTTCCCCCACGAACACTACGGTCTGGGACGCAACACCTCCTGGCGAAGCCAGGTCCCAAAGAGGCCAGCCTGGCCGCTACCAGGGCCAGGGCTTTCTTGGTGGCGGCTCCTACCTGGTGGAATGAGCTCCCGGAGGAGATCCGGGCCCTGCGGGACCTCGCACAGTTCCGCAGGGCCTGTAAGACGGAGCTCTTCCGCCAGGCGTATGAGTAGGAGCCGCCACTACCATCACTACTGTTCCATCATAACCTGGCTCTGGAAGAAGGAACATCACCGTTTTCTGGAACAGATGACACTGAGTAGGTAGAGCAGTTGTAATAAGCCATCGGGTGGAATATCATGTTAGAACATTCAGAGCACTTTTGTTAATAATAATGTTATTGTACTGTAGTGATTTTAAATGGTTTTAAATATGTTTTATATTGGCTTATGCCTTCGTGTAAGCCGCCCTGAGCCCGCGTAGCGGGGAGGGCGGGGTATAAATTCAATTTATAAAATAAAAATGAAATAAATAAAAGAGGGCAATGGGTGAAGGTACTTACCTTCCAGCCCTAAAACATATTCGAGAGCTGCGGGCCTCGAATTATAATGGATCCGGCGCCGGCAACCCTGGGAGGCCCCCAGGCAGTCGTGGCGCCGAGAGGAACGCCTTGGACCCTGCTGGGAAGGCGGTGGTAAACCGCTCCCCCCCTCCATCTTGCTGCGGCAGCGGGCAGCGGGCAGCGGGTTTGGGGACAGACGCTCAGTGAAGAGCCTGGGGAGAGCAGAGGCAAGAGAGGTGGCCGAGGGTGGCGCGGAAACTCCACCTCCATCCCTTTCGGAGTTGGAACAAAGCCCCCCTCCTTGTTCCAGATCGTGGCGAAGATGGACACGGCTCCTGCGCAGTCTACCCGGTCGGTTGAACCACGGTAGGACTGTATCCATTGAGAACTGGCAAGGTGTGGAGGGGGAGAGAGAAAGAGGATTACCCCCCCTCATCCAGTTTTCTTTTCCCCGCCCTTTACTCCTTTCCTCTGTATCTGGATGGGAGGTTCTTTAAAAGGACGAATTGCTTCTGGTCCATGGGTCAGGTTTCTAGCAGGGACATTTTACAGTCCTTATTGCTGGGCCTTCGGGAAAAGGAGCAACAATAAACAGCCTACTACTTCCCCACCGGGTTCGGCTGATGTGGGTGGGGTAGGGCTCCATTTTGGAGTTCTGGTAGGAGAGTGATGGTGGCTACTTTCACTTTCAGGTTCCCCTAAAATGGCTGAGTAGGCGGGAACATCTAGCTCCCAAGGCACAGAGAGTCTTAACCCTTCACAGACAACCAATATAGACTCCCAAAATACTGAGCCCTCAGGAGAGGGAGCCCAGTCAAATTTCTCTCCTGGCTTAGAGAGGAAATAAGAATTCACTGATCTAGGGCAACAGGCAGCTTCTTCCTAAGTTACTGACCTCTCTGCTAAAAGAGACAGGAGTCCCAGTACAGAGGGCAGCCCTCCTCCTAGAAATACAGGCCTCCCAAACAGAGCAAAGGGTGCACACCTATTGTTAGGGATATCAGATCGCTACAAATTCTGAGGATTTAGTGCCAGAAAAAGGCAAGCAGGAGGAGAAGCAGTGCCTATCATTCCATCTAGATTCTTCCTCATAATCTCTACACTGGAATGTGGGCTACGGTCATCAGGGCACTAGAGCTTACATACACTCCAAAGATACAGGAAGAAAAGGAGGATCCTGGTTTTTCTTGTGGGCTCTGACAAAGCCATTCCCAAGACTACTACTAAAACTGCAGGTGTGCCGCTTCCTGCGGCATTTTACAATATCATTATGGCAGAATGGGAACACCCAGCCAATCCAAAGTCTGGGAAACCCAGAGTTTAACAAACTCTGCTCTCTTATTCCAGGAGCCACAAAGAAGTTCAAACTTCCTATGGTGGATGATTCAATTAACTTATCAGCGTCTGCTTTCTATTTCCCGTGGATGCTGATGGACTCCCAAAAAAGACAAGGGAGTTGAAAAGGCACTGTGTAGAGTTTTTTGAGGTGCCTGCCATCTCCCTTAGAACATCAGCTACGGGATCCCTGTTTGCTCGAGCGGCCTACCTGTGGGCCTCAGAGCTAACTTCTGTAGACAGTGACATACCAAAGAGCCTTAAGGATGAGCTAAAACAGATAGCTCTAGCCACAGCATTTGCGGCAGATGCCTCTTTGGATGCCATACAACTCACAGAGAGGGCTATGGCACGTGACTGCCAGGAGAAATACGTGGCTGGGGCACTGGAATGCAGATCTAGCAACAAGGGCCAAGGTGGCAGTGGTATCTCTCAAGGGAGTTAAACTTTTCAGAGCAGGCCTGGAATGTTACTTGGTCAAAGACAAAGGCAAGTCACGGGTGCTACTGTCAAAGAAGAAGGATATGAAATCTAGAAGGAGACCACAGTCCTTTTGAGACCTCAGTCGTGATGATAAACAACAAAAGTCAAACGGCATAACAAGTCTAGAGATAATAGGTCATTCGCCCTCACAGGAAAATCCAGACAAAATGTTAAAGGACCCAAGAAGGGAACTT
>NW_015173129.1:548281-549484 GCF_001447785.1 Gekko japonicus
CCATCACCCGCACATATGCCGGTTTTTTGAGGGGGGCCTCCCTCCTCAATCCACCTCAGGTACACAGGTTCTCTACATGGAACTGAAATGCAGTGCTATGAGCACTATGCAAGGAGCCATTTGAACCAATGGCATCATGTCCCATGAAAGACATTACTCTGTAAACAATTTCTTAGTGAGGATCTTTTCAGTGCGTAGGTTTGGAGCTGAGAGCTTTGTTGGTACACACAGATTTATGTACATTCTACAATGACAGGGTCGTCCTCAGACCAGCCCCAGCGTTCATCCCCAAAGTTACCTCCCGGTTCCATAGATCGGAGGGTATGGTACTTCCCTCCTTTCGTCAAACCCTGCCCATGAGATGGTGATGGTCTGGCATTGTCTAGACGTGCGTAGGGCTTTGAGTTTTCTATATGGACAGGACCAGGGGGTTGAGAAAGACTGAGTCCTTGTTTGTGTATGTTAGTCAGTTGTCCCTGGGAACGAGTGTCTCCACTTCTGCCCTGAGCAGGTGGATAAGGATCAGTCAGGCATACAAGGTGTAGGGGTTGGTACCTCCAGCAGGGGTCACAGGGCACTCTACGGGGGACAGTCACGTCGGAGACATATAGGGCCTTGCTGTCCCTAGAAGTCACTTGTAAGGTGGTGACATGGAAATTTGTCCATTCCTTTACAAAGCACGATAGGATTGACGAACTAGCTTCGGCAGAAGCAGCATTTGACAGGAGAGTGTTACTTCGGGCCCTGTATGCACCGGAAGTCGTGTGACCCACCCGGGGGGAGCACTGCTTTTTTACGTCCCAGGAGTCAAGGACTGCCCCACTCCTGGACCACCGGAGAATGGAAGATTTGTATTCACTTACCGTGAAGTTTCCTTCTCGGTGGTCCAGAGTGGGGCAGTCCTACCAACCCTCTCTTGATGGACACGACTTCCGGTCCTCGGGACCTGGAGTTGGACATGAGGTTTTACAGTGGTTCAGTTGTTCATGAATATGGTCTAACTGAGTACGTGATGTGGTGGACTTTTGCTGTTTGTTTGCTCTAATGGTTAAAATACAGGTTTGTATTCGTTTAAGCCCATGGCTGTGATGGTATTCCCCAGTTGTCTGAGGGGGAAGGAGTTAGTTTTTAAGTGAATTTACAGCAGCTCAGAGGTGGCTTTCGGTATGACTGGGGATCAGAGGATAAGCCCCTCCCCTCTGG
>NW_015173129.1:549555-637576 GCF_001447785.1 Gekko japonicus
GAAGGAAGCTTCACGGTAAGTGAATACAAATCTTCCATTTGGCTGCTGCATAAATTAGTTTGCTCTGGAGCCCTCCTTCCTGAGCTAAGAGGAAAATGTGTGAGCCGAAGGCTAAAAGAACATGTGCCAGCTCACACTAACTGAGGTTTTTGTTTATTATTGTGTATTATTAATTTATTATTAATTTCAATTTATATCCCGCCTTGCCCGCACAGGCAGGCTCAAGGCAGCGTACAGCAGTTTAAAATACGATAAAATACAATAAATACAATCATAAAATTCCAAATTACAAACAAATCACATAAAGTGCGGATTAAGTACAGATGGCGAATTTCTATGAGGTGGTCCTATGAAGCTAGGGCGGGGTCCGAAGTTGTTCTAAATGCCAGCAGCATGGTGGCCATAATAGTCCAGTCGTCGATAGCTCATTCGTCAGTGGCGGCTCCTAATCGAAGGCCTGGCGGAAGAGTTCAGTTTTACAGGCCCTGCGGAACTGTAACAGGTCCCGCTGGGCGAACATGAGCCAGCTCACACTAACTGAGGTTTTTGTTTATTATTGTGTATTATTAATTTATTATTAATTTCAATTTATATCCCGCCTTGCCCGCACAGGCAGGCTCAAGGCAGCGTACAGCAGTTTAAAATACGATAAAATACAATAAATACAATCATAAAATTCCAAATTACAAACAAATCACATAAAGTGCGGATTAAGTACAGATGGCGAATTTCTATGAGGTGGTCCTATGAAGCTAGGGCGGGGTCCGAAGTTGTTCTAAATGCCAGCAGCATGGTGGCCATAATAGTCCAGTCGTCGATAGCTCATTCGTCAGTGGCGGCTCCTAATCGAAGGCCTGGTGGAAGAGTTCAGTTTTCAAATTTTGCTTTTCCTGAAACGTGGATTTATTCTCGATGCTTGGGGATCCAACACCACCGTTAGTGGAGCCACCACTGAGAAGGCAGCTTAGAAGGAATACTGTTCCTAACTTGGCACTCAGGGGTGCTATGTTGCCCACCAAGACCTTTCCTGATGCCCTTAAGGGTTTGTAGAGAGCGTGCAGGGCCAGGTGGGGCTTTTGCTTCTGATTGGCCACTGAAGATTTGATTGGCTCTGCAGAATTTTTAGAAAGTTGCTTCGGCAGCAGCTGCCACCACAGCAGAAGGTGATTACAGGTCATATGTAGTGGCCATTTTGTGGATTGCTCCGCCTCCTAAAGCAGCCATTTTGTGTCAAAATTTCAAAGGTGCCCACAAGTTTGAAAAGGTTGGGGGCTCCTGACTTAGAAAAAAACCCAAAGGACAATATTTTATTAATACACAGCTTTTATTGATTTATATGATATGGGAGTAATCCAGCTGTCCATCTGAACAAAAACTTGGTGAGTGGAGGAGTTACACAGTAAGGACGGGGTGGGGTGGGGTAAAGGTCAATCGGGCTATGTGAGGACGTGCACATGTGAAAAGCCAATACTACTGTGTTGTGTGGTTAGTGAGGAGGAGAAGGGCTTCTAGTGTCCTGGCCCCACTGGTGGGCCTCCTAATGGCACCTGGTATTTTTGGCCACTGTGTGACAGAGTGTTGGACTGGATGGGCCATTGGCCTGATCCAACATTGGCTTTTCTTATGTTCTGAGGAGGAGTAATAGAAGGAGAGATTGGATTATACCCTGTCCTTCCCTCGGAGTCTCAGAGCAGTTTACAATCTCCTTCCTTTCCTCTCCCTGGTTCAAAAAGCAGTGTCTGCACGTGAACCAAATGTACTTGGGCCTCTGTGTGATCTGGTGTTTGCCTGGAGTGTGTGCCATGGTGGAAAGGAGAGGTGGTTCCATAACGGTGGTGCTGCCACCAAAAAGGCACTCTCTGCTTGAATTCCCAGGAAGTAACGTCTGGGAAAAGACGGTCCTTCAGGCTGTGAAGGGCAACACTGTTAACACATCGTCGCCAGTGTTACTCCACTAATCGTCCTTTCATCACAATACATTTGGCTCAGTCTGAAACATTAACAAAGACAGATTTTCAGGGGAGCTTCACGCTGGCACCTTCACGACTCCACATCATAATTTTTTCCCCTACCTTGAGAGATTCATACTGTGTAGGAGAGCCGCATGTGTTCTAATCAGTTCATTACAAGCCCAGCAGTTTCCAGCCATCACATGCCATATGTTCTGGTTCTGTTCAGCCAGAAGATGCATGTCTGTGTTTGTTTCTGCTGACGACCCAAAAGCTCATTCAGCCCGGGCCGGTGTCAGCATACCTGTGCTGGGTCCCCCTCTTGCCTTCTCAATTGCTCTTGCTTCATCACCCAAGTTCCCAGGTGCATACGTTGCCCAGTGCCACCCAGGAATTAATTTTTTTATTTTTTTATTTGAATTTTTCCCCAGCCAGAGCCGGCTCAGGGCGGCTTACATAAAACAGATTAAAACAATTCTAAAACCATAATAAAGTGCTAGTAAACGTTGGTAATCGTTATTGTCCATAAACAGTAGCAGCCATCATTCACAGTTCCCAGCTCACAGTCAGCTCACAGTGTTCGTTTTGGTTGTTCTTGCAGAACTTGCTTTTCTTTAGGCTTTTGGTGGCAGTTTCCGGAATCCAGGGTCTCTCCCATTCCACCATCCAATGTTCTTCATTGGTGGTGGCTCCCAAAAGCCTGGTGGAAGAGCTCCGTTTTACAGGCCCTGCGGAATGCTCCCTCTAAGCTGCGGAGTCTTGTGAGCAAACATTCTACTTTGTGAGCTCCTGGCATTAAAGTTGTGAGCGAACGATTTGGACACACAGGCAGGTGGGACGCATGCAAGTGGGCAGGAGGGGAGGAGCAAAGGGGACTGTTGGTGGGCCGAGGAGGAGCCCCCGGGGACTCTGTGCCCCGAGGGCCCCCAAACCTGGAACCGAGCAACCAATTATTCTAATTTTTATCTGGGCCCCGTCCATCGCCCATCTGCTGGTGTTTGCATCTGAGCAGCGATAATTTCAGTAACAGAGATGTGAAACGGACCTCTGCCAAATGTCGTAGCTAACACCCTCTTCCTTTAAAATTGAATGCGTGGGATGTGTATCTGGGCAGCTATCAACTGCCTCTTGCTGCCCTGACCGCCTGCCCCTGTTTCAATATTTGATGATTTGCCACTCCCCCTCATTTCTTCCTGGTGCTTTTTGGATTCTTTCCCTTCCCTACGTGCTGCTCAATGAGGGCGAAGCTGCTACGGCTTCAAAGGCTGAAAGGATGTCAGGGGCCTCGGTTTGATCAGGGATGGGGCCGTATCTGCTCTCTCTGGCTGAGAGATCTGCCTGCGTCTGGCATCCTAGTGGAGCAAATGGCGTTGAGGCTGATCGGACACTGGGTGGTGGGAATTTGCCTGTAAAGCTTCATCCGGGGTTGACGTCTTTGTAAAAACCAGCATAGCTATGGGTGGTGCTTGCTTTTAACACATTTGAGCACATGTTTTGGCAGATGTTTAAATCGTCCTGTGGACAGATTCCCAGTTGCCCCCTGTAGCTTCAGAACAGGATAAAATAAGAGTCGGTAAACCTTTCATGGAATATGTCTAGTTTATGAACTGGTTGGCCGCTCCGTGTGGAAGGATGCTGGACTAGATGGACCGCTGGGCTGATCCAGCAGGGCTCTCCTGAGGTTCTTATCAGGGGAAGGCCTCAGCCTCTCTGCCCTGTTGTTGGCTTTCCAGAAGAGCTGTTTGCTGGACTGGATGGACCACTGTTCTGATCCAGCAAGGCACTTGTGAAGATCTTATCAGGAGAAGGCCTCGGCCTCTATGCCCTGTTGTTGGCCCTCCAGAGTAACTGGAATGCCACTGTTTGAAAGGGGATTCTGGACTAGATGGATTATTAGTCTGACCCAGCAGGGCTCTTGTGTTCTTTTCAGGGGAAAGCCTTGGCTTCTATGCCCTTCTGTTGGGCCTCCAGAGTAACTGGATGGCCACTGTTTGAGAGGGGATGCTGGACTGGATGGACCACTGGTCTGATCCAGCAGGGCTCTTCTGATGTTCATATTAGGGGAAGGCTTCGGCCTCCATGCCTTGTTGTTGGCCCTCCAGAGGAACTAGGTGGCCATGGTGTGAGACAGGATGCTGGACTAGATGGACTACTGGTCTGATCCAGCAGGCTCTTCTGGTGTTCTTCATAGGGGAAGGCCTAGGCCTCAGCCTCTCTGCCCTGTTGTTGGACCTCCAGAGGAACTGGCTGGCCAGTCTGTGAGACAGGGACTAGGTGGACTACTGGTCTGATCCAGCAGGGCTCTTCTGAGGTTCTTATCAGGGGAAGGTCTCAGCCTCTATACCGTCTTGTTGGCCTTCCAGAGGAACTGTTTGGCCACTTTGTGAGACGGGATGGTGGACTAGATGGACCACTGGTCTGATCCAGCAGGGCTCTTCTGATGTTCTTGCACTTGTGGTTTCCCCTACCTCTGTTCCTTTCCTGTTGGCTCCCGCCTTCTGCCCGTTCGTCTACACCGTGGTCTCTTCTCTGGGGCAAGAGAGTGGTGGTGGAAGATGCTGTCAAGTTGCAGCCGACTTATGGCCAACTCATAAGGTTTTTGAGAGACGCTCAGAGGTGGTTTCCCATTGCCTGCCTCTATGTAGCAGCCCTGGACTTCCCTGGTGGCCTCCCATCCAAGGACTAACCGGGGCTGACCCTGCTTAGCTTCTGAGATTTGATGGGATCAGGCTAACCTGGACCATCCAGGTCAGGGGTCAGGAGAGGTCAAAGTGTCTTTTCTGAAGACCCAGCTGGACTGTGCCTAAGGAAGCTATAGGAGAATGGAATGCATGCACGTTGTAGTGATTTGTCTGCCACTAATGCTTTCAAATTATGGTGCTGGAGCAGACTCTTGAGAGTCGCTTGGACTGCAAGGAGATCAAACCAGTCGATCCTAAAGACAATCAACCCTGACCGTTCCCTGGAAGGCCAAATACTGAGGCTGAAGCTCAAATACTTTGGCCACCCAATGAGAAGGGAGCGCTCACTAGAGAAGACCCTGTTGCTGAGAAAGACGGAAGGTCAAAGAAGAAGGGGATGGCAAAGGATGAGATGGTTAGACAGTGTCATAGATGCAAGGAACATGAAATTAAGCAAACTCCAGGGGATGGTGGAAGACAGGAGGGCCTGGTGTGATGTGGTCCATGGGGTCGCGAGGAGTTGGACTTGACTGTGCGGCTGAACAAGAACAAAAAAAAATGGCCGACCTTTCCTGACGCCAACAGAGAAGTGTGGCAGGCAGAAGGTCTTCAAGTTTGATTGGCTGAGATCCTGGAGAGGGGCAGAGCTGGCAGGGATATGGGAAAGCAAGAGTCCCTGTCTGGGAATGGAGGGTCGGGCTCAGAGAAATGGTGGGCAAGATAAGAGGGTTGAGCCTGAAGTCAAATGGGGAATGAGTGACAGGTGGTGGTGGGAAACGGTATCAGATGCATGTCCGGGCTCGAGACCAGCCAGGGAGTCACTTGACCTGGCAGTGTTTTGACTCTCGAATACTCATATCCTGAAAATATTGATGGTCTCTAATGTGGTACTGAACTTGAACCTTGCTGAGCTGGGATTTGAACTCGGCTCCTGCCCAGATCCATGTCTCCATTATCCTTCCTTAAGGCTGTTAACTCTCACAGGAATTGTTCTGGTCGCATCCGCAATGTCTTTCCCCAACCCCGATGAAGGGATCTGACAATGAGAGCTTTGGCTCTCGAAAGCTCATGCCGTGGAAATCTTGTTGGTCCCTGAGGGGCCACCGGCCTTGAATCTTTTACTGCAAGACCAAACATGGCTACTCTCTGAAACTTTCCCCCATCCCTGCATCTGAACGTGTTGGGTTTGGTGTAGTGGTGAAGAGCGGCAGACTCTACTCTGGAGAACCGGGTTAGATTCTGCACTCCTCCACATGCAGCCAACTGGGTAACCTTGGGTCAGTCACAGTTCTCTGGGAGCTGTTCTCTCAAGGGCAGTCCTCGAAAGAGCTCTCTCCGCCCCGCCTACCTCACAGGCAGTGTTCCCTCTAAGCTGAGTTAGGGCGAGCTAGCTCACAGTTTTTTAGCCTCCGGCTCACACATTTTGTCTTAGCTCAGGGAGGAGGGCTCCAGGGCAAACTAATTTATGCAGCAGCCAAATCACTTGCTCACAACTTTAATGCCAGGAGCCCACAAAGTAGAATTTTTGCTCACAGGACTCCTTAGCTTAGAGGGAGCATTGCTCACAGGGTGTCTGTTGTGGGGAGAGGAAGGGAAGGAGATTGTAAGCCACTCTGAGTGAAGGTCGGGGTATAAATCCAATTTGTTCTCTGTTCTCTCTTCTCTTCTGCTGTGGCTCGCTAAAGTGTATTTATTGGGAAGAGGGTTTTAAGAGGCACATTCACTGTTTCTTCCCTTTCTCAGTTGACCATTTTGTTCGTATTCTGGCCTGGTTTGAAAATTTTGGTCGCCTCAGTATCGGATATCCCAGCTGTCCTTTGCACAACTTCAAGTTTTCAGAAAAAAAATGTTCTTTACTGTCTCCCCCACCCCTTATCGCCTTTGGGAGTGTCTCTTTTGAAATGTTAAACATGCACTCCACCTTGAGTGGTCTTGTCAGCAATAACCGTGTCGCTTGTCAGCATTTGTAGAACGCCCCCCCCTCCCCGCAACCTGGGAGTTCAGCTCAACTCCTTAAGTCTACCTCACTGCGGAAATTCTTGCAGATGATAAACAGCGCCTGGCTTCTATACAGGATTGGAAATTGGCTTCTTTTCCAAGGGAAGCTTGGAAGGAGGAGATAACTAACGTTCATTTACTGTTCATTCACTTTTTTTGTCACAAGGGGAGGTGAAATTTCTGTGAGGGGGGGGCGAACCTTTGAATGTGGCTGTGCCGGAAAAGCATTTCTGTCTGCATTGGCAGATTGACCATTTTTAATCCACCCCCCCCCCCCCCCGGTCGGGAGGTAGGAGGATTTGTTTAAATATTCTTTTCTTGTCACTGTTACCGGCCTTCATCTCCTCTCCACCAGATGGCAGCAAAGAGACTCCTAATCTCTCTCCGCCTTGTGTGCCTTTCGCCCAGGTATAAATCGGTAAATGTAGGGCTGGGGGGAGGATGGCGGAGTGTGATACAGACAGCTTTAACTAGAGAGGCCGCGGTCTGTATCTAAGAGAGATGGCCAGTTCGGGGCCCCCACGAATCCTCTCCTTTCCGGCTGAGCTGTTCAGGGATTTTCCCTTCCCTCTGCCAAGCTTTTGACACTAGCCTTGGGCACCGCGGCCAGAGAACATTTGATCCCATTAGCAGAATTAGCTGGCCTCTCTTCAGGACAGAGTCCGCCGAACCAATCCTCTTAAGGCTTCCGATGTCACGGGAAGGAGCGTAGCGAGAGGGGGAAGCAGACGTCCCAAGGAACCTGGCGGCGTACTGGTGCGTGGCCTGTAAGAACCAGGCTTTATTAAGAGAGCGAGATCCTCCAGGGAAGAAAGGCGACACGGAGTTCTCAATGGAGTGTGAGAACACCCTGGCAGAGAGACATTTCTTTGATCAGCAGAGAAGCTTCCGCCAGGAGAGAGCTGTGTTGCTGGAGGCGTTGTTTTTGCACAAGGCTGAGTCGGGTTGCCAGCTAGTCCTGGCAAAAGGGATCAGGCAGCAGGTGACGTTAAAGGCCTCGGCCCTGAGACTTGGGGGCAGCAGCTGACTGTCAGAGCAGTCAAGACTGGCCTCGAGAGCTCAGTGTTCTGGCTCAGTGAAAGACGGCTTCTTCTGTTCGGAGGGAGCTGTGGCTGACAGCAGAACATCTGCTTGACACGCAGAAGGTGCCAGGTTCAATCCCCGACATCTCTGGTTAAAGGATCAAGTAGTAGGCAGGGGTCATTTCGTAGAAAAAGAGCTAGGGGAACTCATTAGCATAACTCATTAGCATATGCCACACCCCCTGACATCACTGGAAGTGTGTCATAAGGCCACACACCCCACCCCCAACGGTCCCGGCCGCCACCGCCGGCCTTGCAGCTCCACTGCCGAGCACCATGAGGGGCCCGGCGGTGGACCTGCAAGGCTGGCGGGAGTGCAAGGAAGCCCCGCGAAGGCCCTCCCTGGCCCCAGGCAGGCAGGGGTGGGGAGAGGCAGGGAGGAAGCAACTTACCCTCCCTCTTCTCCTGCCTCCTCCTGGCTGAATGAGGGCCGGAAGTAGGGGGCGGGGCTTCATCATGTTCCCCGCCCCCGTACCTAACCCGGGGGAACTGTGTTCCCCCGCGATCCCCCCCGAAATGACCTCTGGTAGTAGGTGATGTGAAAGACTTCTGCCTGAGACCCTGGAGTGCTGTAAAGTACTGGCAGAGCATCTGCTTGGCATGCAGAAGGTCCCAGGTTCAATCCCTGGCACTTCCAGTTTAAAAGGACCAGGCAGGAGGTGATGGGAAAGACCTCTATCTGTTTTGCTCCCTCTAGTGGTCGATTTGATATTACTCACTTTATGTCCGCCAAATATGTCAGGAATGCTGAAGGAGCCGCATGTCTCAATGCTTGCATCCCTTTAATAGGAGTGAGTGAGAGAGAGAAAAGATGTTTTCCCATGGTTGCAAGAGTATTACTAGAGGCTTAGAAGACAAAAACAGCTCTTTAGTATTCCAGTTAACATGGCATGCAAGATAACTTTACATTTGCATTCTTCATTAGTCATCCTCACCCATAAAAAATCCAACAGTTTATTGGAAACAGTGCAGAAAAGGGCAACTAGAATGATAAAAGGGTTGGAACAGTTTCTGTATGAAGAAAGGTTAAAGCGCTTGGGGCTCTTTAGCTTGGAGAAACGATGGCTGAGGGGGTGACATGATCGAGGTTTATAAGATTATGCCTGGGATAGAGCAGGTAGAGAAGGAAGTACTTTTCTCCTTTTCTCACAATACAAGAACTCGTGGGCACTCCATGAAATCGCTGAGCAGTTGGGTTATAAAAGATAAAAGGAAGTCCTTCTTCACCCAAAGAATGATAAACACATGGAATTCACTGCCACAGGAGGTGGTGGCGGCTATAAGCATGGACAGCTTCAAGAGGGAATTGGATAAACACATGGAGCAGAGGTCCATCAGTGACTCTTGGTCTGGGGCAAGTGATGCTCTGTCTTCTTGGTGCTTGGGGGGATAACAGTGGGAGGGCTTCTAGTGTCCTGCCCCCACTGCTGGACCGCCTGATGGCACCTGGTATTTTTGACAAAAAGGAAGGAAAAAGGGGGGGGAATTCAACCCAAAATATAGCTGCTATCTAAGAGGGTCAAGCTAACATATAAATTATATTAAAAATACAAATATTTATTAGGGTGTACACATGTGTACACCCTAATAAATATTTGTATTTTTATATAATTTATATGTTAGCTTGACCTTCATAGATTGCACCTGGTATTTTTGGCCACTGTGTGACAGGGTGTTGGACTGGATGGGCCTTTGGCCTGATCCAACATTGGCTTCTCTTACATTCTTATGTTCCTAACAGATAAGCATAGTCAGGTGCCCCATCTTTGTCTGCAGTAGGGTTGCCAACTTCAAGCTTGGAAATTCCTGGAGATTTGGGGGTGGAACCTGGGGAGGGTAGGATTTGGGAAAGGGGACCTCAGCAGGTCATAAGCCGCTGAGTTCACCCTCCAAAGCAGCTGTTTCCTCCAGGGCAACTGACCTCTGCCAGTTCTGTGAGTTAGGCTGAAAGTGTGGGATTGGCCCAAAGTCACCCAGTGAGGTTTCGTGGCATGAGTGGGGATTCGAACCTGACTTTCCCAGGTACTAGTCTGGCACTCTTAACCACATTAGTATTCTGAAATTAGCATTCTTTACCATATTAGCATTCCACAGTTAAGAAGGGTACATCAATCCCCGATTTTGATATATTTCCTCCCCCCGAATTAAACCCAAACAAATGGTGACCATATAAACTAAGGTTGTTACTCCAGTTTGCAGCCTGCATCTGTTAAACAACTTTATTATGCTGTTTGCTAATTTGTGCTCACCCTCTACCTGTAAGTATGGACTGGCAGCCTCCATTTCATTGTGTCTGAAGAAGCGTGCGTGCACAGGAAAGCGTATACCGTGAATAGAACTGTGTTTGTCTCAAACTGGACTCTGACTTTGTTGTACTCTTAACCACTGTACCTGGTTTCTGCTGGTGGATTATCGATGTGGGGTATCATAGTTCTGTTTCTGTTTCTCATTAAATTGTAATGCTCTTTTGAATTAAAGGCAGATTTATGGGCATGTCATCAATGAATAGATTAGACCTCATATACAAAGCAAAAATGATTACCGTAGAGATATAGATACCAAATAAATTTTAAAACTGTAATGAAGCCTTTGAATATTTTATTATTATTATTACCTTAGAAAGACATACCAGCATAGTTCTTTAAAGACACACCTGTATAGATTTATAACAGTAACCATGTATAAACAACATCAGTCTGGTTTATGGTACTTTTGTTGTTTGCAAACTTCAGTACATTCACATACAATTTATTTATTTATTATTTATTTATTAATTCGATTTGTTATCCCACCCTAACCCCTAAGGGTCTCTGGGCGGCTTACAGAGTGCTAATCACATTATCGAATCTAACCCAGGGCCACAGATATACAGG
Source organism: Gekko japonicus (assembly GCF_001447785.1). Classification (NCBI taxonomy): domain Eukaryota; kingdom Metazoa; phylum Chordata; class Lepidosauria; order Squamata; family Gekkonidae; genus Gekko; species Gekko japonicus. The sequence goes on from NW_015173129.1 coordinate 560,139, forward strand.
GCTAGTGACAGCCCTACCGGGCACCCTTGTTGCGGCGAATCTTCGGTTGTTGTCCTGTTCCTCTCAAGTGTCTTTCTCAGAAGTATGTGAACGTACTAAGAACCAGTTTGGTGTAGTGGTTAAGTGCACGGACTCTAATCCAGAAGAACCAGGTTCGATTCCCCACTCCTCCACTTGCACCTGGCTGGATGACCTTGGGCAACCCATAGTTCTGTCAGAGCTGTTCTTCAAAGAGCAGCTTCTGTCAGAGCTCTCTCAGCCCACCTACCTCACAGGCAGTTTTCCCTATAAGCTGGGTTAGTGTGAGCTAGCTCACAGTTTTTTAGCCTCCAGCTCACACATTTTTGTCTTAGCTCAGAAAGGATGGCTCCAGAGCAAATGAATTTATGCAGTAGCCAAATTGCTCGCTCACAACATTAATGCCAGTAGCTCACAAAGTGGAATTTTTGCTCACAAGACTCCACAGCTTAGAGGGAGCATTGCTCACAGGATGTCTGTTGTGGGGGAGGAAAGTAGTTTGTAAGCCGCTCTGAGTGAAGGGCGGGGAATAAATCCAATCTTTTCTTCTTCTGGAGTTTGCAAATGACAAAAGTACCGTAAATCAGATTGATGTTCTTTCTACATGGTTACTGTTACGAATCTATGAAGGTGTCTTTTTAAGACTCATGTCAGTATGACTTTCTATGATAATAGTAAAAAAATAAAAATAAATCAAAGGCTCCATTATAGATTCATAATTTATTTGGTACCTATGTAACTATTCTCTACGGTAATCATTTTTGCTTTATACATGTACAATATCCGTGGTTCTCCTGTTTTTGCTGGTATTTTGAATTAAATCTCATAACAAATAATTTCTAGCCATCCTCTGTTGGAGGATGGGCAGTGCGTGGCACCGGGCATCATAGAAGAGGTATTCCTTTCTGCCTGTGTGTGTGTGTGGGATCTCTTCCAAGGTGGCACCCACTGGCTGTGGTTTTCGGAAGGAGCGGTATTTAAAATAAACTGGTTTAAGGTGCATGCTGCCCACGTAGTAGGGGACATCTTTTCTCCCCACGATAGTTCGGAAGATTTTTAACCAATTATTCGAGCCAGCGAATCATCTTCACTATTCTACTATCATCAACTTTCCACAGGAGGCTGGCCGCTGTTTTTGTACGTAGATGTATGAATATCTCTGGCTGGGGTCTTCAGCCTTTTTGGTTTTCAGCCAGTTTGGTGTAGAGAGCCAGTTTGGTGTCGTGGTTAAGTGCGCGGACTCTAATCTGGGAGAACCGGGTTTGATCCCCCCCCTCCTCCACTTGTACCTGCTGGGTGACCTTCGGCAAGCCATAGTTCTTGCACAGCTGTCCTTGAAAAAGAGCAGCTTCTGTCAGAGTTCTCTCAGGCCCACCGACCTCACAGGGTGTCAGTTGTGGGGAGGGGAAGGGAAAGGAGTTTGTAAGGCGGTCTGAGACTCCCTTGGGTAGTGAAGGGTGGGGTATAAATCCAATTTCCTCCTCTTCTTCCTCCTCCTCCTCCTCTTCCTCCTCCCCCTTCTTCTTTTTCACTGGTGGACCTCCTGATGGCACCTGGTATTTTTGGCCACTGTGTGACAGAGTGTTGGACTGGATGGACCTTTGGCCTGATCCAACATTGGCATCTCTTATGTTCTTCTTCTAACCTGTGGCTACATTTGCAATTTATATGCAGGGTGGTGGGCTGAGTCACAAAATGGCTTCTGTGGGAGGTGGAGCCAGCCACAAAATGGCTCTCGTAGGAGGTGAAGCCAAGACAAAATGGCTGCTGTGGGAATCGGACACACACATACACAGGAGTAATAGGAGAGAGGAGTGAGAAAGAGAGCAAGAAAACCAACTCTGTAGTAGTGCTGCTGCCACTTATATAAAATGACCTCAATCTGCATGGCCAATCAGATATCCAGTGGGGCAGTTAGAAGCCCTGCTGATCAAGATCCTCACCTGGCTCCACCCACTTTGTAAAAAAAAACTTTTGGGGCTCCAAGAAATGTGTTGGTGGGCACCGTGTTTCAAACAGGCACCGTGTTGGGGACCCCAGAGCTAGGATTAGGATGAAATTTAGGCTTGTCATTCATTGGCTACATGGCCATATGCGAAGAAGAGTTTTGGAGCCATGTAGTATGTAGGAAGCAAGCAGCAACAGCAGCAACTTGCTTCTATCATCTTGTGTTTGTAAGCAAACGCTTAAATTGCCGATTTAAAAAAACAACATCTCAGCTCCATTTCATAAAAACGTTACAGAATTGTGAGGGGGATGCATGTAGCTTTTCTTTCAGTTCTTTAGGCTTTGCTGCGTAACCATTTGACTTAATCAAGTGCTTAAAATCAAACCATCTGCCAAACCTTTTCGGCCAACATAAAGCCATGAGATTTAGAGCAAACCGGCACAGTGTTGGCAGTGCCGTTTTTCAAACGTTGCTTTAATACTGTTTCATAAAATTATATATATATATAATGTAGTTTCATATGTCACAAATATTGCTTTGATGACACCGGGAAAAACACCCCGCATGACGCATCAATTTTGCACATAGTACTGATTTCTGGTTTTGGTTTATTAAAATGTGGGTGGTTTTTTGGTAGTGAGCAGAGATTGGACAAATACCCAGTCAGATCTGTATATGGGATATCCCCAGTCTGCATGAGACGCTTACCAGTCTATGTGTCTGTCCCGCCACTCTCAGCCTGATCTACCTCACAGGGTTGTTGTTGTTTTTTGCGAGAATAACATGGAGGAGGAGATAACGATATCGTTAAGTTGCTTTGGGTCCCTATTGAGAAAAAAAAGCGGGGTATAAATGTCTGAATAAACAGATCCGTTTTTTAAAAAAACTAAAGATTTTATAATGGCTTTGCTTTAAACATAGCATCGCACTGTTTTGCGTAACTTTCTAAATCAGCTAGGAGAAGTTGAAGGCGGCAGGGAAAAAGGAAGACCCAACATGAGATGAATTAACTCGGTGAAGGAAACCGCAGCCTTCAGTTTGTAAGGCCTGAACACAACGGTCAGTGATAGGTCTTTGGTTTTGGAGGTCACTCATTCATAGAGTTGCGAAAAGTGGGAAGTGACTCGACAACGCATAACAGACACATAGATCAGCTCTTTTTATTACAACACCATTTTTGTGGTTTTTTTTTTTTTTTTTTTTAATGCCACGGGCTTCCAAACTAGATCTGTCTGTCACGGAAAACAACAACAACATGGATGTTATTTCTCCGACCCACAAACCATTTAATTATCTTTCCACACAGCTTCAGAGTACAATCCTCAGGAATCCTCAGGAATCCAAATGGGGCCTTGGTGACATGTGCCGCCTCTGTTGCCTTTGTCTCTATATTGTCAGAGTTACAGCCTTCTAAAACCATTGACTTCAGAGGACTTGGTGATGGAAAGCGGAAAAGATGAATAGAGGTGGTTTCCATTGCTTGCCTCTATATAGTGACCCTGGACTTCCTTGGTGGTCTCCAGCCCAAATACTAGTCAGGGCTGACCCGGCTTAGCTTCCGAGATCTGGCAAGGTCTATCCAGGTCAGGGCAAGAGATGAACAGAGGCGGTTTGCCATTGCCTTCCTCTGTGTAGCAACCCTGGACTTCCTTGGTGGTCTCCCATCCAAGTACTGACCAGGGCTGACCCTGCTTAGCTCCTGAGATCTGATGAGATTGGCCTAGCCTGGGCCATCCAGGTCAGGGCAAAGGTCATTTAGAGTGTTCTTATTGTAACTGGATTTATTCTAACTGTCACTGTGCTGGACTGGATGGACCTCTAGTCTGATCTAGCAAGACTCTTCTGATGTTCTTGTCAGGGGAAGGCCTCAGCCTCTAAGCCCTGTTATTGAACCTCCAGAGGAACTGGTTGGCCGCTGTGTGAGACAGGATGCTGGATTAGATGTAGTCTGATCCAGCAAGGCTCTTGTGATGTTCTTATCAGGGAAGGTCTTGGCCACTAATCCTTGTTGATGGCTTTCCAAAGGAACTGGTTGTCCAATGTGGGAGAGCAGGGGTCATTTGGGGGGGGGACGCGGGGGGACGCCATCCCCCCGGGTGAGGTGCAGGAGGGCGGGGCCTGGAGCTCCCTGCTGGTGCCCGCTGGAGGTCGCCGCCGGCTGTGGGGAGGACACACTTCCGGTGATGTCAGGGGGTGTGGCATATGCTAATGAGTTATGCTAATGAGTCCCCCTAGCTCTTTTTCTACGAAATGACCCCTGTGGGAGAGAGAATGTTGGTCTAGATGGACCGCTTGTCTGATCCAGGAGGACTCTTCCAATGTTCTTATCAGGGAAGGTCTTGGCCACTAATCCTTGTTGATGGCTTTCCAAAGGAACTGGTTGTCCACTGTGTGAGATTGGATGCTGGTCTAGATGGACTCCTGGTCCCATCCAGCAGGGCTGTTCTGATGCTCTTATCAGGGGAAGGCTTTAGCCTCTATGCCCTGTTGTTGGCCCTCTGGAGGAACTGGGTGGCTATTGTGTGAAACAGGGATGCTGGACCTGATGCCAGTTTGGTGTAGTGGTTAAGTGCGCGGACTCTAATCTTGGAGAACCGGGTTTGATTCCCCACTCCTCCACTTGCACCTGGCTGGATGACCTTGGGCAAGCCATAGTTCTGGCACAGCTGTTCTTGAAAAAGAGCAGTTTCTGTCCGAGCTCTCTCAGCCCCACCTACCTCCCAGGGTGTCTGTTGTGGAGAGGGGAAGGGAAAGGGGTTTGTAAGCCACTCTGAGACACCTTTGGGTAGTGAAGGGCGAGGTATAAATCCACTCTTCTTCTTCTTCTTTTGATGTTGTATCTTGATAGCTGTAGCTACCCAGGCATGACCCCAGAACAAAGACACTCTGAAATGCTGCATTCACCTTTTCAACAGTAGGATTTTAAGACTCCTAAGGCAAGCTGCTTCTCTGAGATGCTGTAGTGACGAGATTGATAAGGCGTAGCTCGAGTTCTGCCTGAAATTTTATAGTGCATCCTGTATTATTTGTTGTTTTGAGAGCTTTGATTTTCTGTGGATTTCAAAATGTATGATACAGTGCCCTTTAACCTCAGAATTATGCCGGCTGCTCACCGGGGCTTCCTGAATTAAAATAATCAATTCACAGCGAGCGAGCGAGAGAGGCTTATGATTCTGTATCGAAATGGGTGCTTTTCGATAATTGAGTCCTTGAATATGAAATTGATCAGGTTTTTTTTTTTAACAACTTGGTTAGTACAGAGTGCAGTGAAACAGAAGTGAAAGAGGGCCACGGGATCGAGGCTCTTGTTCTATGGCTGTTTTGATTTGACTGGCACCTCTCCTTGTGGACTCTTAGAGGTGTCTGTCTTGCAGAAGGAGAGGGAATGAGATGCTGTTGCCATGTTTCTCCCCTTTGGGAATTCCCATTAGCAACCAGCTGTTATACAGCTGAGCAGTCACAGAGAGGGAGAGATAGGCCAGACGTTTTGCTTTGGCCTGCACGACCCAACTGTTCTCTGTCACTCCATGCATACCTGGACCACAATCTGCAAGCCTGGCGCTTTGACATTGTTGAGCCACCTTCTAACAGGCTGGTCTCGCCCCCTGGGTAAAGAGCCTGCGGCTGAGTGGAAGAGCATCTTCTTGGGATGCAGAAGGTCTCAGGTTCAATCCTTGACATCTACGGCTAAAAGGATCGGGTGGACAGGCAATATGAAAGATCTCACCCAGTCAGTGGTAGAACCTCAGAAGGTCTAATCTCTCGCCATCATTTTCAGTTAAAACAGTCAGGTAGTAGAGGATGTGAAGGATCTTTGCCTATGACCACCTGCCAGTCTGAGTACTGACCTTGAGTCTGGCACATGGGTGGTACCTTCTGGTACAGAACCTACGGGGACAGGCCATAGAGGTTTAATAGAGGTCTCAGAATCCACAAGTTCTGGGTTTGGAGAGGGTCACATGAGCACACATGAAGTTGTCTTATACTGAATCAGGCCCTTGGTCCATCAAGGTCAGTCTTGTCTACTCTGGCAGCAGCTCTTAGTCTTTGACATCACCTCCTGCCTGGTCTTTTCCACTGGAAATGCTGGGGATTGAACTTGGGACCTTCTGCATGCCAAGAAGATGCTCCACCACTGAGCCACTCTGTTACCCAAAGAGCCAGTCTCCTATTTAATTGGGGGGATTAGATTAAGGAGACAGAGCGAGAGGCGGATAACTGGGATCTCTACCAAGGGGGATTTCCCCCCTTTTAGAGAATTCGCAAAATATACCAAACAGATGTTCAACTGGGAAGGTTTTTATTGAAAGACAATAAAAGTATAAAGCACGCATACAAACATACTGAAAACACACACAAGGCTATTGAAAAAGAAATCAGGGAGGAGAGGGGAGAAATCAATTTTGGGGAAGGATATAATTACCAGTCTCTCAAAAATAGGTCCATGGAGACGGCAGCAAAACGACCAGCGTTTCATGGAGAGAGGAAGAGAAGGTCCAATGGATTGGGGGGTGTCATGTTTTGAATTTGAGGACACACACACACTGCTGTGGAACAGGATGCCATAATTTATAGGGCAAAATGTGCCCTGGGGGAAGCTGATGTATTCACCCCCAAAATAATGTGATGGGTTTATCGGAGGTGGACTATAGGTCCAAATGGTGCTTGATGGCCCTGTAAGTACCGGATGGGAAAAGCTACAAGGTTTGGTGAATAGTGTTAAGTGTTGCTTAACTGGGGTAAATGGGATGAGGGGAAGTAGGGCTGGGTATTGACGAGATTAATCGAAGGCGAGGCAATAGGTTCTTGGGAGACCCACTGTCCTAAATTATACATCTCTCTAGGGTGGGGAGGAGGACGTTAGCTAGCCATCTGCTCTTAGTCACTCTTCTACACTACATTTCCAGGGTGGTCTGTGGCTGGCATCCATTTTGTGTCATTTTGGGGCTGGCAGTGTATTGCTCTTGAGAAATTTGGGATGATATTTTAGGAAGGGTGTTTATGGTTTTCTAGCTATAAACTGCCCCTCAGCGAGAGAAGGGGGTCTGACTGCTAACAATGCCCCCTCCTCTACATGAACTCGTCTTATACTAAATAATATCAATGGCCCATCAAGGTCAGTACAGTATGCTCAGACTGGCAAAGGCTTTCCAGGGGCTCAGGCCGAGGTCTTTCACATCACCAATTCCTGATACTTTTAAACTGGAGAGGCCAGGGATTGAACTTGGAACCTTCTGCATGTCAAGCAGAGATGCTGTACCCAGGGGTCATTTCGTAGAAAAAGAGGTACAAGAGCTCATTAGCATAACTTATTAGCATAATTTATTTGCATATGCCACATCCTTTGACATCACTGGAAGTGTGTCAGAAGGCAACCCCCACCACTCAGGCTCCACTGGCCTGTTTTGGATTGCTAGCTATTGGGGGGACGGACATGCAGATCTGTCCTCATAGAGGAGGGAGAGCTTGTACCTGAATAAAACTTGGTCTTAAAGGTGCCACTGGACTGTTTGGGACCGGGGGGCCGGAGGGGGGGGGGCTCTGCAACTTTCCTGGCTGCTTCTTGCTCTGACTGAGGGCTGCTGGGAGCAGGGGGTGGGGCTTGTTGCATGTTCCCGCCCCCTGGGCTCTTTACTGCCGGAGCTCCGCTCCTGTGTGCTCCTACAGGAATTGACCGCTGGCTGTACCACTGAGCTACGGCCCCTCCCCATTGCGTTCCAGTTGTGTCAGATGTCCCCGTAGACTCCTGATCTCCCCCCAGGATGATCCCTGCCTCATGAGGAATCTCTTCCGGGGTCCACATTTTCCCTGGAGGAGGGGTGTGTGCTAACAGACCCTCCTCCGTTTCCTCCCAACTTACTTCCTAATGTTGTTCTTTCTCTCCATTCTGTTTTACTATTTTTAGACTCACTTCCTTCAGCAGCAGTCAATTAGAGTTGCAGTGAATCCTTTAAAAGGAGGATACCGGGAGGAGGCATATTGGTTGATTTGCCTGTTCCCGGGAAGCCAGATTTATGGTTTACTTGAAGCCCCAGCAACGCATTTATAAAACTCTTGGGGTTTTGTCGATTTGGAAATTTCCGTATAAAACTATGGCTATAGTGCTTCCCCATGCAGTATAGAATACAAAGTTGTCAAGGGGGGGGGGGGGGAAACGGGGTCGTCGTTTTCCTCGAAGGCAGCCTAATCAAAAGCCCTGGTGATATTTTATATTGATCGCTAGCTCTCTAGTGTGTTTCTTGACCTAAGTTCCCAAAGTACTCAAAACATCAATAAAACAAAACAGGTCCTTTAAAAAAAGAAGTAACCGTTTAAAAATTAAACCGCAAACAGAGGCACTGTGATATGTTTGCAGGGGAAAAAAAGAGGTGGGCAGTGTTCTAGCGGACTTTGTATATTAGTTGTCAAGCAGTGTTCCCTCTAAGCTGAGTCAGTGTGAGGTAGCTCACAGTTTTTTAGCCTCCAGCTCACACATTTTTGTCTTAGCTCAGGAATAATGGCCCCAGAGCAAACTAATTTATGCTGCAAATCACTCACTCACAACTTTAATGCCAGTAGCTCACAAAGCAGAACTTTGCTCACAAGACTCCACAGCTTAGAGGGAGCATTGTTGTCAGGTCGAGCACTTTGTCTGATCGTCTTAACCAGGGGTCCCCAACCTTTTTGAACCTGGAGGCACCTTTGGAATTCTGACACAGAATTTGAGGGTGCAGCAACAAAATGTTTGGCACAAAATGGCTGCCACAGGGGGTGGTTGTTGTTCAGTTGCACAGTCGAGTCCGACTCTTCGTGACCCCATGGACCAGATCACGCCAGGCCCTCCTGTCTTCCACTGTCCTCCGAAGTTGGCTCAATTTCATGTTCGTTGCATCTATGACACTGTCTAACCATCTCATCCTTTGCCGTCCCCGTCTTCTTTGACCTTCAATCTTTCCCAGCATCAGGGTCTTCTCCACTGAGTGCTCCCTTCTCATTTTGTGGCCAAAGTATTTGAGCTTCAGTTTCAATATCTGGCCTTCCAGGGAACAGTCAGGGTTGATTTCTTTTAGGATGGACTGATTTGAACTTCTTACAGTCCAAGGGACTCTCAAGAGTCTTCTCCAGGGGGTGGAGCCAGCCACAAAAATGACTGCTATGGTGTACTTGTGGTGCGGTGGCAACTGCTGTCAAAGCAACCTTTTAAAAATCAGAAGCCTTGTTGAGCAAAACCCCTCTGACTCTGCCCACTTTCTAAAAAACATTTGGTGGACATTTAGAAGGGTGTTGGTGGCCTCCACGTTGGGGACTCCTGGTTCTTAAAAAAAATATTTTGAACTTTTTGAGGGAATACAGAATAAAGAAAAGGGGTAAGAGAAAGAATAATAGGTGAAATTACCAGAACACAGTATAAAGGGCATCTTTTTGCAAATATAAAGGACAATCCTTGATTCAAATACTTGATTTTTAAAGGAAAACTATATAATATTATAATTTTTAAAAACCACTACAACAATCTACTCAACATTCTACCATTTTCTCATAATATATTAACATTTTTATCCTATCTTATCAATCTTATCAGCTATATGGCAAATCATGAATAACCTCATTAAAAATTGTGTATAATTTTAACATAACAGTTGGTTGTGATAAGAATCATACGAAAGGAAACATCTTTAATATTTCCTACTGAAACTATCATATAATACAAACCATTCAACTGCATGACTACAAAGATTGGTTGTAGTAATCATAGAAAACTCACTAGTTTTTTTTTCAAATTTGTCTTTCAGTGTCTGATTAATGAAGTTTCTCAGGTTTGCCATAACAGCATATTCTTGCATTTTATCTATCCAATTCTCAAGAGTTGGACAGGGGACCCCAGGTCTTAACGGCTTGCTCCTGAACAGTATCTGATGTAGTGCTGGTTTGGCATGTTGGCCGATTGGTCAGCTGGTGTTAATGGAACATTTGGTTGTGGTTACTGACTTGCTTCGCCAACATATACTCTAGGGTCTCCCTCCTAGGAAGCTCACGTGCTACTGAAAATCAGCCGTGTTACTGTGTACACACTGTTTTGGCCCCTGATCATTGGGGTATAAAAAGATAATCTGTTTTAGAGAGGTTCTTTCATGTAGATCAGATAAGGCAGGGGTCCCCGACTTGGTGGCTCTGTGTGCCACGGCCTACACTAACACCGTTCCTGATGCTCACCAAGCATTTTTGGAAAGTAGGTGGGGCCAGGTGGGGTTTTTGCCTGGCAAGGCTTCTGATTGGCCATTGGGGATTTGATTGTGCAGGTTTTTTTAAAAAAACAGTTGCTTTGGCAGCAGCTGCCACCACAGCACGAGGATATTCACTGAGTGACTGAAGTAAGCTGCAGCTGCCGTTTTGTATTGACCCCACTTTTCCTGGCAGCCGTTTTGTGGCTGTGCCCCTCACTCTGGGTCAGAATTCCAAAGGTGCCCACAGGCTCAATTTGGGGACCCCTGCTCTAATCACTGATCCGTGCTCCTCCCGGAACACCTTCACAAATGAATGTGCTACCCTAAGAGTGCAACTCCATGGTTCCCCCCCCCTCCCCGAACAAACATGAAGGGCAGCCCTAAAGTCCTTTGCTATGGAGCAGTTGCATTAAGAACTTTGCGACTTCCCCCCCTCCAGAGTAAGTGAATTAAGAAATGTTGCTGTGGTTTCCAGGCACATGGCTGACCCCTTTCTGGGGGAAGCAGATGAAATGCACAGCTCATGCTCAGACACCAGTGCCGGTCTATTAAGGGAGGTTCTACAGACAAGCTTCTGTCTTCGCCCTGCCTCTCCCCCACCCCCACCCCCAAACCAGAAGCTCTCCGAAGAGTGACAAAAATGACTTTGTCAGAGCAAACACACCTCGGCCACTCACACCCCGAGGGAACAATATAATTACCTAGCAATTTCTGAGCGCTGATTATTTTGTATCCCTCCTGCCCTTGTATTAGAAGATACAGTCACCTCACCTAACCCCCCCCAAAAAAGCTGGTGGCAGCAACATCTTCAATACGAGATGTAATTCCTCTCCGAAGAACGAGAGTTGATTAAACCGTGACGAGAGAATTTCTTGGGTCAAGTAATAGCACGCCCGTTACATCTTGTTTTCAATTCGGCGTGCCTGGTCTACCTGAAGTAGCAGTTGCGTACCCGCAGGGGCGCATGAGTTGAGGAAGCGATCCAGCCATTGGGAGAAAGAGCTGCCGGCGTGCTCATGATCTGGAAGATCAGTCACTGCCCTTACCAGGTTTTTCAGTACTGCCCATGGCGGAGCAAGCTCTTTCTTATAAAAGTGTCCAGACCATCAGCCTTTGGCAAAGTGGAGGAAAATGTACCATTTTAATTTTTTCGAGGCAGCGTTTTCCTTCAAGGCACTGGAACAGTAAAGTTCAGAAATGGAGGGGGTAGTGGCTAACTGGCATGGGGAGCACGCAGTATTAGCATTGGGGTTTGGGCTTTTGGAGGTGTGTGGCTCAACAGCAGAGCATCTGCTTCGCATGTGGAAGGTCCCAGAAGGTTGGACCTGTTGCCCAGAAGGTCAGACCAGAACCAGTGGTTTGACATTAAATCAAAAGAATTTTCAGCGAAACATTGGGAAGAACTTCCTGACAGTTAGAACGGTTCCCCAGTGGAACAGGCTTCCTCGGAATGTGGTGGGTTCTCCTTCTTTGGAGGTTTTCAAACAGAGGCTAGATGGCCATCTGACAGCAATACTGATTCTGTGAATTTAGGCAGCTCATGAGAGAAGAAGAGAAGAGATTGGATTTATACCCCGCCCTTCACTTGGAGTCTCAGAGCGGCTTACAAACTTCTTTCCCTTCCCTTCCCCACAACAGACACCCTGTGAGGTAGGTGGGGCTAAGAGAGCTCTGACAGAAACGGCTCTTTTTTCAAGAACAGCTCTTGTCAGAACTACGGCTTGCCCAAGGTCATCCAGCCAGGTGCAAGTGGAGGAGTGGGGAATCAAACCCGGTTCTCCCAGATCAGAGTCCGCGCACTGAACCACTACACCAAACTGGAGGGCACGAAGGGTTGCAGCAGTGCTTAGTTCTCGTGGCCCTTTCTTACACACCCAGGGAAATGCTGATCACCACTTTGGGGCCAGGAAGCAATTTTCTGTAGGCCAATGTGGCCGGGGATCCTGGAGGGGTTTTTTTGCCATCGTTTGGACATGGAGCAAGGGTTACTGGGGGTGTGGGGGGAGGCATTTGTGAATTTCCTGCATTGTGCAGGGGGTTGGACCAGATGACCCTGGAGGCCCCTTCCAACTCTATGATTCTATGACACATGAAAACATGAACATATGAAGCTGCCTTATACTGAATCAGACCACCCTTGATCCATCAAACTCAGTGTTGTCTACTCAGACTGGCTGCAGAGCCCCTGGGTCTCAGGCAGAGAAAGGTCTTTCCCATCACCTACTGTCTGGTCCTTTTTAACTGGAGATGCCAGGGACTGAACCTGGGGCCTTCTGCATGCCACACAGATGCTCTACCACTGATCCACGGCCTCTCCCTGTAACATTATACCTTGGCCCCACGGGTGGACCTCCCGACAGCACTTGGGTTTTGGATATTGTGTGACACAGAGTGTTGGACTGGATGGGCCATTGGCCTGATCCAACATGGCTTCTTCAAATAAGAAGGTAAGAGGAATCCTGCTGGATCATCCCAGTGGTCCATCTGTTCCAGCAATTTGTGCCTCACTGTGGTCAACCAGTTGCCCTAGAGGGCCCGCAAAAAAGGCAGACGGGCCAAGGCCTTCTTTGGATTTTGCCTCGTAGCTCTGGCATTCAGAGGTTTGATGCTTCCGGATATGGAAGTCCCCTTTACTCACTATGACCAGTAGCTCCCTACTGAAGCCACTTGCCCTACCGACGGTCATCTGGAGGACTTTGGGCTGAGGCCAATTGCTCAATATGGTGTCTCCTGAAATCTACGTATTCTGTAGCATTCATGATTGTGTTTATGACTGGCTTCAATACTCTCGCCGTGACCTGGATGGCCCAGGCTAGCCTGACCTCATCATATCCCAGAAGCTCAGCAGGGTCGGCCCTGGTTTAGCACTTGGATGGGAGACCACCGAGGAAGTCCAGGGTTGCTGCGCAGAGGCAGGCAATGGCAAATCACACCTCTCAGGTAGACTCTAATCTGGGAGAACCAGGTTTGATTCTCCACTTGCAGCTGCTGGGTGATCTTGGGCAAACCATAGTTCTGTCAGAGCTATTCTCTCAGGAGCAGTCCTTGAAAGAGCTCTCTCAGCCCCACCTGCCTCACAGGGTGTCTGTTGTGGGGAGGGGAAGGGAAAAGAGTTTGTAAACCGCTCTGAGACTCTGAGTGAAGGGTGGGGTACAAATCCAACCTCTTCTTCCTCTTCTTTGTTTGTGTTTGTGTGCTTGTCTAGAAATCATGGTTCACATCTGGTGACCCCTACTGGGGGCTTGGATGTTTTTTCAGACAGGTGGCTTGCTATTGCCTGCCTCTGTGTCCCGCCTCTGGTCCTCCTTGGAGGTCTCCCTTCCAAGTACTTGCCAGGGTCAGCCCTGCTTAGCTTCCGAGATCTGACGAGGTCAGGCTTGCTGGAGCAGATGGACCTGTGGGATTCCTCTTCTTATTTTAAGAACATAAGAGAAGCCATGTTGGATCAGGCCAGTGGCCCATCCAGTCCAACACTCTGTGTCACACAGTGGCCAAAACCCAGGTGCCATCAAGAGGTCCACCAGCAGGGCCAGAACTCCAGAAACTCTCCCACTCTTGCCCCGCAAGCACCAAGAAGACAGAGCGTCACTGCCCCAGACATAAGAACGTAAGAGAAGCCAATGTTGGATCAGGCCAGTGGCCCATCTAGTGCAACACTCTGTGTCACACAGTGGCCAAACCACCTCTCCTCGTGTCTTATCCTGACCTGGATCACCCAAGCTGGCCCGGTCTCATCAGATCTCAGTATTTGGTTAGTGCTTGCATGGGAGACCACCAAGGGACACCAGGGCCGCTACACGGGGGCAGGCAATGGCGAACCACCTCTGTTCGTCTCTTGCCTAGAAAACCCAACAGGGTCACCATAAGTCGGCTGCGACTTGGTGGCACTTTCCACCACCATGTAGCCGTTGTAGCCGTTCTCCTGACCCGATTCCCCCCCCCCCTGGTTTTCTTTAAAAAACCTCTCTAACAAGAAATGCTTTCTCCTTCCCTTACTGCTCGGTTGTCCTATAGCTGGTTCTATGGCCATCTGACCTATAGCCAGGAACTTTATTCATATCACTTTTGGCAACAGAAAAGGAGAATCATAGAATCACAGAGCTGGAAGGGTCCATAGAGGCCATCTAGACCAACCCCCTGCTCAAGGCAGGATCCGCGTAAAGCATCCCTGACAAGGGTTCCTCCAGCTGCTGATTAAAGACGTTCAGTGAGGGGTAGCTCACCACCTCCCAGGCAGCCGATTCCAATGCTGAATTACTGTTCTGTTGGGAACCGAACCACAAGTGTTACCTGTGTTTAGGGAGATGCACTGGTAATGGACAGTGACACCCTAGTCATGCTTACCTACTTAAGAATACCAATTTGCCAGCTTTAGGGTTGTTGTGGAGGAGGAGGAGATTGGATTTATACCCCGCCCTTCACTACCTAAAGGAGTCTCAGAGCGGCTTGCAATCCCTTTCCCTTCCCATCCCCACAACCTGTGAGGTAGGTGGGGCTGAGAGAGCTCTGACAGAAACTGCTCTTGAGAAAACTTGTGACTGACCCATGGTCACACCAGCAGATGCACGTAGAGGAGTGGGGAATCAAACCCGGTTCTCCCAGATTAGAGTCCGTGCTCCTAACCACTACACCAAACTGGCTTGTTGTGTAATATTTGTGTCATGTGTGTGTGATGGGGACACATTTTTATCCCCAGGAGGGACGTTCTCCACCTCGGACTTCCCCTGCAGGGTTCCAAAGCCGTCAGACGATTCCCTTGGAGTCCCATCGGGGTCAGATGCTCGCTCAGCTGTGACTGCAAGATGGCTGCCTCACTTCTGCACCACCCTGAGTGCAGTTGGCCTCTCAGGGTTTTCATCCATCATGTTGCTTTGGCTGTCAGGGAGGCATCCCCCCCCCCCGCAGCATGTGGCCTCCCCAGAGCCCACAGCACTGTTGGATTTCAAGTGAAGGGTGCCACACTGTGTGTGTGTGTGTGGGGGGCAAAACCTAGCAGTCCCCGCAGAGCAGCTCTGATCTTCACCTGGTTCTTCCAAGGGACACTGGATGTGTGTGCGTGTCTTCCCCCACTCATGTGTGGGGCTTGCAGCCAAACATCGGGAAACAGCCTTCTTCTGAGTCAGGTCATTCTCTATTTATTTATTTATTTATTTCACTTTTACCCCGCCCTCCCCGCCAGGCAGTATACATTTTACAGTAATAGAATAAAATACATAATTTAAAAACATAGACAAGTCAATATAAAACATTCATTCGATGGTGATAAAAATATAGTGCAGTTTAGGGACACATTCAGCGGTGCCACCGCGCTAGGTCGTGTTGGATCG
Source organism: Gekko japonicus (assembly GCF_001447785.1). Classification (NCBI taxonomy): domain Eukaryota; kingdom Metazoa; phylum Chordata; class Lepidosauria; order Squamata; family Gekkonidae; genus Gekko; species Gekko japonicus. The sequence goes on from NW_015173129.1 coordinate 575,636, forward strand.
GAGTTCACACAGGGCTCTACTGGTAGGATGTCGCATTCCATGTGAAGCCACCTTATACTGAAACAGACCCTTGGTCCATTGAGGTCAGTATTGTCTACTCTGGTCTTAGACATCACCTACCAGTTGGTCCTTTTAACTGGAGATGCTGTGGACTGAACCTGGGACCTTCTGCGTGCAAAGCAGAGGCTCTATCGCTGAAGTACTTCCTCTCCCCAATCCTTGGTCCATCGAGGCCAGTATTGTCTACTTTGACTGGCAGTGGCTCTCTAGGGTCCCAGGCAGAGGTCCTTTCCATCACCTCCTGCCTGGACCTTTTAACTGGAGATGCCGGGGATTGAACCAGGAACTTTCCGCATGCCAAGCAGAGGCTCTTCCACTGAGCCACAGACCCTCTTTATGGCTCTCCAGGGTCTCAGGCGGAGGTCTTTCCCATCACCTACTGCCTGGTCCTTTTTTAACTGGAGATGCTGGGGATTGAACCTGGGACCTTCTGCATGCCAAGGAGACGTTCTACCACTGAGCCACAGCCCCTCTTTACAGCTCTCCAGGGTCTCAGGTGGAGGCCTTTCACATCACCTTCTACCTGGTCCTTTTTAACTGGAGATGCCGGGGATTGAACCTGGGACCTTCCGCATGCCAAGCAGATGCTCTTCCACTGAGCCACGGCCCCCCTTTACAGCTCTCCAGGGTCTCAGGCAGAGGTCTTTCCCATCACCTCCTGCCTGGACCTTTTAACTGGAGATGCCGGGGATTGAACCTGGGACCTTCCGCATGCCAAGCAGAGGCTGTTCCACTGAGCCATGGCCCCCCTTTACAGCTCTCCAGGGTCCCAGGCAGAGGTCTTTCCCATCACCTCCTACCTGGACCTTTTCACTGGAGATGCTGGGGATTGAACGTGGGACCTTCTGCATGTCAAGCAGATGCTGTACCACTGAGCCATGGCCCCTCCCCAATATTTGGTCCATCAAGGTCAGTATTGTCTATTCTGACTGGTCGGAGCTCTCCAGGTTCTTGGGATGAGGTCTTTTAACCGGATCCTTTTAACTGGAAATGCTGGGGATTGAACCTTGAACCTTCTTCTTGCAAATCTGTTGTGGCCTACCACAAAGCCTCAGCTCTTCCCCATAGTTTCCAGCACAGGCCTGCCGATTCAGTTATGCATCAGACTGTAACAGATCTCAGAAGCCAAGCAGGCCCTGGTGAGTCCTTGTATGGGAGATCACCAAGGAAGTCCAGGGATGTGACACAGAGGTAGGCAGTGGCAAACCACTTCTGTTCATCTGTTGCTCTGGTCTGGGTGTCCCAGGCTAGCCCGATCTCGTCAGATCTCAGAAGCTAAGCAGGGTCAGTCCTGGTTAGTGCTGGGATTGGAGACCACCGAGGAAATCCAGCGTCAGTATGCAGAGGAAGGCAGTGGCGAACCCACCTCTGTTTGCCTCTGACCTTGAAGACCCCACGAGGTCACTGTAAGTCGGCTGCGACTTGATGGCACTTTGCACCAGCAGGAGCGATTCCGGGTATTTTGCAGGACGCTCATTCTGTTGGGTTACCTTGGAATATCCCCCTCTTCTGAAACAGCGGCAGGAAGCAGATAAGCAAATAGTTCGTAAATCTGTGGCTTAAAAAGGGCTAATTCAGCATCTTCCCGTAGCAGTTGCCGTTTTATTTTGCATAGCCCTATAAATTGGCATGTTCTACTGTTGGAAATTACTCCCCCCCCCCACCCCATACCAGCTTTCACAATATTTTAATACAGGGAACGACAGTATGCAAATAAACCAAATTCTAGCAAGATCACAGTCGGGAAGTTGCTCTTGACACAGTCTTTTACGCCCACACAACTGAGCTGTTCGCAGCTGTTTCAGCTCAAAGGAATCCCCCCCCCCAGCTCCTGAACCAAGCCAGAAATTGTGTGAACATATAATGTACAAGAGGGTAGGCGTATGTAGGGTCTCGACAGTAGCCTCCCCTCCCCTATGTGTTTCTCTAACACAGAACCCACAACTGATAAATACCAGGGCATATTGTCTTTTGCTGCGAATTCTGATGCCCGTGGCGTAGCAGTCAGCATGTCAGACTAAGAGAGACAGGTTTGGTGTAGTGATTTGGAGTGTGAACTCTAATCTGGGAGGACCGGGTTTGATTCCCTATTCCTCCACATGCAGCCACTGGGTGACCTTGGGCAAGCCACAGTTCTCTCGGAGCTGTTCTCTCACGGGCAGTTCTCAAAAGAGCTCTCTCAGCCCCACCTACCTCACAGGCAGTGCTCCATCTAAGCTGTGGAGACTTGTGAGCAAAAATTCTACTCTGTGAGCTACTGGCATTTAAGTTGTGAGCGCGTGATTTGTCTACTGCATAAATTAGTTTGCTCTGGAGCCATCCTCCCTGAGCTAAGGCAAAAATCTGTGAGCCGGAGGATAGAAAAACTGTGAGCTAGCTCACACTATCTCAGCTTAGAGGGAACACTGCTCACTGAGTGTTCGTTGTGGGGTGGGGAGGGGAAAGGAGATTGTAAGCCGCTCTGAGACTCCAAGTGAAGGGCAGGGTAAAAATCCCTCCTCCTTCTCCTTTTCCTCCTTCTTCTTCAAGACCTGCATTCAAATCCCCACTCTGCCGTGAAAATGCCTGCTGGGAGTCCATGAGCCAGTCACAATCTCTCAGCCCAGCCTCCCTCACAGGGTTGTTGAGAGGATAAAATGGAGAAGAGGTGAATAGTGTTAGCAGCTTTGGGTACCCTGATGCGGGGAAAGAAAGGGTGTAAGAAGTAAAATATAAAATAAATAGCATGTTTTGCACTTAGCCGACCATTTCTTGGTTTCGTGGGGGGCCCGTGGCTCAGTGGTAGAGCGTCTGCTTGGCTCGCAGAAGGCCCTGGGTTCGACCCCTGGCAGCTTCTTTCAGTTGAAGTGAGTCTGATAATAGGCGATGCAAAAGATACATAGACATGAAGCCGCCTTGTATTGAATAATATAATTGGACCATCGAGGTCCATATTCAGACTAGCTGTGGCTCTCCAGAGCCTCCGGCGCAGAGGCCTTTCCCATCACCTCCTATCTGTTCATTTTAACTGGAGATAACAGGGAATTCAACCTAGGACCATCTGCACTCCAAGCAGATGCTCTGCCGTTCAGCCATAGCTCCATTTGAGCTTATGAAGGTGCCATGTATTGAATCAGATGCTTGGTCCGTCAAGGTCAGCATCGTCTATTCAGACTGGCAGCGGCTCTCCAGGGTCTCAGGCGGAGGTCTTTCCCATTACCTACTGCCTGGTCCTTTTTTAACTGGAGATGCTGGGGATTGAACCTGGGACCTTCTGCATGCCAAGGAGACGTTCTACCACTGAGCCACAGCCCCTCTTTACAGCCCCTCCAGGGACTCAGGTGGAGGCTTTTCACATCACCTTCTACCTGGTCCTTTTTAACTGGAGATGCTGGAGATTGAACTTGGGACCTTCAGTGTGCCAAGCAGGTGTTCTACTGCTGAGCCATGATCCCTTCCCAATTCTTGGTCCATCGAGGTCAGTATTGTCTACTCTGGCTGGCAAGACTTCTCCAGGGTCTCCAGTTAAGGTTTTGTAACTGGATCCTTTTAACTGGAGATGCCGAGGATTGAACCTGGGATCTTCTGCATGCCACAGCCCCTCCAAGACATGACTGACCTTGAGAGGCCATGAATCTCACTCAGTATAAGGCAGCATTATGAGTTCATGTGTGGTCTTTTGGGTGAATGTGTCTGTTGCTGCTTACCCTGAAGTTGGAGAGTGTGGATTCGTTCCACCGTCACTGGATCGTTCCATTTCTCATATTGTTGCATAGAGAAGATTCTGAGTTATAGCATGGGGGTCATCACTGATTTCGCTTGAACCTGGCAGTCAAATCGCGACATCGGTAACATACACAGCGCCGGTCAGCTCGAACCTAGAGAGGTAATGTTTATTCCACCCAGGTTTTAGATTGTGTCTTGGTAGCAGCGAGATTAACAGAAAAATCAATCGTGGATCCTCCTCGCCTGCCCACGCTTGCTTAGCCTGACAAAAATGGCTTGTTTGCAAAGCGAGGAGTTGAAACCACCTGGGTTTCTTTGATACCGATTTGTGAGGATGACGACTTCTTCTTTTTATTTTTTTGCTAAAATAAAAAAAATGAAGAAGTAATAAAGTGGCTCCTAGATATTGAATAAACTTGACTGAGCAGGGTTTTTTTTAATATATAAAAAACCCCAAACAAACTCACTTTCAGATTGAGTTGGTGACCTTGGAGCTAAAGAGGCCAATCATCAGCCAAATTGACTTGCTGTGTTGGCATACGGCTGCCTGGTTCAATAGAGAGAGGGGGGAAAACTAACAAAATACGGAAGAAATTGTCCTTGAGTTCCATACCCACTGCAGGTTTTTTTTTTTTAAGGTAGGTAGAATTCCAGCATCTGCCTTTTTAGAGTAGACCATTGGTGCCCAACGTGGGGGCCATAGGGCCCGAGACACATTTTCTGGCGGCCGCCAAGTGCTTCTAGAAAGTGGGCGGGGCCAGATAGAGCTGTTTCCTAGCAAGGCTTCTGATTGGCTTTTGGAGATTTGGTTGGCTGTCCAGTTTTGTTTTGTTTTGTTTTTTGCTCTGTGAGCCGCTAGCTCTGCAGCACAAGGATCTTCATCGTGTCACTGAAGGTATGCTGTGGCAGCTGTTTTGTGGCTGGCTCCACCTTTTGTGGCCGCTATTTTGCTCCTGCGCCTGCCATGCTGTATTAGAATGCCAGAGAGGCTCACAGGCTGGAAAAGGTTGGGGACCCCCGGAGGAGACACACCCGTCTGTTTGGGGGTTCGCTCGGTTCGAGTCCAGTAAGCTCGAATCCAGTTAGCTCAATTTGAGTCCACCTTAGAGAACAACAAGATTTTCGGGCTTTCGAGAGGCAAAGCTGCCTTCATCAGATGTCTGATGAAGGGAGCTTTGTCTCTCAGAAACTCATACCACAAATATCTTGTCGGTCTCTGAGGTGCTGCTGGACTCTAATGTAGTTGCTCTACTGCAGACAAACCTGGCTACCTTCTGAAATTATCTTGGTAGTTTTTTTAAAAAAAATCAGAGCATGTTGTTTGGCCCAAATAGAGCATGAATGAGCCACCCTGGTTAGTCCTCGGATGGGAGACCACCAAGGCAATCTAGAGTTGCTCCACCGAGGCAGGCGATGGGCAAGCCACCTCTGAACGTCTCTTGGCTTGAAAACCCTACAGGGTTACCGTAAATTAGCAGTGATTTGATGGTATTTTCCACCATTACCATTAGTGATTTGGGAGAACGTAAGAGAAGCCAATGTTGGATCAGGCCAATAGCCCATCCAGTCCAACACTCTGTCATATAGTGGCCAAAATACCAGGTGCCATCAGGAGGTCCAGCAGTGGGGCCAGGACACACATTCTGCGTGTGACTGTGCGAGCGTAGAGAAATCCCTTGGCCAGAAAGAAATGGTTGCTCGTACCTTGTCTGCCTCAATCTAGATTCCTTTTCTTAGCAGAACCTTGAGAAGAACCTCGGCTTGCTGTCAGTTTGAGCATTTCCCCAGTTTGCAACAAGCCCCGCCCTGTAGCTCCCAGCAGCCCTCAGTCAGAGCAAGAAGCAGCCAGGTAAGCTGCAGAGCCTCCCCCCCTCCAGCCCCCTGGCCCAAAACAGTCCAGTGGCACCTTTAAGACCAAGTTTTATTCAGGTACAAGCTCTCCCTCCTCTGCGAGGACAGATCTGCACGCCCCCCCCCCCCAATAGCTAGCAATCCAAAACAGCCCAGTGGAGCCTGAGCGGTGGGTGTTGCCTTCTGACACACTTCCGGTGATGTTAGGGGGTGTGGCATATGCAAATATATTATGCTAATGAGTTATGCTAATGAGCTCCTGCACCTCTTTTTCTACCAAATGACCCCTGGAGAAGTACCCCCCTCCAAGTCTGCCTTTAAGCTTCATGAGTCTGCAAGCCACTGCCTTCTAATTCTATATGCATCTGTAGCTTTATCACGAACCAGGTGCATTGAGAAAGAATCATTTTTCTGCCTAAGCGTTTACAAAAAAAATTCTGGCTGGTCCTATCATGACCCTGACCCTATTATTATGTGTTTCCTCAGCCTGTGCACCTTGTCCAGGTGTTACAAATGAGGAGCCCCCATTGAGGTGAGAAAAACAATCGGATTGGCATTAATAAGAGAATGACAGTCTCACGATGCTTCCGTGCACATTAGAAGCATCCTGAGGCTTAATTGGACGCTGTGGGAGGCCGAAGGACGGTGGGGTCAGTTTGGGGACTGTGGCGGGGTCTCTCCGGGGCTGCCGGCAATTCCCCCGCAGGTCAACTTGGATAACAGGGGAGGGAAATAGCAGATTTTCTTCACACATTACAGAGCAGACTGGTTGGGTCTGGGTTCACCACACTGTGTCAGACATAACCGCAATCACACACAGGGACCAGGCCTCCTTTTATAGCAGGGAGGTCTCCTGGCAGTTCCCTGTGAAACCGCAAATGACTCGGGCGCTGGCAGGAGGAATTTGGGGAGAGGAAAGGCCGGGCACAGAATTGACACGGGGCACTCTAGATGTCCACAAAACTCCATGATAAAAGCATCGAGTTTTTGCCCTAATGCTAGAATGCCCCCGATGACACGCTGACGTCACTACTGGGTGCACGTTGCTGGCACTGTCATTACATCGCCAGTGAAGGCCCCCTAGCCTCCCAGTAAGTATTCCACCACTAGTCCTAGTCATGTGTGAGCTGAAGATTCTATGCAATTCCCACATGTGTGGTGCCTAATTCGGATCAGGAGGACCACAAAGCACACAGAGAAGGAGCCTCAGCTTTCCCTCTTGCACCATTTCGCTAGCCTAAAATAGTGCCAAGCTCTGAGTGAAGGGCAGGGTATAAATCCAATCTCCCCCCCCCCCCAGTCTGATCCAGTATAGGGCAGCTCCGTGTATGCTCATGTATGCATGTTCTTTGATGCCGTCGTAATGGCTGGTGGCTTGATTGCAGTGCTTGATTGCGGCGCTCTGATTATATGAGCCATTGGGTGAGTTCAGAGCTGAACGTCTCCTTCCAAAATGGCTGCCTAAGGAGGCGGAACCAACTGAAATGCCTCCCTCCTACTACGTCCTGGGAAGAAGAAAAGCCTGAAGGGGGAATGGAAACATACACTGATTCAGGAAGGCCCACGTGCTCGCCAGTCCTGCTCATTCTTCAGTGGGAAACCCTTTTCATTTGAAAGATGGCAGCCAATAGCGAGCCCAGTCTTACAGTGGCCCCACCCACTTTCTGAAAAACTCAGCGGGCGCCAAGGGCAGCAACCAGCGGGCTCCACTGGGTGCCGCTTTACAAACTCTGATGTAGGGAACGCCCCGTGTCATTGAGACATTAAACTTATGTTGTGATAGTGCAGGGCAAATTTTCTCAAAGGTTTCTGGTCCAAGATGACCCATTCACCATGTTGAGTCTCTCATTCTGGCAGGTCTTGTACAGACATTACAAAGAGTGGTGTGAGCAGGGGTCATTTAGTAGAAAAAGAGGTGCAGGAGCTCATTAGCATAATCCATTAGCATAGCTTATTTGCATATGCCACACCCCCTGTCATCACCAGAAGTGTGTCAGAAGGCAACACCCACCGCTCAGGCTCTACTGGGCTGTTTTGGATTGCTAGCTATGGGGGGGGGGGAAATTATGCAGATCTGTCCTTGCAGAGGAGGGAGAGCTTGTCCCTGAATAAAACTTGGTCTTAAAGGTGCCACTGGACTATTTTGGACCGGGGGGCCGGGGGGGGCTCTGCAGCTTACCTGACTGCTTCTTACTCTGAGGGCTGCTGGGAGCAGAGGGCGGAGCTTGTTGCAAACTGGGGAAATGCTCAAACCGACAGCAAGCTGAGGTTCTTCTCAGGGTTCTGCAAGCTGAGGTTCTTCTTACGGTCTCTCCTTTTGCTCGCCTTCGACCGCTTGGTTGTCTGTGCGGGGCTGACATCTCCCGTAGCATTTAATGACCGTGTTTCTGCTTTTCTGCACTCCAGGCTCTGGGTTTTATATTTGAATCACATCCCTGGTTTGTTTGGGTTTTTTAAAAAACATTTTGGGCACCTTCGCCTTTCATCATCCATCAGGATTCCAGGGTATAAGTAGTCAGGTTGTCTGAATGTGCTGTATCTCCCGCTGAACTCGGGATGGGAGGTGGGTGAAGCGAGCCCGTAATTGCAGTGTTTGTTTGGGAACAGGAACTATGTGTTCTTCTCTTGAGCTCTCGAGACCCTGATTTTTTGTGCTCCTGTGTGTGTTTGTTGCATTTCGCAGTGATTAGCTTTTGTAGCCTGGCGGTTTGTGTTGCTTTCTTTCCTTCTCCCGCGACTTTGAAGTGAACCACTTGCTGTTCACCTCTGGTTTGGAGGCGGTGTTAACAAACACCGCACCATGCGGCATTCGGGATGTTGTTATAGAGACCCTGGAGAGTTATAATGAATTTCTGCCTGGAATGGTATGAATTAGATTTACAAAAGGCGCTTTCTGTTTTGTTTTGGTGGCATTTGTGGAGTCTGTAGAAATGGGTTTCTGTGTCATCCCCTGAGATTATTCTTCAAGCTTCTCTAGGTTTAACATGATTTTATGATAAGTGCCAGAAGCAATAACCAGAAGGGGGTTTTGTGCATTAAGACAAGCCCAGAGTGCCTGCTTTGCTCTAGCACTTACCTTCTTCTATACTCTCACAACTTTGCAAAGATATTCTTCTGTGAGACAGATTCCCCAGGTCTTCAACAAGATTTGACTTCCCTAAACCAGGCGGCTTTAGGATCTCAATATGAGATTTTGTTGAATTCTTTCTTCCCCCAGCGTGGTGACCCTTCCAAGAATGATGCTGAGGCTGCTTCTCAAAGACTTCCTCCCTGTCTCGGCAGCATTCCTTCCAGAGTTGGTTTTTTCTTAGAACAGGAGTCCCCGGCCTTTTTTCAGTCTGTGGGCTCCTTTGTAATCATGACACAGGGTGGCGGGCGCAACCACAAAATGGCTGCCACGAGAGGCGGGGTCAGCCACAAAATGGCTACTGTAGGAGGCGGAGCCACACATACACAGGAAACTCCAAGCACAGGTGAGAAGAAGGGTAATTCCGAGAATTAATTGGGAAGGAGAATAAAACTAACACTGGCCCTGGTCACACGAGCCGGATATCGCCGGGGGGGGGGGCGTGGCTGTTTGCCCCGGAGCGAACTACTACGTGGCCGCGGGATCACACGTCCTGCTGACATCCGGTGGTGGTGGTGGGGAGCCCGGGGAGGTGCCGATCAGACGGCGTGGCGAAGAAGCGGCGCTGCCGTGGCAAACGGAGTTGTTTTTTTCTTTTTAACCCAAGTATGCGCTTGCGCTGTTGGGTGCTTGTGCGCATCCTGTGGAGACTTTTTAAAAAAAACACCTTTGCGACGGGACATGGGCGGGCGCCGGATGCCACGGGATTCCACCAGAAACGCGATCAGGCGCCCGCCCTTGCCCTGCGGTTTCCGGAAACTAGTACCTCCAAGGTACTAGTTTTTTACCCCGCATCTTCAGCGGGAAGCCTCGGGTTCGCCACGGGAGTTCTGCGCTTCCCAGGTGTGGCGGTGTGATTGTGCCCAGAAAATCCGCCTATCTTCCGTCTCTGTAGCGTGGCTAATGCTCCGTGTGACTGGGGCCACAGTGTATTTAATTTGTCCAGCCGATTGGATCTCCAGTGGCCAACTAGAAGCCCTGCTGAAGAAGAGCCCCGCCATTTTATAGAAACATTTGGTGGGGGCCAGGAAGGGTGTTGTCAGTCACCATGGTGGCCTTGGGTGCCACGTTGGGGACCCCCGTCTTAGAATGTAAAGGCAACAAATACTGAGAAAAAACACTGTGTATAATCAGTGGAATCGAAGTATTTGTGTATTATATTTATGCCCTTCTCAGTTATACTCTAATAAACATTATTGAAGAAAAAATTAAATTCCAATAGAACTTCCAGTAAATATTGATATGAATTGATATGAGAACTGGCAGGCCATTGGAACTAATTGATGGTGAGTTACTGCTAGAAAAATGTGTTGCGCATCGGTTCCGTTTCAAATTTCTGCAGTAGAATTGCGACCGTGAAGAAGATCTCACCTTGAAACGTGCTTAAAGTCCAGGGTGCGCGTAGTTGCGTGGTTACCATCTGTGTCGCTTGATCATCAACTTTTTGCCGAGATACTGACAAGCCCTCTAGAATTGACAGTCACTATTGCCAGGGGACTTTGGTGTCTGATTGCTCTACACTAATTGTTATCACTGGAATTATTCATATCAATATTCATTGCAAGTTCTGTTGGAATTTAATAATACAAACCATATTTTTTCCTTAAATAATGTTTATTAGAGTATAATTGAGAGTATTAGAGTATAATTGAGAAATACCTAATGAATAATTGGATTCAACTGATTATACACAGTGTTTTTTCTCAGTATTATTGACTTCAGTACACTGTGTTTCTCCTGTGTTTTTGTTATTAGAATGTCAAGGCGCAACTACCATTACGTAGGAACATATCAGGAGGTGATATTCCTCTATTATCCTGTCTCCTCCCCCTCCAGTGAAATTCTGGACCCACCACTGTGAAAGGGAGCAATTTTGTCAATGTTTATTTTGCCTTAAAAACCGTCACATCCAGTTTTTTTCAAGACACGATGCAGTATCCTCACCATCTGAGTGGTTTGCAGTATGAAGAATATTGAGTGGTCATAAGAACATAAGAGAAGTCAATGTTGGATTGGACGAATGGCCCATCTAGTCCAGCACTCTGTCACCCAGTGGCCAAAAATACCAGGTGCCATCAGGCGGTCCAGCAGTGGGGCCAGGACACTAGAAGCCCTCCCACTGCCCCCCCCCCCAAGCACCAAGAATACAGAGCATCACTTACCCCAGACTGAGAGTTCCTGTCTATACCTTGTGGCTAACAGTCACTGATGGACCTCTGGTCCATATGTTTATCCAATTCCCTCTTGAAGCCATCCATGCTTGTAGCCACCACCACCTCCTTTGGCAGTGAATTCCATGTGTTAATCACTCTTTGGGTGAAGAAGTACTTCCTTTTATCTGGCCACCAAGCACTGACTATTTATTTTATTTTATTTAAAATAGTTAGACACACACCCCTTTTCTCCCACTCATCTTGGCAAGATTGTTCTCCTAGTAAACCAGGCAGATGTTATCATTGAACCCGGCAGTTCACAAACCGGTCTCTTACCATCTACGTTATATTATTATTTTTGTTTGTTTTCAGCCTCTTACTGTTTCAATATTTTTCTTTGTCTGTAGTTTTCTTGAACTCTCTGTTCTGTCTTTTATCTTGAAGGTTCAGTTGTCTCAGGCGCTGGAAGAAGCTGGGAATCAGAAGAAAAGAGCAGATGTGGTAAGTTAGGTGTTCCCCCCCCCCCCTAATTAAATCCTTTGCAGTAGACGGCAGCTCAAAACATCTTTGAACTTTTCCCGTCTGAAATTTTCATCATCAAAAGGCGTTTCACAATGGAACAGGTTGAAAAGATGCCATAACTGTGGCGAGGGGGGTGTGCGCACGCACACATACCCCTAAATACAGTTTGGCCTTGGGTTGCCAACCTCCAGATGAGGCCTGGAGAACTGGAACTATAGCTGATCTCTGGTCTCCCGGATAAAATGGCTGGTTTGGAGGGTGGACTCTATGGCATTATCGCCCTCTGAGGTCCCCCCACTCCCCAAACCCCGCCTTCCCAAGGTTCCACCCCTAAATCTCCAAGAATTTTTCAACAACACAACTTTGCCACCCCCTTGTCAGGATGGTGTCAGTCATGCTGGGGAGTAGAAACATGTTGCTCCTAGGTATCCTTCTTCATCCAGCTCGGTGTAGTGGTTAGGAGCGGCGGACTTTAATCTGGGAGGACCGGGTTTGATTCCCCACTCCTCCACATGCAGCCAGCTGGGTGACCTTGGGCCAGTCACAAGTTCTCTCAGAGCTGTTCTCTCAAGAGCAGTTCTCTCTGAGTTCTCTCAGGCCCAACTACCTCACAGGGTGTCTGTTGTGGGGAGGGGAAGGGAAAGGAGACAGTAAGCCGCTCTGAGACTTCGAGTGAAGGGCGGGGTAGCAATCCAACTCTTCTTCTTCTAAAGCCCAAAGATGTAATTGTACATATTAGATTCCATGTCAAAAATGAAGTCAAATGAGGGGAAGATCTATGTTTTATTTCAATTAACAAGAAAACAGTTGGACCAAATAGTCCATCCAAAATTGACTACTTTCTTCTCAGCATATTCAGAAGATATGCTTCAATTAACAGGAAAACAGTTGGACCAAATAACTCATCAAAAATTGACAACTTTCTTCTTCATCTTCTTCTTGAACATATTCTGAACATATTCAGGAAATACATGATATTTTATACATGGACTGACATCATAAAGAAAACAATATTCAAAAAGCATAATCTATATATCTAATAGTGAACTTGCCCCCGGAGTGCGGATCGCTAAATCAGCGCTCCGGGGGCAGCTGGTGGGCCGGGGGAGGTTTGTGCACACGTGGGCCAGTCCCCACGTGTGCACAAAAATAAAAAAAGTTAAAAATTTTTTCGGGGGGATGTTTAAATCCCCTTGAAAGTGCAAGAGCGTCTGCGAACGCTGCCGCCGCCTCCTCCTCCTCCTCGGAGCCGGCAGGCAGGCAGGCCGGCCGGGTGGGTAGGGAGGGAGGGAGGGAGGGAGAGAGGGCGGGGAAGACATGCCTCGCTGCCGCCTCCTCCCCGGAGCCGGCAGGCCGGCCGGGAAGGGAGGGAGGGAGGGAGGACGGGTGGGGAAGAGAGGCCTCGCTGCCGCCGCCGCCTCCTCCTCCCCGGAGCCGGCAGGGTAGGGAGGGAGGGCGGCCGGGCGGCCAGGGAACGTGAATATCGCGGGTCCCCCTCTTGTTGGTTATAAAAGACAATGGTAATTTGAGTAATAAGCCTCTGATTTGTCGGATGTAAAGAAACATATATCTATGTCAGATCTACGTAAAACCTAAGTGTTTACTTAACCTAACCTAAATGATAATGGACAAGGATTCTTCATATCCCAAAGAAAAGTATTTTTACTGGTACGAGACTAAAATCTTCTCTGACCCAGACATTGCAAGGTTTTGCCCTTAAGAAGTACAGAATCGTGAACTTTGTACCTATTATCTTGTCTGCTAACAATATCAGACATACAAGGGGAAATCCTTCTATATAACAGGCCTTTCTAACATTCTAATAAAATATTACTTAAAAGAGAAATCTATAAAACCAGGAAAAAATATGAATGTGAAGAATCAAGAAGAAAAAAACCTATATTAAAAAATCTTTATATTCCCATTCATACTACAACGTGTTTATTTGTTCCCCAGGAGAAAGTCATGTTCTTCCCATGCTGTGGAGAGTAAAAGACCAACTGTGATCTCCCCTAAGAAGGTGCCACACCTCTCTGAACTTAAGGCAGGGTCCCAACCAAGGGTCAGTCACGCCCTTGCTCTCTGGCTCGTCCAAAGCCATCCTCAATCTCCATGATTACTTGGCGAAATCTCTAAGCGTGTCTCAGGCAGCGTTCCCTCTAAGCTGAGCTAGTGGGAGCTAGCTCATCATTTTTTAGCCCCCGGCTCACACATTTTCCTCTCAGCTCAGGAAGGATGACTTCCAGAGCAGACTAAATTTATGCAGTAGCCAGATTACCCACTCACAACTTTAATGCCAGTCGCTCACAGAGTAGAATTTTTTGCTCACAAGACTCTCCACGGCTTAGAGGGAGCACTGGTCTCAGGTGGTTTATGCATTGCCACTCTGTGGGGAAAATGTTTCAGGTGGGCGGCCGTATTGGGTCTGTAGCGGAAGAGCCAGATTCGAGCCCGGAAGCACTGCCTACAAGATTTTCGGGGAATATGCTTTCAAGAGTCGAGATACCTGACGAAGGGAGCTTAGACTTTCAAATGCTTATTTACCCCCCCAAAAAAATCTTGTTGGTCTCCAAGCTGCTACTGGACTGGACTCTAGCTAGTCTGCGGAAAAGGTTCCGCCCCTCTTTCCCCCCCCTGGTTGTACTGCCACCTTATGGATAGAGCAGCGGCCCCCAAAATGGTACCTGTGGGTGCCATGGTGACTCGGGACACCTTTTCTGATTCCTACCAAGTATTTTTGGAAAGTGGGTGGGGCCAAGAGAAGAAGACTGGATTTATACCCCATGGCCCTTCACTACCCGAAAGAGTCTCAGTGCGGCTCCTGAACTCCTTTCCCTTCTCCTCCCCACAACAGACACCCTGTGAGGTAGGTGGGGCTGAGAGAACTCTGACAGAAACTGATCTTTTTCAAGGACAGCTCTTGTCAGAACTATGGAGGAGGAGATTTGCATTATACCCCACCCTTCACTACCCGAAGGAGTCTCAGTGCGGCTTACAAACTCCACCCTGAGAGGAAGGTGGGGCTGAGAGAGCTCTGACAGAATATGCTCTTCTTCAAGAACAGCTGTGCCAGAACTATGGAGGAGGAGTTTGGATTTGTACTCCCCCTTCACTACGCGAAGGAGTCTCAGAGCATCTTACGAACTCCATTCCCTTCCCCTCCCCACAACAGACACCCTGTGAGGTAGGTGGGGCTGAGAGAACTCTGACAGAAACTGATCTTTTTCAAGGACAGCTCTTGTCAGAACTATGGAGTCGGAGATTTGATTTATACCCCACCCTTCACTACCCGAAGGAGTCTCAGTGCGGCTTACAAACTCCACCCTGAGACGAAGGTGGGGCTGAGAGAGCTCTGACAGAATATGCTCTTCTTCAAGAACAGCTGTGCCAGAACTATGGAGGAGGAGTTTGGATTTGTACCCCCCCCCCCTTCACTACGCGAAGGAGTCTCAGAGCATCTTACGAACTCCATTCCCTTCCCCTCCCCACAACAGACACCCTGGCAATGTTCCCTCTAAGCTGTGGAGTCTCGTGAGCAAAAATTCTACTTTGTGAGCTACTGGCATTAAAGTTGTGAGCAAGCCATTTGGCTCCTGCATTAATTAGTATGCTCTGGAGCCCTCCTTCCTGAGCGGAGGCAAAAATATGTGAGCTGGAGGATAAAAAACTGTGAGCTAGCTCACTCTAACTCAGCTTAGAGGGAACACGGCCTGTGAGGTGGGTGGGGCTGAGAGAGCTCTGACAGAAACTGCTCTTTTTCAAGAACAGCTGTGCCAGAACTATGGAGGAGGAGGAGGAGGAGATTTGATTTATACCCCACCCTTCACCACCCGAAGGAGTCTCAGCGAGACTCACAATCTCCTTTCCCTCCCCCTCCCCACGACACCCTGTGAGCAATGCTCCCTGTAAGCTGTGGAGTCCTGTGAGCAAAATTTCTACTCTGTGAGCTACTGGCATTAAAGTTGTGAGTGAGAGATTAGGCTGCTGCATAAATTATTTTGCTCTGAAACCATCCTTCCTAAACTAAGACAAAAATGTGTGAGCCAGAGGCTAAAAAACTGTGAGCCGGCTCACACTAACTCAGCTTAGAGGGAAGGCTGCCTGTGAGGCAGGTGGGACTGAGAAGGCTCTTTCGAGGACTGTTCTTGAGAGAGCAGCTCCGGGAGAACTTGCGGCTGACTGAAGGTCATACCAGCAGCTGCATGTGGAGGAGTGGGGAATCATAACTGGTCTTCCCGGATTCAAGTCCATGCTCTTAACCACTACACCAAACTGACTTTTGCCCAGCAAGTCTTCTGATTGGCCGCTGGAGATCTGATGGACACAAGGAACTTCACTGTGGGATTGAAGGTGAGCAGTGGTACTTCGTGGCTGCCTCCACCTCCCGTGGCTGCCATTCTGTGGCTGCACCCACCACCCTGGGCCAGAATTCCTAAGTTGCTTGGAGAGTCAAAAAGGTTGGGGGACCCTGGGGATCGAGCTGGTGGGCTGCATTAGATTTCCCAGAGAGGAGACCATACTTCGTGGCCCTTAAGATTTGTGCCTTTTGCAGCACACCCTCCCGATTCTTTGAATGCCACCTAATTAAACGTCGGAGTATTAATATGAGAAAATAGCCTGGTTGCATTCAGAAGAATAAATTTGCAAGTCCCCTGCCAGGCTGAGGAAAGAAACACGGCCTTTTTATATCACATCGTATGGTTCCCTGCAGGAGGAACTTGTTTTTCTGGAGCTGTAGAGTTGGGTTGCCGGTGTGGTGGTGTAGAATTTCCAGCAAACAAATTTCTGGAACAGGGTTTCTCTCCCTCGGCCCAAATATTCCTTAGTTTAGTCTGTTGCAATCTGTACAGTACAGGAACAGAGAACCACAGCGCTTCAAACAACAAAAAGAAGAGCATAAGAACATAAGAGAAGCCAATGTTGGATCAGGCCAATGGCCCATCCAGTCCAACACTCTGTCACACAGTGGCCAAAAATACCAGGTGCCATCAGGAGGTCCGGCAATGAAAGCTCTGTGTGCGTCCACTAAATAATACTCCCAAAGGCAGTAATTACAAGATATATTATGATAGAGATAAAATATCATACAAAGTGCAAAAGAAGGTCCAGAACAATAGAGTTAACAAAGTTTTCTGGATTACAAAGTCGTTTCGTAGTCTTCATCCGAACAGGACCATGTATGTCTTTTAAAGCTGCCGAACTAGATTCTTTGCATGTTGCATGATTCTATAAGCAGTCAAATGATCAACAGTTTTCATACTATTAAAGTGCATCTATTTCTGGAATTGGGCCAGCAGCATTAGTGAATAGCAGGCTACTGAACAAGAACAGTGGATAGCCCAGACTAGCGCAGTCTCGTCTCATCTCGGAAACTGAGCAGGGTTACAGCTGGTTACTGCTTGGATGGAAGACCAGCAAGGAAGTCCAGGATTGCTATGCAGAGGCAGGCGATGGCAAACCACCTCTGAACATCTCTTGCCTTGACCCAGATGGCCCAGACTAGTCTGATCTCGTCAGATCTCGGAAGCTAAGCAGGGTCAGGCCTAGTTAGGACTTGGATGGGAGACCACCAGGGAAGTCCAGGGTCAATACGCAGAGGCAGGCAATGGCAAACCACCTCTGAACATCTCTTGTCTTGACCCGGATGGCCTAGGCAAGCTCAGTTTTATCACAACACAGAAGCTGAGCAGGGTCAGCCCTGGTTACTATTTGGATGGGAGACCCCCCAAAGAATGGGCGGGGTCTCTAAGCAGAGGCAGACAATGGCAAAACCATCTCTAAATGCCTCTTTCCGCTTCAGCGGGAGGGCAAGGTAGAAATCTAATAAATACATAAATTGCCTCGAAAACCCTATGGGGTCACCGTATGTTGGTTGCGACTTGACAACGCTTCCCACCACCACCACTACTACCTAGTGCATTTTCTGACTGGGTGGAGATGGACTATTTTTTATTTTTATTTTTTAAAATAATACTCCAATTGGTTCAGTCATTGTCCCAGAATACAGGCAGAGCAAGGCAACAGAGCTAGATCACGGTCCAGAGATCAAATACCAGTTTAGCAGCAGTCAGGAGCAATGCTCCCTCTAAGCTGTGGAGTCTCTCGAGGAAAAATTCTACTCTGTGAGCGACTGGCATTAAAGTCGTGAGCGAGGAATTTGGCTACTGCATAAATTAGTTTGCTCTGAAGCCATCCTTCCTGAGCTAAGACAAAAATGTGTGAGCTGGAGGCTAAAAAACTGTGAGCTAGCTCACACTAACTCACCTTAGAGGGAACACTGGTCAGGAGTCTGTGGGTTGTTCAGGAAAGCAGAGTCAAGGTAGTCCGAGGTCACCGATCAGCAAGGTTGAGGCAAGTCTGAAGAGCAGAGTCGAGGGTCAGTCCAAAAGTCGAAGGAGGCAGGCAGAGTCTGGAGTTGTGGGTGCGAAGTTCGCAGGGTTGTGACATGTTGCTTCCACAATCTGCCATTCTCCAGGTCTGATTTATATAGGCATTCCTTAAGAAGCCTGATTTCCAGCCATCTGCTTGGAGGTCCTGCGCTTAACTCAGAACTGCTATCAGTAAGCAGCCAAGAGGCGAGCACTCCGTCTGCATGTCCTTAAGTCTTGTCGGAGCTTTTCCCTTCACCGTTCAATTAATGGGGAGCTGGGGAGCCTGCAGCTGTGCTTCAATGGCTTCTTCAGAGCTAGGCCTGGATGGGACATGGTCAGTTGCTGGCAAATGAATCTTGAGGCTTCACTAACTTTAACTGGTTCAGAGCTGGCTGCATGTGGCGACTCGACTCCTGAGGAGTCTTCAGCCACACAGGACTCAGGCTGGTCAGGCTGGCCCATGACAGTCATGTCCTTCATATTTGCAAATAACTAGCAGGTCGGTTTTTGACTTGTACATTCCATAAACGAGCAAGTTTACCAGGCTTTACACTGGGAGCATTTGACCTCCTGCAAATCTAAATGGAGCTGAAACAAATAAGCGTGAGTGTTTAAATGTTTACGGACTCTGAATGCCGGCGTCCAAGCCGTGACGGAAAGAGACAGAGGCAACAGTTCTGGGTAGAGCACAGACTGAGGAAACAGCTGCATCGCTAGCTGCTTGCCTGTGTTTTTTCATAGGGTACCGAAATTTCGGTAGGTGCACTCCAGAGGAATAGCTGCCAATCTTTCCCTTCTCAGCAAAGGAAGGCTGCCTTTCCCACTGGAGATAGGGCTCAAAACGAAGCTCTGTTCTCTAACACCTGCCTTTGGGCATTCTGAATAAGAGAACACACATTCCAGCTCTTGGTTCTGGGGCCTAGCGGTCCACAGCTCCAAAGCAACAGCTGCTCAGGTGTGAGGAACACAGTTGATTCTTTTTGTTCTTAATTTGCGGGACGAATAGAATGATCGGTACAGAAAGTACAGTCACTCTTGGGGGGTTAAAAGCATTGCCAGTGTGAACACCAGAAAGGAAATGCCTTCTCTCCCAGTGGTGCCAGGTCGTTCTGACCAATCCTTTTAACCAGCAGTTCGATCCCCTGACATTTCCTGCCCATCTCGTAGGGGTAGGCCACTCCGTATAATTCTGTTAATGCTCCGTGGGTTGTGGGCACCTTTGTGATTTCGGTAACGAGCTGCCACACATGTGCCGAAATCTGTCTGCTGGGCTGGACCCTGCCGTTTCATTGTTGCTGTTCTATTCTCAGCAAAAGCCTGCCAGACTACGGGACAGGTGGCTAGTCGCAAAGAAACACTTTCCAGTTGGAAGCAAGAATTAGTTTTGATGCCGATACCAAGAGAAGGTGGTGGTAATTCCACTGGGCATCTCGTTCAGCCCCAAAGCTAGCTGGTTTCTTCCTCGATGGCATAGAATTCACAGGCATCTATTGGGGCGGGGGCTCTCTGTGCAGAAGAAAGACTGGGGCAAAGAATTCTTGCGCCTGCTTTCTCTCTTCTATATTTAGAATGTCAGCGTTCCCGGCGAGAAGCGTGCGGGAAGGTTCATTTGCATTGCGTTTTCCTGCTCCGAGAGAACTCTTGGTATGAAATATCTCCTAATCTGTGATCCAGCGGAAGAGGAGAGCTCCCTTTCCTTGCCATTTCCCGGGGACAAACGGGGAGCTTTATTTCCTTCTCTGGCTTGGTTGGCCATTTGTTCCGATAGATGTCTGTCACTCTCCTTCATGGTGACATGTCACTCTCGCTTCTATATAAAAGCATTGGGGGGGGGGACACACGTTATTTTGCGTGGATGTGCAGTTCCTCTAGTAGGCCACTGGGGGGCTCCAAGCATTTGTGGTGCCTTAGTCTCCCTCCACCGCACCGTTGACACACACCCCCGCCTTTATTTTTTGCTTCAACAGTTCTTCACTTCACCCAAATTGGCCTTTTCCAGAGACTCGTTTTAAGGTTGGAGCTTTAGCACTTATTCCTCTGATGTGGATACCTTGTGACTTATCTCCCCTCCCCGCCCTCTCCCTCCTGCCCCCCCAAAAAGAACCCTGTTTCCAACACCTCCTTTCCATTATTTCTCCCCGATCGAGCCCTTGTTAGGTTGACGCTAAGCTACTGTGGCTGGAAAAGGTATGAAAACGCTCCTCCTTGCCCTGAGTTCTGACAAACGTTGATATTGCTTTTTTCCGCCAGTCACTCCTACGTGTGGGGCTTAGACACCGCCGCTGTCGGTAGGACGGCAAAAAATAAAAAATAAAAATAGCTGTCACGTTCTATCACATGGCTGGCTAGACCTTTCAGCTGCTTTGTGTGTGTGTGTGAGAGAGAGAGAGAAAGAGAGAGAAACGACTCTGAAAATGACATCTCTCTATCTGCCCTCTAAAAAGTTGTTTCCTCTCTCTTCTGGAGCATAGAATCATAGAGTTGGAAAGGGCCATACAGACCATCTAGTCCAACCCCCTGCCCAATGCAGGACCAGCCTAAAGCATCTCTGACAATCAAGGTTGGTATTGCCTACTCTGACTGGCAGCAACTCTCCAGGGTCTCAGGCGGAGGTCTTTCCCCTCACCTCCTGCCTGGTCCTTTTTAACTGGAGATGCCGGGGACTGAACCTGGGACCTCCTGCGTGCCAAGCAGAGGCTCTCCCACTGAGCCACAGCCCCTCTTTACAGCTCTCCAAGGTCTCAGGCGGAGGTCTTTCCCCTCACCTCCTTCCTGGTCCTTTTTAACTGGAGGTGCCGAGAATTGAACCTGGGACCTTCTGCATGCCTAGTAGAGGCTCTTCCACTGAGCCACAGTTCCTTTTTACAGCTCTCCAGGGTCTCAGGCTGAGGTCTTCCACATCACCTCCAGCCTGATCCTTACTGAAGATGCCGGGGATTGAACCTGGGGCTTTCTGTGAGCCAAGGAGAGTCTCTACCTCTGAGCAACAACCCCTCCACACTGAAGCCCTGGACATGTGCGAACGCTGTGGTCAGACAAAACTTTATTTCAGAACCAGGTTTAGTAGAGAACTGGGATCTGGGAGCTTACATCTGTATGCTTCTGCCTAGACCCCTAAAAGTATGTTCCTTGAAATATTTTGGTGTCGGTCGCCTCCTATTGAGGGGCCATGGCTCAGTGGTAGAGCATTAGCTTGGCATGCAGAAAGTCCCAGGTTCAAACTCCCAACATCTCTAGTGAAAAGATCTGGTAGTAGGTGATGGGAAAGACCTCTACCCGAGACCCTGGAGAGCTGTAAAGAAGGGCTGTGGCTCAGTGGTAGAGCCTCTGCTTGGCACTCAGGAGGTCCCAGGTTCAGTTACCAGCAATGCTCCCTCTAAGCTATGGAGTCCCGTGAGCAAAACTTCTACTTTGTGAGTTGCTGGCATTGAAGTTGTGAGCAGGCGATTTGGCTGCTGCATAATTTAGTTTGCTCTGGAGCCATCCTTCCTGAGCTGAGAAAAAAATGTGTGAGCCGGAGGCTAAAAAACTGTGGGCTAGCTCACACTAACTCAGCTTAGAGGGAACAGTGGTGCCCACCATCTCCAGTTAAAAGGGACCAAGTGGTAGGTGATGTGGAAGACCTCAGATTGAAACCCTGGAAAGCAGCTGCCAGTCTGAGTAGGCGGTTCTTATTTTGATGGACCAAGTGTCTGACATGGTATAAGAGAGCTTCATGCGATGTCAGGCGATTCTTCCATCTCCTGTGGAACCACTTACGGCCAGGGCTCTTTTTGTAGCAGGAACTCCTCTGCATATTAGGCAACGCACCCCTAATGTAGCCAATCCTCCAAGAGCTTACAGAGCTCTTCTTACAGGGGCCACTGTAAGCTCTTGGAGGATTGGCTACATTAGGGGTGTGTCGCCTAATATGCAGAGGAGTTCCTGTAACAGGCGTTCTCTTCTTCATGCTAAACCAGGCGCCATTATTTTAAATTTCCGTCACAGTTGGGAAACACTGTCTCTATTTCTCTCTCTCTGTCTGCCTACAGTTGCCATACAATAAATAAATAAATCTGACTACAGTGAGCACCCACTGAGCTAAGAGATGTGTGTGTGTGTTTTTAAAAGAGCCTGGCAGGGAAAGGCAGCCTTCCCCTCCTTGCCAAAGTGTTTCCGAAGTAAATATACTGCAGCAACGGCCTTTCTGAACCCTAATAGATAATGGAGCTCGGCATTGACCCTCACAGAGCTTCATATCAGCCAGCGGTGGTGGTGGTGGGATCTACCGTGGTCCATTTTCGTTTCAAAGACACTCTTACATACTGGGGTGCACCCTTTGCAGGTGTGTTCTTGGCAGTAGTCCATGACAGAAAATTGGACTGAGGGATTCCATGTCTAAGTAGGAATTTGGACCTCAATTCCACCCGGCCACTCTGTAAGAACATCAGAAGAACCTTCTGGATCAGACCATTGGTCCATCTAGTCCAGCATCCTGTCCCACACAGAAGCCAACCAGTTTGTCAGTAGAACGCCAAAAAAAAAAAAAAAAGCTGTCACGTTCTATCACATGGCTGGCTAGACCTTTCAGCTGCTCTGTGTGCGCGATATCTCTGTCTCTCTGTGTGTGTGTGTGTGTGTGTGTGTGTGTGTGTGTGTGTGTGTGAGAGAGAGAGAGAGAGAGAGAGAGAGAGAGAGAGAGAGAGAGAGGACTCTGAAAATGACATCTCTGTATCTGCCCTCTAAAAGGTTGTTTCCTCTGTCTTCTGGAGCATAGAATCATAGAGTTGGAAGGGGCCATACAGACGATCTAGTTCAACCCCCTGCCCAGTGCAGGACCAGCCTAAAGCATCTCTGACAATCAAGGTTCGTATTGCCTACTCTGACTGGCAGCAGCTCTCCAGGGTCTCAGGCGGAGGTCTTTCCCATCACCTACTTGCCCGGTCCTTTTGACAGGAGATGCTGGGGATTGAACCTGGGACCTTCTGCATGCCACGCAGAGGCTCTTCCACTGAGCCACGGTCCCTCTTTACAGCTCTCCAGGGTCTCAGGCGGAGGTCTTTCCCATCACCTCCTGCCTGGTCCTTTTTAACTGGAGATGCCAGGAATTGAACCTGGGACCTTCTGCATGCCAAGCAGATGCTCTGCCACCGTGTCACAGCCCCTCTTTACAGCTCTCCAGGGTCTCAGGTGGAGGTCTTCCATATCACCTTCAACCTGATCCTTACTGGAGATGCCGGGGATTGAACCTGGGACCTTCAGTGTGCCAAGCAGAGGCTCTCCCACTGAGCCACAGCCCTGTCCTTTTCCTCGCCTGATATCCTTCACTTGAAGGCCTCAGGCTCACCTTGTGCATGCAAAACTTGGTTTTGCTCCCGACCAGGTGACGTCACACTCCTTTTGTCTGAAATTATTGTATCAAAGGCTAATAGACCTGCTAAGTTAGCTGACACTGTGTATCCTGGCACATGATTCAATTACTTGTCTTCCAAAACTCAGTCTGCAACCGGAGGGGTGGGGGGGGGGGGGGGAAGAAAAGAAATGAGGCTGAGAAATTGTCCCTCCGCTAATTGCAGTTGACAAGACAAAGGCAGTTTGACTTTCCAGTATTAATTAGCAAACCCATACTAATTAGGTTGTATAAGCACAATTCATGCTTCTTTCCAGAAATGCAATTAATATTGCAACCGAAGCCGTCTCTGTGCTGCACCGCCGCATCATTAACATACTTCACCCTAATTAAGCGATGGACGGCCGTGGCTGGAGAAATGAGTTTGGGATTATAGCCGCGCGGAAACGCCTCTTCATATTTCACATACCCGACCACAGGGTTGGGGGCCCTAGAATTTGTTTCCCGGCATAAAAGGAATTAACCTTCATCCCCAGGCTGGGTAATTATAATGAAACAATGTTCCGACCTCTCCCTTCTGGCTATCGTATTTGCTTTGCGTGCATATTTTCCCATGGTGCTGCTCTGTCTACCTGCCCCGATATATTGGTTCTTCTAGAGGGGAGGTCACCTTAAATTTATCTCCCAAACAGAGAATACAGTGATGGGCAAGTAATTCCTTTGCTCTCCTCCTGCAAGGGGTCTATGAATCCCGCTTGGTGTCAGAGAGATACAAGGAAAATTGCTGGTCTCTGTAATTCAAATGGAGAGACACAGTTTGTATTTTCTCGCTCACAGGAACCAAGGTGCGGCCTGATGCTAAAGGCGCCGATATATATCTGCTTGCCCACTGGTGTTGAGCATAGGAATGCGATGAGAAATGGCCTTTAACGGACAAGTTGGAGGGATGGGGGCGGGGACAACATCACCAAATCAGGGTAGTTTTCAATGATTCCTAGACCTACCCCGATAGTGATTAAAAAGTGATTAAAAGTATTGCAATGAGCAAATGTGTAGATTCTCAAGGATGCGGAATATATGGGATTTATGACAATTCCGCAGGGCCTGTAAAATGGAGCTCTTCTTCCGGGCTTTTGGTTGAGGTGACAGATGTCCAAAATTCATCTCTGGACTCCCCTGAAATTGCTGGCTTCCGGACACCCTAAACTGAGCATAGCAATCGAGACTTTTGCAGTGATAGTTGGGTTTGGAGCCAGTTTAATGTAGTGGTTAGGAGTGCACACTCTAATCTGAGAGAATCAGGATTGATTCCCCACTCCTCCACATGCAGCTGCTGGTGTGACCTTGGGTCAGTCACCGTTCTCTCAGAGCTGTTCTCTCAAGAGCAGTTCTCGAGAGAGCTCTCTCAGCCCCACCTACCTCACAGGGTCTGTGTTGTGGGGAGGGGGAGGGAAGGGAAAGGAGATTGTCAGCCCCTCTGAGATTCCTTCAGATATTGATGGGTGGGGTATAAACCCAGTCTTTCTTCTTGGTATAAAATGTTGTTTTTAATTATCTACTTACATGTTAATGTTTAATTATCCAACATATATTAACTGTTGTCACGGATTGTGTGACCTAGTAACCTGCCCTGAGCCCATTTGCGGGAAGGACGGGATAGAAATCAAATTAAAAATAATAATAAATACAGTGCTGTTGTGGATCCCATCATTCCATTTTGCAGAACTTGAAGTCGTCTATCGGCCTAAGGTTGAATCCATGTCATATAAAATACAGATTATGAAGAAGAGAGAAGAAGAGATTGAATTTATACCTTGTCTTTCAGTACCCGAAGGAGTCTCAGAGCAGTTTACAATCTCCATTCCCCTCCCCCTCCCCACAACAGACACCCTGTGGGGGAGGTGGGGCTGAGAGAGCTCTTGACAGAAACTGCTCTTTTTCAAGAACAGCTCTGCTAGAACTACGGCTTGCCCAAGGTCATCCAGTCAGGTGCAAGTGGAGGAGTGGGGAATCAAACCCGGTTCTCCCAGATTAGAGTCCACACACTTAACCACTACACCAACCTGGCTCTTCAGTTGGAGCATATGGAATACGGCTGATCTGTATAGATCACCAATTTGGATATAGGTGACTGAGCTGCAGATATTAAAACAAGCCAGGATAAAAAATGGCCAGAAGGAGGGCTTTCAGAAACAGAGGTTTAAGTGCAGGCTTTAGCCGATTGAGTCAGACCATAAATGCATATTTCTAATTCCCACATTTTCACGAAATACACAAGGTTCGGGATACCTTCAGCAGTGGAATCGTATGGGGGCATGATGACTGATGCAGATATGAAAGTCTGAAGACTGTAGGAAGGCCATGAGCTTTTCATTGTGCGAGATTTAACACGTCGGCAAGTCCCCAGTTTCAATCCGCAAGAGCTGATAAAAGCGATCGGGCTGGATTATTGAAGTGAGATTGTTTTGGACTGTAAATCAATACGGTATCGTAATATGCGGTGCGGATTGGGGGAAGGACAGAACAACTCAGGATGGAAACATTGTCCAGTTCAACACCAGGAAATTAACATTTACTCTAAAAGGTTTGAGTTGCCATTTTTCTAAATCGAGGGAAACATGAAAGCAACAAAAAATTGCTACGCTTGGCATTCCCGCTACATCTTTTAAAGCGTATTTGGCTACTAGCTGTGGTGACTGAGGGGAACCTCCACATTTAGAGGCACTAAACCTCTGAATGCCAGAGCCAGGAGGCAACATCAGGGGAAGTTCTCGGTCTCTGTGCCCTGTTGTTGACTCTCCAGAGCAACTGGTTGGGCACTGTGTGAGATGGGATGCTGGACTAGATGGACCACTGGCCTGACAGCAGAGCTCTTCTGGTGTTCTTCTCAGGGGAAGGCCTTGGCCTCTACATCTTGTTGTTGGCCCTCCAGAGGAACTGGTTGGGCACTGTGTGAGATGGGATGCTGGACAAAGGGAGAGTTTGCTGTTTTGTTTAAACCATCTCCCAATCAGAGCGGGTTAAGGTTAGCTGAGGAGAAACCAATCACAGGTAAAGAATCACGAGCATCAGCTCCAAGTGACCAGCCGGCTATCTCCCCAGAACTCCACATGAAGCCAGCTGGGTGACCTTCGGTCATTCACAGCTCTCTCAGAGCTCTCTCTGCCCCACCTACCTCACAGGGTGTCTGTTGTTGTGAGAGGAAGGGAAGGAGATTGTAAGCAGCTCTGAGACTCCTTCAGGTAGAGAAGGGGTGAAGGGCGGGATATAAAACCAATTCTTCTCCTCCCCCCCCCCCCCCGTGGGTATCATGTTCTGTGCCTAGCTGTATAACAGTTATCCTAAGAAAACAGTTGTTCACAGTGACATGTGAAGATGCCTTATACCGCATCAGTCCATCACAGTCAGTATTGTCTGCTCAGACTGGCAGCACCACTCCGGGCTCTCAGGGTGAGGTCTTTCACAACACCCCCTGCCCGGTCATTTATTTACAGCAAGCCAGGGGTTGAACCGGGGACTTCCTGTTTGGTGTAGTGGTAAAGTGTGCGGACTCTAATCTGGGAGAACCGGGTTTGATTCCCCACTCCTCCACAGGCAGCTGCTGGCGTGACCTTGGGTCAGTCACAAGTTCTCTCAGGGCTGTTCTCTCAAGAGCAGTCCTGGAAAGAGCTCTCTCAGCCCCGCCTACCTCACAGGGTGTCTGTTGTGGGGAGGGGAAGGGAAAGGAGTTTGTAAGCCGTTCTGAGACTCCAAGTGAAGGGCGGGGTATAAATCCAATCTCTTCCTCCTCCTCCTCCTCCTCCTGTGTAGTGGTTATGCGTGTGGACTCTAATCTGGGAGAACCGGGTTTGAGTCCCCCCTCCTCCACTTGCACCTGCTGGATGACCTTGGGCAAGCCATAGTTCATCAGAGCTGTTGTTGAAAAATGGCAGTTTCTGTCAAGAGCTCTCTCAGCCCCACCTACCTCACAGGGTGTCTGTTGTGGGGAGGGGAAGGGAAAGGAGTTTGTAAGCCGCTCTGAGACTCCTTTGGGTAGTGAAGGGCTGGGTATAAATCCAATCTCCTCCTCCTCCTCACGAAGCAGAGGTTCTTCCACTGGTCTGCAGCCCTTCCCCATTTCCCACTGGAAGTCCAGTTACTATGTATTAGCTGCCGCAAGCAAGAAGTCATTGCTGCACGAGTTGGTGTTTTGTATAGACCACAGTGCCACAATTGCGGGTGGTGGTGGGGGACGATGACACTTGGTGATGTGCCTGCACGCGGAAGCGTATGCCCAGAATGAAAGTTTGTTGGTCTTAGAGGCACGGCTGGACTCAAATTTTGTTCTTTTGGAGATAACAGTTATCTGCTGGGAGCAGACACAGCACCTGTTTGTTTTCCCTCCTCCACAAGTCAGTTAAAATGGATGGTCCCTAGAAGAATTCCCCTCTGGTGGCTGCAGCACATCTGCCTCCTGTTCCCTCTCTCTGGAAATTGATGTTCCATTTAGAAGTCCCTGGCAAAATTGGAGCCATCTGTTATACATTAGTGGAGGTGAAGCATGTACAGATGCAAAACCACTGGGACCTTGTGGAGGTGAATGTTAAATTAAACAAACGGGGGTATCTAAGAGCGAGCGGTGCTGTGGCATTTCCAAGCCATGCTTAGATCTGGCCTTGCCGTTTATGGACGTCGTCACACCGCACCTTCCACCTAGGAGACTAAACTATGTGTGCCCTCGTCTGCATCTGGCGTTAAGACAAGCTCATTGAGTAGGGGAATTAGTATCCGGTCTGCTGAATCTCTGTGGGACGCCTCTAAGAGCCTTCTGGTTTAGCTAGTTCTAGTGCTTTTCCGCTTGAGTCATTTCCTCTTTTGTGTGCTGGTATTGCATTCCCCCCCCCTTTCTGCACATGTTTTTCTCCCCCTAGTGGCCGCTTCGATATTTCATCACTGTATCTCCAGTTTGTCATGAGCACAGAGATGGTTTCTCAGGCTTAATTGTGGCTTCTGTTGTTACAACTGACATAATGCTTATGGCTCTCAGACAGAGACACTTTTCTCAGGGCATGTCTTCTGGAGCAATTGCGAAGCCTTTTGGAAGGCAAGAACTCATGAAATGGAAACTGACAGCCAGTGCGGTGCAGTGGTTAGCATGTGGACTAGGATCCGGAAGACGCAGGTTTGAATCCCCCATTCTGCTCATGAACTGGAAAGGCCACCGTGTGAGGTGGGATGCTGGACTAGATGGACACTCCCTGGTCTGATCCAGCAGGGCTCTTCTGATCATCTTATCAGGGGAAGGCCTCAGCCTCTCTGCCCTGTTATTGGCCCTCCAGAGGAACTGGTTGGCCACTGTGTGAGGTGGGATGCTGGACTAGATGGACACTCCCTGGTCTGATCCAGCAGGGCTCTTCTGATCATCTTATCAGGGGAAGGCCTCAGCCTCTCTGCCCTGTTATTGGCCCTCCAGAGGAACTGGTTGGCCACTGTGTGAGGTGGAGGATGCTGGACCAGATGGACAACTGGTCTAATCCAGCTGGGCTCATCCAATGTTCTGATCAGGGAAAGGCCTCAGCCCCTGTGCTCTGTTATTGGCCGTCCAGAGGAACTGTTTGGCCCCTGTGTGAGATGGGATGTTAGACTAGATGGAAAGCTGGTCTGATCCAGCAGGGCTCTCCTGATGTTCTTATCAGGGGAAGGCCTCAGCCTCCATGCCCTGTTGTTGGCCCTCCAGAGGAACTGGTTGGCTACTGTTTGAGATAGGGTACTGGACTAGATAGACCACTGTGATCCAGCAGAGCTCTTCTGATGTTCCTATGTTCTCTAAGCTGGGCTGGAAACAATGTGTGTGATAAGAATCCAGTGGGACGGGTGGGGTTGACCATTAGTTTTCCCATGGCTAGGCATTGCTACTTTTCTTATCCTTCCAGCCCTCCTGATTACAAACAAAACTGTCAGTTGCCAAATAGGATCTATATTCTTAACACAACTAAGCAAACTTGGGCATGCTGCTCAACTTTCA
Organism: Gekko japonicus; assembly: GCF_001447785.1. Taxonomy (NCBI): domain Eukaryota; kingdom Metazoa; phylum Chordata; class Lepidosauria; order Squamata; family Gekkonidae; genus Gekko; species Gekko japonicus. Next base: position 604,758 of record NW_015173129.1, read on the forward strand.
TGCATCATCATGACAAAGATACCAGTTTCTTGGGAAAACACAATTTAGGTTACCTTGAGACTTACAGATCTATGGGTCAGGTTCCAACAGTGAACCGGAAATGGAAAAAAGGAGTTGAAGCTGCCTTATACACATGAAGCTGCCTTATACTGAATCAGAAGATAGGTTCATCCAGACTCGTCTGGCCTACTCAGACTGGCAGCAGCTCTCTAGGATCTCAGGCAGAGGTCTTTCCCATCACCTCCTGCCTGGTCCTTTTAACTGGAGATGCCGGGGATTGAACCTGAGACCTTCTCTATGACAAGCAGAGGTTTTTCCACTGAGCCACAGTTTGTGCTGATGAGCCTGTTGGGCTCTTCATATCCTGCATGATATATATTCTGTATTGCCGTGTCCTGTAATCCCCCTCATTTATTTATTAGATTATTTTAGCTGTGGCTCACCCAAAGGGTCCCGTGGTGACTTCACCAGGGAGGCAAAAACAACATAGAATCATAGAATCACAGAGCTGGAAGGGGCCATAAAAAGGTAAAGGTTCCCTTGCTCGAAAGCCAGCCAAATCCGACTCTAGAGTTGCGGTGCTCATCTCTGTTTCAAAGCCGAAGAGCCAGTGCTGTCCGAAGACATTTCCGTGGTCATGTGGCTGGCATGACTAAACACCAAGGCGCACGGAACGCTGTTACCTTCCCACCGAAGTGGTACCTGTTTATCTACTTGCAATTTCTCGCTTTCGAACTGCTAGGTTGGCAGGAACTGGAACTAGAGACGGGAGCTCACTCCGTCATGCGGCACCTGGGTCTTGAACTGCTGAACTACTGACCTTCCACATCCTGCAGTTCAGCTTCTTAACCACTTGAGCCACCGCAGCTCCGGAAGGGGCCATACAGGCCGTCTATTCCGATTCCCTGCTCAGTGCAGGATCAGCCTAGAGCATCCCTGACAAGTGTCTGTCCAGCCGCTGCTTGAAGACTGCCGGTGAAGGGGAGCTCACCACCTCCCGAGGCAGCTGATTCCACTGTTGAACAACTCTGACTGCCCTTAATTTAAATCCATGACTGTGAGTCCTCTCCTCTGCTGCCAACAGGAACAGCTCCCTGCCCTCCTCCAAGTGACACAGCCCTTCAAAGACTTCAAGAGAGTAATCCTGTCCCCCCTCATCCTCTTCTTCTCCAGACTGGACATTCACAAGCCCCTCAGCCTTTCCTCACAGGGCTTGGTCATAATAAGAAATGCAAAAATTAACATTAACAATTCAGTTTTGCATGCCCTCCAGAAACTGAACAAATCTGGCAAGGCAAGAGTGTCGTCCTAGAGTGCATTTAACAGGGCCAAAACTAAGAAGGCCTTTCCCCTGGTGACAACTAAGCAAGCCATCCTGGGGCCAGGAACCTGAAGAGGCCCGTAGAATATGACTGAAGGGAGCGTGGGGAGTTGTAACAGGACAGGCGGTCCGGTAGGTTTGAGTGCACCAGGCCGTTAAGGGGTTTAAAGATTAGCATCAACACCTTGAATGGGATCCAGAGACTAATTGGTAGCCCGTGCAGCTGCCGCGGAATTGGAGTAACATGCACTGGCCATGATGTATCAGTCAGCAACCTGGCAGCTGCATTGTGGACCACCTGCCGTGCCCGAAGTGTTTTCAAGGGTAACCCTACATAGAGTGAATTGCCGTATTGTAACCTGGAGGGGACCATTGCGTGGATCAATGTGGCTAGATCTGACCTGGCGGGCTTGGCCTAGGTGAGGTCACAGCAAGACAGGCAGACTATAAACTTTACGGTGTGTTTAAGTGGAACGGTTACAATCTTGGTTTTTTCCAGTTATTTTGCATTTTACTATCTCAAGTGTTCTTCCCTTTTTTAAAAAAAAGCTAGATGGGCTCCTAATTTTTGAGAGGAGGGAAGGAAAGCTGCCAATTCTTCTCTGTTGCAGATTTCTCTCCCCCCCCCCTCCCTCCCCGAGGCTGGGAAACAGTAACTACTGAAGCACTTGCTGCCATTTCTTGGAGGCAATCAGAGGCCCCTGCTGGGAGCGCCGACTAAGAAAAAAAAAATCTTGATACTAATTGGAGTCTATGCACAGTCTTTCTGCTTCCAGAAAACTTGTTGAGCATGAAATCCCGTTCGCCTCCGAACATTCGGCAGACGAATTTTCAGATCGGCGCAAAGACTATATGCGGCAGCAGAGAGTGTACCTAGAAGTAGCCATGCTAGAGGGACAGAGAACAATCGATGTATTTATTTATTTGAGTGTTGATCTCCCACCCCTTTCTCTCTAGTAGGCTTCCAAAGCAGCCAACAGCTAATTGCGTTGAAAGGAAGAATAAGGGAACAAAAGAAACCGGTGATGAATAGTTACTGAAAGGATAGAGGGTGGGCTCCCTGGGGAGAGATTCCTCTGACCTGGAAGTCATGTATTATCTCACATGCTTCCGTAGGCTTTTCATAGCCACAGGGTATTCAGCATTCAGCAGAAAAATTATCATCTACTAAGTGATAAGAGTCAAAAACATTTCTCTGGGGGGGAATTCCAGAGTGTGAATGCCGTTGCTGGAAAGACACAGGAAGCTGCTTTCTACTGAATCAGACCCAAAGTCAGTCTTGTCTACTCAGACTGGCAGCGGCTCTCCAGGGTCTCAGGCGGAGGTCTTTCACACCATCTCTTACCTGGTCCTTTTTAACTGGAGATGTCAGGCATTGAACCTGGGACCTTATGCATGCCAAGAGCCAGTTTGGTGTAGTGGTTAAGTGCACAGACTCTAATCTGGGAGATACGGGTTTGATTCCCCACTCCTCCACTTGCACCTGGCCGTAGTTCTGACAAGAGCTGTCCTTGAAAGGGCAGTTCTTGAAATAACTCTCTTAGCCCCACCTACTTCACAGGATGTCTGTTGTGCGGAGGGGGAGGGAAAGGAGTTTGTTAGCCGCTCTGAGACTCCGAGTGAAGGGCAGGTTATGAATCCAGTCTTCCCCTCCCCCCTCTTCTTCTTCTTTTTCCTCTTCCTCCTCCTTCTCTTCTTTTCCTTCTTCTCCTTCTCCTTCTATTTCTCTTTCTCCTTCTCCTTTTTCTTCGCCACATCCTCTCCCCTTTCCTGTGTGGTCCCTTGTGTAACTTCAGAAAGTGGGGATACTGCATAAGAGGGTCAGAGCAGAGGACTTGACCCTACAGTTACACCCCTAGGAGGAGGTGTGATCTTATCTTGGTCTCAGACTCCTTTAGGGCTTCAGTGGTGAACAAGAATGCTTTGAACTAAACTGTGGAAGCCCACTAAGATGACAGTGCTGGAATTTTATTCTCTGTCGGCCTAAACCTAGTTTTACTGCAGCTTTGTTTTGGAACCATTTCCTGGGGGCGTAAAAGGTGTACCAGCTTAGTTGGAAAGAGACCCTGCTGGCTAACACTGCCGCATGAGAATTGTGGGGAACGGTCTTGCAGCAAATCTGCTACCTTTTCCAAAATGACTTGCGGGGAATAGGGGACATGCAACATCTGCCGTTCCTTCTGCAATGGTCCCGCAGGGTGACGATTTTGGGTTGCCCAAGTTTAATATGAAGAACAGCCCCTGGCCTCGAATGCGCCCATCAAGAGTGTTAAGAAGGAGCCAGAAGTTGACAGATTTGGAGGACTCGTTACCGGCTAATAATTGCTTCTCTCTGGATAATTCTCAAAAGGGGTCCTCATTCTGGGGAATGTCCTGCTGTCGGTTTTATTTCCGCATGCATGCTGGAACCAGAAACACGGCTCATGGGTATGACGAGCACTCACAGTGATGGTACATAATTTATTGAAACTGCTAACGTGGCGAGTTTCTGAGGAGCTACTAGTGGCTTTTTAAATGCACCAAGGATAAAGGGAATTGCAGAGTTCTGATATAATAGACTTCCGAGCACTTGACGTTGCAGGTGGGCAGCATGAGACGTCCACCGTCATCTTCAGCAGCCCCTGTTTGTAAGTCCTAGAAGCAGCTGTTTGGCTGCAGTGGGGAACCAGAACTCCAGCGGTAGAGAAATGTTTGACCCGCTTCCGGCAACCACTCGTTTACCTGGAAAACTCAGTTGATTGGCGTACCCACTTGGCACTGTTGCTGCTGGCCAGCAGATGACCAAGGGACACCTGTGCTGAGCAGGAAGCAGTGGATTGGGCTGTTAGCGTTGTCTGAGTCCCAGGCATGGCTGCTATGTTCTTGCCACCTAGTAAAAGCTTCACTAACCAACGTATTTAGCTAACCAGCCACTCCCTTTCCCCATGGATGCTGGTTAACAGCATGGTATAGTGGTTAGAGCATTGGACAAGGATCTGGGAGACGCAGGTTTCAATCCCCACTCGGACACGGAAACTGGGTGACCTTGGCCTCTACCTTGCAGGGTAGCTGCATAGATAAAATGGAGAGTAGGGAATGTCGTAAGTCACTCCGAGTCCCCAATGGGAAGAACACTGAAATATGAATGGAGTCAATAAGGAAGAAAGCCGGGGTAGAAGCAGATCTTGACAGAGCATGGCTTCCTTTTAAGTATCCCACCTCTTGTGAACGGCAAGAAGGATAGATCCTTTTACCAGCTGCCGCTTTTCAATACAAGTATGGAGACAGAGTGGGAATTCATAGTGACATTGTGAAATACATATTGTGTAGGTATGTGTGGGGGTTTGGAATAATGTTTTGTTGTTGTTCAGTTGCGCAGAGTCCAACTCTTCGCGACCCCACGGACCACATCATGCCAGGCCCTCCCGTCTTCTGCCGTCCTCCGTAGTTTGCTTAATTTTGTGTTCGTTGCATCGATAACACTGTCCAACCATCTCATCCTTTGCCGCCCCCTTCTTCTTTGACCTTCCGTCTTTCCCAGCATCAGGGTCTTCTCCAGTGAGAGCTCCCTTCTCATTTGGTGGCCAAAGTATTTGAGCTTCAGCTTTAGTATCTGGAATACCATTGCTTTGACCATACAGACTTTTGTTGGCAGGGCGATGTCTCTACTTTTTATTATGCTGTCTAGGTTTGCCATCACTTTCCTCCCAAGGAGCAGGTGTCTTTTAATTTCATGTCTGCAGTCACCGTCTGCAGTGATCTTAGATCCCAGGAACGTGAAGTCTGTCACTGCTTCCATGACTTCCCCTTCTATTTGCCAAGGAGTGATGGGGCCGGATGCCATGATCTTAGTTGTTTTGATGTTGAGTTTCAAGCCAGCTTTTGCACTCTCCTCTTTCACTCTAGCAAGAGGCTCTTTAGGTCCTCTTCACTTTCTGCCATTAGAGTGGTATCATCTGCATATGATATGATGCATATGATATGATGCTCAATCTCATCAGATTTTGGAAGAAGAAGAGGAGGAGGAGGAGGAGGAAGCAGAGTTGGATTTATGCCCCACCCTTCACTTGAAGTCTCAGAGCAGCTTACAGTCCCCTTCCTCTCCCCACAACAGGCACCCTGTGAGTTAGGTGGGGCTGAGAGAGCTCTGAGAGAACTGTGACTCGTGCAAGGTCATGCAGCTGGCTGCATGTGGAGGAGTGGGGAATCAAACCCAGTTCTCCAGGTTAGAGTCTGCCGCTCTTAACCGCTACACCCCACTGGCTCTCTTTTAAGCAGGGCTGGCACTTGGTACTTTTAAGCAGGGTTGGTACTTGGATGGGTGACCACCATGGCAGGCTCATCAGATTGAGACAATGACAAACCACCATCTACTTCTCCCTTGTCTTGAAAGCCCCTTGCTGAGGGCGCCACAAGTTAGGTGTGATTTGATGGTGCATATGTATCCATGCAAGGATACATAGGTGCATGTATGGGCGAGTTAGCTTGGTACATTTGCTGCCATTGTTTCTTTTGGATTAGTCATGCCCAGGGGTCATTTCCTGCAGGAGCGCACAGGAGCGGAGCTCCGGCAGTAAAGAGCCCAGGGGGCGGGCACATGCAACAAGCCCCATCCCCTTCTCCCAGCAGCCCTCAGTCAGAGCAAGAAGCAGCCAGGTAAGCTGCAGAGCCCACCCCCAGTCCAAAACAGTCCAGTGGCACCTTTAAGACCAAGTTTTATTCAGATACAAGCTCTCCCTCCTCTGTGAGGACAGATCTGCACATTCCCCCCTCCCAATAACTAACGATCCAAAACAGTCCAGTGGAGCCTGAGCGGTGGGTGTTGCCTTCTGACACACTTCCGGTAATGACAGGGAGTGTGGTATATGCAAATAAGTTATGCTAATAAGTTATGCTAATGAGCTCCTGCACCTCTTTTTCTACTAAATGACCCCTTCCCTTTTACTATCCTTCCCACGTGCCTGAGAGGTGTAATTTGACCTGCACTTCTGCTTTGGCATTACAGCACACAGCTTATAAGCATCTGGTTTTTAGCAGTTCTATTTTCAAGGTCTGTTTATCGAATAATCAGCTTGATTCTTATTCTGACAAGCACCAGGCCTGGTTCAAGAAAACGCTGCCAGATGTGTTTTGTTCGGGGGTCCCCTCGTGCTGGGCAAGGGGAATCGCCTATAAAGGCAAGAGAAGCTGTTAAAGGCCCCGAGTGGTCCCTTGCAAGCTGTGGTCTCCTGTTTTAATCCTACACAGCTGGTCTCCTCTGGTGTAGGGGTGGGGTGTTGACATAGAGAATACCGGCTGTAGGTTGAGCGAGGACTTCCGTTATCATTCTTCGCACTCAGGCGTAGGTTTCCCCTTCCCAAGACAGCCTGGTTTACATGCATTTAAATATTTATGGATTTTAAAGAGCTTCTCGAATTGTGTTGAGACTTGTTAGTCAAAGGCAAGCCTCTCTCACTGCGGCGTATCGTGCTCTCTCTCTCTGTCTGTCTGTCTCTGCAACTCGCTTCTGATTTATCTTTGCCCGCTTAAACATAAAAATAATGAAACGAGAGAAACCCTGCTCTTTCCCAATGAGGCTTTTAAAGAAAAATGTTTTATCAGCCCATTGTTAAATAAGCCTTTTAAACATGTATAATGGATTCAACTGCTCGCATTTTCCTTTAAAAAAAAAAGGGAAAAAAAGATCTTGTCAAAGCTGACGGATGGGGAACCTTCATATTCCCTATAAATGTGCTGGCCTCAGCTGTTTACATTGCATGTAGATGTTGGTGCGTGCTTCGCCAGTAGCTCTCAGTCTGTGCAAGCGGCATGCACACTGTCTTCTTTTAGGTATGAAATTCGGGGGGGGGGAATAGACCCCACTGAGCTTTGAAAAAGAGCAGTTTCTGTCAGAGCTCTCTCAGCCCCACCTACCTCACAGGGTGTCTGTTGTGGGGAGGGGAAGGGAAAGGACATTGTAAGCCTCTCTGAGACCCCTTCGGGTAGTGAAGGGTGGGATATAAATCCAATCTCTTTTCTTCTTCTTCTTCTTTTAGGAAAGGTGAGATAGAAACCGCCATTAAGGTTGACCACAGTCCCCCACATGTATCTGTCTCACTGCAGGAGGTGGAGCTAATCACAAAATTTGTGGTAGGGTATGAAAGCTCATCCCCTGCCAGTAAGGGCAATCACAAAATGGCTGCTGCTGGAGGCGGGCCCAGTCACAAAATGGTCACTGCAGGAGGGGAGCTGATCACAAAATGTTAAGGAGCAGAATTATATATGACTCTAATAGTGACTCTTCAAACACTTTGGGCAGAATTTGTATTGAACAGGATGCTTTCAGACAATCCACTTAACAGGATGCATTCTGAAGCCCTGTGGATTAAAAGCCCCACCAAGCCGCCCTGAGCCTGCTTGCGGGGTAGGGTAGGGTATAAATTTAATTAAATAAATAAATAAATAAATTTTCTTAAAAGCAGTTGCCCGGCACCAGAAAAGGTGTTGCTGGGAGCCATGGGGACCCCAAGTTAGGGGGGTGGACAAGGCCCAGGATGACCAGGTTGAAATCCCCCGTCCTGCCCTGGAAGCTCCTTCTGTGGTCCTGGGCACATCATGTTCTCTTGGCCTAACCTACCTCGCAGGGTGGTTGTTGGGAGGATAAGGTGGTAGAGGTGAGAATGCCGGGATAAGATGTTTTGCGTCCCACTTAGGGATAAAAAGCAGGATATAAATTAAGGAAGGAAAGAAGGAAAGAAGGAAAGTTCAAGGCCAGTCTTTGGCAGTGGCTCTCCAGGGTCTCAGGGCAAAATCTTTCACTTCACAGACTACCTGTTTTTGTTTTTGACTAATTGATCCTGGGACTTTTGGCACACAAAGCCACTGAGGCACAGCCCTGTGTACTGCTGCTTGTTACGACTGTTGTTGCTAAGGCTACGTTGAATTATTTACTCTATATCACCAATCCGTACTTGTGAATATGGCTAAGCCTGGTGAAGTATAGCTGTTAGCGTTTCTGGATTAAGGGCTCGAAAACCCGTGTTCAGATCCCCATTCCAGTGTGAAGGATGCTGGGAGAGCGTGAGCAAGTCCCCTGGGGCTCAGTTAACCTACCTCACTGGGTTGTTGTGAGCATCAATGGGGGAAACATGAACCACATCAGGTGCCCTTAGCTCTCTGAGGTTTTTTTTTTTTTAATGCACTCTGTTCCCTTATGATGTGCCGTCACATACAACCTGAGAAACAGAGGATGAGCAGAACCACTGCCAGGCCTGTAGGCAGGATATTATGGCTTTGGGGGCATTCCCCCCCCCCCCCCGGGGGGGGGGAACACACCTGTAATGCACCAACAAGAAGCTAGAATATGCTCATGCTTCATCATCAGGCACCTTATATGACCTTACTCTCTTCTCCTTCTTACTCTATTTCCCTCTGGTATGTGGTTCTGCTCTCTCTCTCTCTCTCTCTCTCTCTCTCTCTCTCTCTGCGCCACCCCCTGCTTCTTCTCAAGGGATCCTTTAAATGCTTTTGTGAAGAAGCAGGGGGCCCTTTAAGAAGCTTGGCACCCTTTAAGGGAGGGAGCTGGCCCTTTAAGGAAGGGGGCGGAGCCCGCATTAGCCGCACTATTGCTACGGGCCTGGCCTCTGCGTATGGTGCCATATGTCTTGAAGTCAGAAAAAGTGTCCTTAGTAGCAGTACACAGCCAAAAGAACTTAAAAGTCTGAGCTCTTCAGTAGAAAGCACGCATGGAATGGAAGGCAGGGGGCACGAGGCTTTGAGCTTCCTTTGTGGATATATTAAACCATATGTTGTTAACATGATAAGTCAACTTAGCCAGCAAGTTGCAGCTGACTTACAGTTACCCCATAAGGTTTTCAAGGCCAGAGATGAGCAGAGGTGATTTGTCATTGCCTTCCTCTGCACTGCAACCCAGAACTTCAATTACTGATCTCCCATCCAAGTACTAACTGAGACCGACCCTGCTGAGATTCTGACAACATCACATGAACACATGAAGCCCTTGGTCCCTCAAAGTCAGCATTATCTACTCAGACTGGCAGCGGCTCTCCAGGGTCTCAGGTAGAGATCCTTCAACATCACCTCCTGCTTGGTCCTTTTTAACTGGAGATGCCGGGGATTGAAGCTGGGACCTTCTGCATGCCAAGCAGAGGCTCTTCCACTTAGCCATGGCCCCTCTTTGCAGCTCTCCAGGGCCTCAGGCAAAGGTCTTTCCCATCACCTATTCCCTGGTCCTTTTTAACTGGAGATGCCGGGGATTGAAGCTGGGACCTTCTGCATGCCAAGCAGAGGCTCTTCCACTTAGCCATGGCCCCTCTTTGCAGCTCTCCAGGGCCTCAGGCAAAGGTCTTTCCCATCACCTATTCCCTGGTCCTTTTTAACTGGAGATGCCGGGGATTGAAGCTGGGACCTTCTGCATGCCAAGCAGAGGCTCTTCCACTTAGCCATGGCCCCTCTTTGCAGCTCTCCAGGGCCTCAGGCAAAGGTCTTTCCCATCACCTATTCCCTGGTCCTTTTTAACTGGAGATGCCGGGGATTGAAGCTGGGACCTTCTGCATGCCAAGCAGAGGCTCTTCCACTTAGCCATGGCCCCTCTTTGCAGCTCTCCAGGGTCTCAGGTGGAGGTCTTTCCCATCACCTCCTGCCTGGTCCTTTTAACTGGAGATGTCGTGGGTTGAACCCGGGACCTTCTGCATGCCAGGCAGAATCTCTTCCACTGAGCCACACCCCCTCCCCCAAGGATCAAGCTAGCCTGGGCCATCTGGTCAGGGCAAGAGATGGACAAAGGTGGTTTGCCATTGCCTTCCTCTGCATAGCAACACTGGACTCCCTTGGTGGTCTCCTGTACAATTACTGACCAGAGCTGACCCTGCTTAACTTCTGAGATCTGATGGGATTGGGCTAGTCTGGGCCTTCCATGTCAGGGTGATAACTCAGGCTGTCGTAATACCCGTTGGGTATAGAAACCCATGGAGGGTTCTGCGTTGGCATAAAGAGGGTTAAAGCTTCCTCGCTGCAGTTACATCTCATGCATGTGTAGTACAGAGAGATATTTGGATATCCCCCCCGCCATACCTGCTGACTTCAGCGCCTCTCAGATGGATCGCAGATTGTGTTTTTCTCCCCTTCCGCCCCCTCCTGTTGCTTTGAAAAGAGAGTAATTTTTCAAGTTTATATCAAATGTCACTCTGTTTCATTTCCAAACACAATCTCGCGGAGGGACGGTCGGGCTCTCCCCATTTCCAATCTCTAAAAGTTAATGCCTGAATTTATACTCTTTTCTCCCACTCGTGCACCTAAATTAAGAGGTATAATTACTGGTGGCGCCGACTACAAACAAACGTAGCAACGTGGGGCAAGGAACAACCGGAGGATAGCTCTCCCCCCCCTTCTACCAGCTCCCCTCCCCTTCCTCCCTGAAGGCCGGGGTTATTCACATCCTTTATTCAAATTCAAGGGGGCAGGCAGGAGTCCTGCCCCCACACCTTGCTTCTTGGCTAGGAAAACAGGTTAGTGTTTTGATGACAACCAAAAAGTCTGCAGTCTTAAGTATTTAGTCCCAAGTTCAACTTCCTCCTCCGCAGAATAATGATGATGATGATAATGATGATGATGTCGACGACAATGACTACATCAAGAAAAACAAAGAGAAGCTTCTAGTTGGAATGTACAAAGCAGACTTATATAAGGTTACAAAAATCAAAGAAGATTACAAAAAGATCGAAATCAAAACCCACTTTGACAACTGGAAAGAAAAGCACTTGCATGGGCAATATTTGAAAGACATAGAGAACACAGTTGACCACAATGCCGGTGCCTCCAGTAAAGTTGCTCAAACTGTCTATAAAGAATGTCACAAGAGGAGTTGCAGCTATGGTGCACTGGAGTCTTTGCAAGAAATATGGCTTACCATCAGCCAGAAATTCACGAGAGGGCAAACCAGACAAGATCACGGAGAATGATGAAATGAAGATTCTTTGGGACTTCCGAGTACAAACTGATAAACACCTGGAGCTTAACAGCCTTGATACCACAACTGTAGAACAAATAGGCTTTGTGTCATTGGCACTGCAGTCCCAGGAGACAGAAGAATAGAAAAGAAATAACAGGAGAAGACCACAAAACACCAAGACCTGCAAATAGAGCTAGAGCGCCTCTAGAAGAAGAAGTTCACTGTCATGCCAGTTGTCATTGGGGCTCTTTGAACAGTGCCTAGCAGTCTCAAGAAACAGCTGGACATTCTGGACATTGAATAAGTAACACCAGCTCATCTCCAGAAGACAGTGTTGCTCGGAAAAGCAGGAATCCTGTGAAGATACATCTGCAAATCCCAGGAACTTGGCTAGATTTTGAATTGCAGGACACTATCTACCAGTCAGATATGTGACTGTGACAACTTCTTCTTCTACTTCTTTTAGAGAAGAGAAGAGATTGGATTTATACCCCGGCCTTCACTACCCAAAGGTGTCTTAAAGCGGCTTACAAACTCCTTCCCCTTCCCCTCCCCACAACAGACACCCTGTGAGGTGGGTGGGGCTGAGAGAGCTCTTGACAGAAACTGCTCTTTTTCAAGAACAGCTCTTATCAGAACTGCAGCTTGCCCAAGGTCATCCAGCCAGGTGCAAGTGGAGGAGTGGGGAATCAAACCCGGTTCTCCCAGATTAGAGTCTGCACACTTAACCACTACACCAAACTGGCTCTCTACTACTACTACTACTACTACTACTACTAGTAGTAGTAGTAGTAGTGTAGAGCCAATAGCACATAGCTGCCGTGGGGTTGCCAGGGTTGGATTGAGGGTTTGGAGATGGGAGGGAGCTCAGTGGGGTACAACACTCTAGATTCCCTACTCTAAAGCAGCCATTTTATCCAGGGTAACTGATCTCTGCTGTCTGCAGATTGGTTGTAATTTTGAGTGATCTCTGGGCCCTGCCTGGAGGCTGGCAACCCTAGTTAATGGGACCCTCCTCCATTTGGCTCAGAATGATTAATCTACTGTTGCGATTTTTGGTTCTCAGGTCCAACAGCACCCCAGGAATCGTAGCTCATATGCCTTGGTGAGTTCACATAAGCCTCCCAGAATCTGTGGTCTTAGTCCCTGCCCCGGCCCCACCAGGTAGGGGAAAAAGAAGAGAAGGGACCAAGAACATCTACCGTGATCTGGACCTTGGTATCCTCCAACCGTGCAGAGAGCTGGATTGGTTGTCTGACGATGCAAAATACTTGGTTTACCTGATGCAGGAGACCCAGCCACCCTGTTTCTGCCTTGTCTTGGTTTGAGAAGATAACCATCATCTTTTCGATCAGGTTGTTCAGAGGAGGAGGTAGAAGGGATAGGCTTCCCGCTGATGTTTGGGCTCTTGGGCAAGGTAGTGGAGAAGGGGATCTGTCGCTCTGCCAAGATATCTGCTTGCTGCCTTCTGTGCGACTAGAAGACCACCAATTGAGAGAGAGCGCCTGATGGTTTCACCTCGTTTGTCAGCAAGGATTTCATCACAACGCTCCCCCCACCCCCGGACTGGGGCAGAGAGCTCTGTTTCTCAGCTGCCCCGGCCCGTATAACACTACTATGTCTCTTTCGGGTCACAATTCACAGTAGTGGCTCTTACCAGCTTGGGGCTAGGTCTTGAAGAACTGTCTCCTTCCTTACTGTCCAGTTGACCAGTTGAGGCCTTCTTCTCCACTCCTCTACTCTGTGCTACCACCTGCAGATTTCCCCCCCTCTGTGGTGGCACCTGGATTTTGGAATCCCCTCCTCCTAATGGCGTGCCTGTCTGAAGCCGCCACCCAGAGCAACTGACAGTATTTATTTACTTAATGAAGTAAATTTACTTACTTAATGAAGTACCCTGCCTTTCTGCCCAACAGCAACCCAAAGGGAACCTCCATGTTCAAAGGCTTCGAACTTTAGGCCCTGTTGTTGGCCCTTCAAAGGAACTGGTTGGCCACTGTGTGAGACAGGATGCTGGACTGGATGGGCCCTCACTGGTCTGATCCAGCAGAGCTCATTGGACGTTCTTCTCAGGGGAAGACCTCAGCCTCTATGTCCTGTTGTTGGCCCTCCAGAGGAAATGGTTGGCCACTGTGTGAGGCAGGATTCTGGACTAGATGGACCCTCACTGGTCTGATCCAGGAGGCCTCTTCTGATGATCTTATCAGGGGAAGGCCTCAGCGTCTATGCTATGTTGTTGGCCCTCCAGAGGAACTGGTTGGCCACAGTGTGAGATGGGATGCTGGACTAGATGGACCACTGGTCTTATTCAGCAGGGCTGATGTTCTTATCAGAGGATGGCCTCGGCCTCTCTGCCCTGTTGTTGGACCTCCAAAGGAACTGGCTGGCCCCTGTGTGAGACAGGATGCTGGACTAAGATGGACCACTGGTCTGATCCAGCAGGGCTCTTCTGATAGTCTTCTCAGGGAAAGACCTCTGCCTCCATACCCTGTTGTTGGCTTTCCGGAGGAACTGGTTGGTCACCGTGTGAGACATGATTCTGGACTAGATGGACCACTGGTCTGATCCAAGAGGGCTCTTCTTAAGTTCAAAGTGGCTTGCATCATTTGCCTTTCCTCCATTTTATCCTCACAACAACCCCGTGAGGTAGTACAAGCCGATAGTGTGTGACTGGCCCAACACCATCCAGCAAGTTCCAAGAACCGAGTGAGGAGTCAAACCTGTGTGTTCCAGTTTTTAGTCTGACACCTAACCTCTGCATCACGCTGGCTCTCCGCAACGTCCAGATGAAAGGTTCTGTTTTTGTGATCTGTTTTGTTGAGGATTAGGAAAGAAAGACATTTGAGGAGGTTAGTCGTGAATGGTAAATTCTCACTGAGGGCCACAATAATGTTGCCAGGCTGTCAGGAACGTTGAGGCGTGCACTGTCAGCAATGAACTCGGAAGGGATGTAGGGTTGTTCTAGGAATCTCCCAGAAACTCTGTGCTAAAGCACATGAATCCGCCTTATACTGAATCAGACCCTCGGTCCATCAAGGTCAGTATTGTCTATTCAGGTTGACAGCGACTCTCCAGGGTCTCAGGCGGAGGTCTTTCCCGTCACCTTTTGTGGGAGATGCCAGGGATCGAACCCTGGGGCCTTCTGCATGCCAAGCCACGTGCTCTGCCACTGAGCCCCAGACCAGAGCCTCTCTGCAGTTTCCCCCAGGAATGACAAAGCAGCGTTGGGACAGGTTCTTGTTTTTTAAAATCATTTTTTCTCCTCTGCCGCTTGGAGCGATGACAGGAAAGTGATGGCTTCATGCCATAGTGGGAGGCCCGGGTGCTTTGGGTCTAAAAGCTTAGAGATTTTTTAATGTTCATGCCAATAACGCCCACTCCCTTGGCCGCCCATAAAAGGTAAGGGTAGGAATGGCGGAATCAGGTTATTTAAGATACTTTTAGTTTCAAGTGACGGAAATGTGATAGACAATCTGGAAGGAGCGGCTGGAGATCGAATTTCCTCTGACATTTTGCCGGGCACTGTTAGGAGGTGTAAAATAATGCATATTGGATAAAATAGTCCCAATTTTACCTCCATAAAGTTGAGTGCTGGCTTAGCTATTACCGCCCGAGAGAGAGAGAGAGAGAGAGAAAAGCTTAAGAGCCATTGAACATCGTCGGCTTTAAAAAGAGGAAGCCTGCCATGTGCTACAGACACAAAAAAGGCAAACAGGATGCTTCGGAGAGGAAGAGTAAATCGTACAAAAACCATGGTAATTCCTCCGCAAATGAGTGGCTCTTGTGCTGCCGTCCTTACAGCGGGCAATTTGGATCGTCTTGCGGAAGATGAAGTGGTTGTGGGGTCTCGTGGAAGCGCTGGGAAGCTATTTGTCTGTAACTCCTGGTAAATATGAGCCGTCTCAAAATGGGATTGAACGAAGTTGTAGAAGATTAATTTTTTAAGGGAAAGGGCTTTTGGACCAGCCCTTTCTTGAGTTGAATGGGTCACTTGAAAGTAGCAGGAATCTGTTGCAGGAGTGGAGGAGTCGATGGATATCCTTTTCTGCCATTATATTAGGAGTTTCCAAGAAAGCCAGCAGCAATTGCGAGGCATTAAAAATCATGATGTGTCCAGCTTTCGCTGGAATCCCCACATCCTTCCTTCCAACCACAGTTTTGCTTCAGTCCAAGAAATATGACTTTGTCCACGTGCCTGGTCTTCTCATACTTTTGTCCCTTCCTAAGGGAGAAGAGGAGATTGGATTTATACCCCGCCCTTCACTACCCAAAGGAGTCTCAGAGCGGCTTACAAACTCCTTTCCCTTCCCCTCCCCACAACAGACACCCTGTGAGGTAGGTGGGGCTGAGAGAGCTCTTAACAGAACTGCCCTTGAGAGAACAGCACTGAGAGAACTATGGATTGCCCAAGGTCATCCAGTAGCTGCAAGTGGAGGAGTGGGGAATCAAACCCGTTTCTCCCAGATTAGAGTCCGCGCACTTAACCACTACACCAAATTTACTGTGGCTGCCCTGCTCTCTTCTAGCAGTTCCACAATAGTCACAGCTCCTTGGGTCAACGTACATCTCTCTTCTCCTTGTTAAAACCCCATTCTGTATCTTAGGGATTATTAGGAAATGGATTGAAAATAAAACGGCCAATATTATAATGCCCTTTTATTTCTCTACGGTGTGGCCTCGTTTGGAATATTGCATACAGTTCTCGTCACCGTGTCTCTAAAAGGACATGGCAGAGCTGGGAAAGGTACAGAGGAGGGCAACCAAGATGGTTCAGGGGTTGAAGGACCTTTCTTGTGAGGAAAGCCTGAAGAGTCTGGGGCTTTTCAGTTCAGAAAACAGACAACATGAAAGAGGTTTAACAAATGATGCATGAGGTGGAGAGAGTTGACAAAGAGGACTTTTTCTCCCTCTCCCCAAAGACTAGAACTTGAGAGCATCCAATGAAACTGATGGGCAGTAGGTTCAGGACAGACAAAAAGAAACACTGATTTACACAGAGTGTGGTTAAAGTGTGAGATTAGCTGCTTGAGGACACAGTGATGGCTACAGGAATGAACAGCTTTAAAGGCGGATTGGATAGATTCATGGAGGACAAAGTTGTTCAGTGGGTATTAGCAATGGTGACTGAGGGGAACCTCCACATTCAGAGGCACTAATCCTCTGAATCCCAGAGCCAGGAGGTAACATCAGGGGAAGGTCTTGGCCTCTATGCCCTGCTGTTGGTCATTCAGGGGACTTGATTGGCTACTAGATGGACCACTGGTCTGATCCAGCAGGGCTGGATCAGGAGAAGGCCTTGGCTTCTATGCCCTGTTGTTGGTCCTCCACAGGGTTCGTTTTGTAGAAAAAGAGCTAGGGGAACTCATTAGCATAACTCATTAGCATATGCCACACCCCCTGACATCACCGGAAGTGTGTCATAAGGCCACACACCCCGCCCCCAATGGTCCCGGCCGCCGCCGCCGGCCTTGCAGCTCCACTGCCGAGCCCCACGAGGAGTGCAAGGAAGCCCCGCGAAGGCCCTCCCTGGCCCCAGGCAGGCAGGGGTGGGGAGAGGCAGGGAGGAAGTAACTTACCCTCCCTCTTCTCCTGCCTCCTCCTGGCTGAATGAGGGCTGGAAGCGGGGCGGCCGGAAGCAGGGGGCAGGGCTTCGTCATGTGCCCCGCCCCCCGTACCTCACCCGGGGGAACTGCGGTCCCCCGCAATCCCCCCCGAAATGACCTTTAGTCCTCCAGAGGATCTGTTTGGCCTCTGTGTGAGAAAGATTGCTGGACTAGATGGTCCCTCACTGGTCTGATCCAGCAGGGCTCCTCTTCCGAGGTTCTTATCAGGGGAAGGCTTCGGCCTCTGTACCCTGTTGTTGGCCATCTAGATTAACTGGTTGGCCACTGTGTGAGACAGAATGTTGGATTAGATGGACCACTGGTCTGATCCAGCAGGGCTTTTCTTATATTCTTATGACATGAAAAACTGCTTCCCTAGAGAAACCCTGCTGGTCAGAGTAGACATAAACGCATGAAGCTGCCTTATACAGAAAAAGACCCTTGCTCCATCAAGGTGTGTCCTGTCTCCTCTGACCAGCAGTGGCTCTCCATGGTCTCTTTGGGAGGTCTTTCGCACTACTTGCTGCCAGGTCTTTTTAACTGGAGACTCTGGGGTTTGAACCTGGGACCTTCTGCATGCAAAGCAGAACTCTATCACTGAGCCACAGCCACGTTGTGGCAGACTTCCTTGGCTTGCAACTGCAGGGCCTGATGGTCCCAAAGTGCCTGAAACGTGAGTGCATTTAAATCTAGGGAGCTCACAGAGCCAGGTCCCGGGGTCAGAGACTGACGTCGCCAGTTGGAGTCTCAAGAGTTCACAATACTCGAGTATCTCTGCGGTTCTAGAAGGCAGGTGTATACAGCGGACACAGCCGGGTGAGGCCTGTTTGGGAATCCGTCACACATTCTAAGAACATTGCCGCATGGTCGAAACACTTAATCTTCTGCCGGTTTTGCACATGTGTCATGGTCAGTGACATGACTTGTGGTTGTGCCTTTTGTCATGTCATAAGGACCTTGGCTAAACTGAAGAGTGATCCGTCAGTAATAGCCATAAGAGCTATTACTGAGCAGCGCTGCGCAGCACTGCACTCTTAACTGGTTGATTAAGTTGTGGGATTGGAATGTACCGGCGGTAGCAACGGTCTCGTAGCAGTAATGAGGTTCTGTGAATTAACAAGCAAAGGCCCTCTTTTAAAATTTAGTATACCTTGTGACAATTTCAGCTTGTGAATGTGTTAATCTCTGACATTTCTGAGCCTGCTGGCACCTTTGGAGTTTTGATGCAGAGTGGTGGGTACAAGTACCAAATGGCTGCTACAGTAGGCGGAGCCAAGCACGGAATGGCTTCCAGAAGAGGCGGAGCCCATCACAAATGTGTCCAGGAGTGAGACCGTGGATAAGTCTAATAGAAACACTTCAACATTTAAGGCAGTATGATGTCTTTTAAAAAAAGAACATACCGTTTTAAAATGTTCTCTTGCGTATGCACAACTTACATTCAGTCGTGCTGTGAATATTCTTGTGCTGTGGTAGCAACTGCTTCTGAGGCAAGGCTTTTTTTTTTAATCTGCCAATCAGAAACCCTGCTGGGCAATAAAAAACCCCTGGCCCTGCCCACCTTCTAAAACACTTGGTGGGCTCCATCAAAAACATTAGTGGGTGCCCACGGGCCCCACGTTGGGGACCCTGTGGTGTAAAAATTATCTTTGGGGAATATTTTTTAAAACATTTTTTTTTAATTAAACGTCATGTAGTCGTAAGAGTTAACTATATCTCAAAAGATGATACAGGTCCGCATATAACCATAGGTCACTTTACAAACGTAAAAAGAATAACAGGTCCCGATAATATGGATTATTAGGAATTATGTCCCTTTCTGTTAAATATCCTGTTACAGGAAACCAAAGCATTTGAAAGGATTTTTTGATAACCAATTAAGTTAGAAACAGTTGACCGGGATGAAATTTTGCTTAAAATAAAGCGGCCCCATAATTTATTTATTTTTTGCCAGATTTGCAATGTGGGACAGGATTTATCTATCTTTGGGGAATATTTAATTATTTGCCATGCAAATTTAAACCCGACAGACAAAATACAGGTCCTTTCCTGCAGTTAAGTGTGCCTCTTAGTGCTCTCTCGAGTCACAGCGATGGGCGCTTAACATTTTCCCTCTGGAGCTCGCCAGTATATTAGCGTGATCCACACACTTCCATTACAGGCTCGGCCTCTTTCCTTTCCCTGTAAACACACCATTGTGAGCCACAGAAGTCTATTACTAACCCCTTGCCTCTTTTCCCTCCAAAGGGAGCCAGCAGCAATTTATCTGCTCATGTCAGGAAAGCAGGTGGCAGGGTAGCTTCAAGGCCGAGGCCCGCTTAGCCAATGATAAATAGGCTATTTACCGGCTCTGCATCTCCGGATGCCGTCCACGCCCGGAGCAGAGAACGGCCCCGAAACTATAATAACAAACCTCATTGCAACCTTCAGCAGGGATGGAGAGCCAGCACACATAACAAATGGCTTTGGTGCTGCGGAGATGGGGTGGAATTGAAAGTTTCCCGCCTTGGAATGCATATCCGTGGAATTATCAGAGAGCACCTGCTTTATCCGGGCCATCTGTGATGGGTTTGCCGTGCGGAAAGAGAGACGCTCGGTAATCAGAAAATTGAGGCAAACGTTTCTTTGCGCTGATAATCTTTATCAGCCAGCCACTGTGCATTCATGTTTTTACAATTTGGAGAGACGGGCGCAGACACACTCTTCTCCGCCGCCGAGACTGGGTTTGGGAATGATTCGGGGACTGGATTCGGGGGTAACACAATACCGACCCTCCTGACTTTCTCTTTTGTACTTTGCGGAAGTTGAGAGAGGCCTTCGGGATGGAGTTCCCGGGAACAGTAACAGCCCCTACTTTCATGATCCCTGACTCGTATAAATCTCCAGCGGGGTGTCAAAGCATAATTTTTTAGATTCCCCGCTACAGGTTGGCATGGCTTATGTTGCTGTCAACAAGTTTCCTTTTTGCAATCCAACTTGAGCGGAGCCCCCACGCCTCCGAAAGGTACCATCTGGCTGTACTTGGACCTATTCCTCCGGCATAGTCGAATTAGGAATGCTGTGCATCTCGGCAGCACAGTTGAAGGATACTGTATGCTAATGCCTTATCTCCCTGGTGCCAAAGACGAAGCCCTGGGTGCCTGTGTTTTGGTATGCATCTCTAATTAGGGCAGCGCTTGGATCATTTATTTTTTCCCCCTGACGTGCCCAGAAAGCTCTGTGTTTTGCCGTTGTTTTTTTTTAAGAGATGGCAGATGGCAAAGTGAAAAAAGGAAGTCGTAGTGGTATGAAAGTGCTAGCCCTTTGCCAAGGAGTTGTGGGATGGTTGGGCAGGTGTTGACGGGGAGGGGTTCTGGGAGCTTCTCCATTGTGGGGTCAGTGTTGAATCAGAGACAAAGACCTGTAGTCTAAGGAAAGATTCTGAACCCCTCTATAAGGGATGCCATAAGAACTAAATGCAGGGGTGTCAAACATGTGGCCCGGGGGCCGAATCAGGCCCCCGGAGGGCTTCTATCAGGCCCCCGGAGGGCTTCTATCAGGCCCACAGTGGAACTGGCTGCCTTCTGCTTCTTCTTCCAGTTCTGCTGCTGCTGCGTCATTGTAGGTTTGCAGCTTACAGATACAGACCTGAACAGCATACTTAAGATTGCGACAGCTCAGATATTTTGATGCAATAATTCAGAGCAAGAGGTGTCAGTTATCAGACACTGTTCAATAAACAAAATATTGCCAAGAGTGCTAATGTTTTAAGCATGTTTTTATTTAAAGTTTAAAAAAAAACACCCTTTGTGTTTGTGTCCTTTATAAAGTTTATATCTCCACTACCTGGCATTACATTTTATGACACACGTGGCCCAGCCCAGCAAGGACTCATTTATGTCAGATCTGGCCCTCATAACAATGAGTTCGACACCCCTGACTTAGCACTTTCACAGAACAATCCTATGCTGGGTGTGAGCTTAGATTTATAGACTTTCCCACCCCAGGTTGGGAAATTCCTGGTAATCTTGGTAGGCGGAGCCTGGGGTGGATGGATTTTGGGGGTTGGGGGGACCTCAGGAGGGTATAATGGCATTGTCCACCCATCGAAGCAGCCATTTCCTCCAGGGAAACTGTCATCTGCAGATCAGTTGTAATTCTGGGGGGTCTCCAGCCCCCACCTTGAGGTTGGCACCCCTAGCGTTGTCCAGATTATCTCTGCATAAGATGTTGGTGTCCAAAAGCACTTCTTCCTCTTTATCTGGCTGTATGCCTTCTGACAGCGATGTGCGTCGGTCAGAACTTGTGGGCACTCAATGAAATTGTTGAGTAGTTGGGTTGGAATGAATAAAAGGAAGTATTTCTTCAACCAAAGAATGATTGGCACATGGAATTCACTGCTGCAGGAGGTGGTGGCAGCTACAAGTATGGATGGCTTCAAGAGGGAAGTGGATGAACATATGGAGCAGAGGTTCATCAGTGGCTATTATCCACAAAGTATAGATAGGAACTCTGGGGCAAGTGCAGCTCTGTATTCTTGGTTCTTGGGGGGCGGGGGAGACAACAGTAGGAGGCCTTCTAGTGTCCTGGCCCCAGTGCTGGACCTCCTGATGGCACCTGGTATTTTTGGCCACTGTGTGACACAGAGTGTTGGACTGGATGGGCCATTGGTCTGATCCAACTTTGGCTTCTCTTATGTTCTTATCTCTGGTTTCCAGTTGAGAGAAAGAGAGAATTGTCTGCTGTGTTCATGGCAGAGATTCGATTCGAACTGGGGACCTTTCATCACTTGGTATATTAGCCACTTTATGACACTGGCTCATCCAGGTAAAGGCTGGTAGTGAAAATGGCCTGTCGCCTTGGCCATATTGCTTAACTAGGAAGCAAGATTACTGGTGTCGCTCTTGTTTGTAGATGTGGCGGGACGGGGCAATGGAACTGCCATTCCCCTTGGTCCGCACTTAGGCTTTGTCCCTTGATGTGAGTCTACTTTATTTTTGAACCCACTGGGGGCCTTTGGGATATTTGGGGGGGACACATTGACTACTTGTGTCTTCTACTTTGCACATGGATGTGACGGAAATCCCATGGGTGTACCGATCAGGTGATCCTTAGATCAAGAGGTGGTGCTAATGTGGAAGTAAATAGAACTTTTAATGCCCTAAATAAAGTCTTCTACTTGTGTGTCCCAGTAAGAAACGGTACTTACCATGTATGCTCCATACAATGGTTTGTTGCCATGTAGATCAGCAGAGTGGGGACAGGTCTTTCAGGAAGATGTATTTACTCACACGTAGGCTTCCCTGTGTAATTCATGAGTAGAAATAGACTGGTACCATGGTATTTTCCTTAGTATTTTACTCTGGCTACCAATCTGCTCCCATGCCCAATTCAAGGTGTTGGTTTTGACCTTTAAATCCCCATGTGGCTTGGGACCAGGGTCTCTGAGGGACCATCTTCTCCCCGACATTCTTCTCCTCTAGTTAAGATGATAGAGAGAGGTCCTCCTGACTGTCCCGACAATTGAAGAAGCTCATCTGGCAGGCTAATGAGACAGGGCCTTTTCAGTGGCAGCCCCGTGGTTTTGGAACAACTTCCACAGAGGGGTGCACCTGGTCTTTTTTGTCTTTTTTGGCAGTCCATGGTATCCATGAAACTCTCATTTCAAATATATAAACAAACAGTTCTCTACTAGTCATTTTAAAAAAATTGCTTACGTATTTATCCTTCATTTTGGCCAAAATTGGAGGATTTGTTTTAAAGACATCCCTTCCCTGAATATAGTGAGAGGGATTCTCTGATAGGGGTAGATCCCAAAGGTGCCGGGTTGTCTCCTGCCCTCCCCCTCCCCCCATATCGGAGATGGTACCTGGCTGCGGTGGCTCAAGTGGTTAAGACGCTGAACTGCAGACTGGAAGGCTGGTAGCTCAGCAGTTCGAGACCTGAGTGCCACATGATGGAGTGAGCTCCCGTCTCTGGCCCCAGCTCCTGCCAACCTAGCAGTTCGAAAGCAAGACATTGCAAGTAGACAAATAGGTACCGCTTCGGTGGGAAGGCAACAGCGTTCCGTGTGCCTCGGCGTCTAGTCATGCCGGCTACATGAGCATGGAAATGTATTCGGACAGCGCTGGCTCTTCGGCTTGGAAATGGAGATGAGCACCGCACCCCTGGAGTTTGATTCTACTGGCTTTCGAGCAAGGAAAACCTTTACCTTTTTTTTACTTGGAGAGAAGGGGTTCAGGGTCTGTTTACAGGCATAACGGAGGGTCTGTATGGCTGCTCCTCGCCATCAAATGTCCTCCCCATCTCCCTTTGCCGTATTCAGAAGTTTCTGATTATAGTATATCTGTTCCAAGGAAAAGATAAAATTAAAGAGTCCCCCTAAATCGCTGTGTTTCTGCTTGTTTTTCTTTTTTACAGTTGGAGGTGGAGCTGCAGCTGCTGAAGAGCCAGGAATCCACGAAGGAGTTGAGCTTCTTTATTGCCCGGGAGGGGGTGAACGCGCTCAGGTGAGCTCCCTCATAGAATCATGGAATGTTAGAGTTGGAAGAGGCCTTGCAGGTCATCTAGTCCAACCCCCTGCACTCTGCAGGAGCATAAGCGAAAGACAGCCCTACAACGTACCCGAAAGATGGTTGTCCAGCCCCCGCTTGAAAACGTCCAGCGAAGGAGCACCCACCACCTCCCGAGACAGTCTGTTCCACTCCTCAACCACTCTTACAGTCAGGAAGTTTCTCCTGATATTTAGCCGGTATCAACTCCCTTGTAATTTCCACCCATTACATCTAGTCTTGCAATCCGAAACGAGAGAGAATAGATCCGCTCCATCTCCTACATGACAGCCCTTCAAATGCTTGAAGACTGCAATCCTGTCCCCTCTAAGCCTTCTCTTTCCCAGGCTAAACAGACCGAACTCTTTCAGCCTTTCCTAATAAGACTTGGATTCCAGCCCTCTCACCATCCTGGTTGCCCTCTTCTGGACACGCCCTCTCTCCTCTTCGGTATGGGGGGGGGGGGGAGAAGGGGGGGGGAAAGACAGCTTCCCTTTTCTCTCCCCCCCCTCCCTTAATTAGTAAATTTGTCTTCTGAGAAGGAATAAAAATTCATTAGCGATAGGATTGTGAGCTTTAATCGGTTTGATTAATTAGCTCCGGCTTAATCACAGAGAAAAAAGTTTGCCTCCCAACTTAATTGGCAGGCAGAAAGAGGACGAAACATTCTTTGGGAAAGCATGAGCTTGCAAAGGTGACACATTGGCATGGATTAGCCAAGACACGCCCTCTCTCCTCTTCGGTATGGGGGGGGGGGAGAGAAGGGGGAGGGAAAGACAGCTTCCCTTTTCTCTCCCCCCCCTCCCTTAATTAGTAAATTTGTCTTCTGAGAAGGAATAAAAATTCATTAGCGATAGGATTGTGAGCTTTAATCGGTTTGATTAATTAGCTCCGGCTTAATCACAGAGAAAAAAGTTTGCCTCCCAACTTAATTGGCAGGCAGAAAGAGGACGAAAGCTTGGCAGGCCGACCACCCGGTGAGCCGTGGAGGGTCCTCCATTGCACTTGAAGATCTCCCCAACCCCCCCGCCGGTTAATTTCCAAAGCTAACAGATTGCCTCTTAGAGGGAAATTAACTAGGTTACCGTTCAAAGACATCTTGGGCAGACAGGGCTGAGTAGAGTTTGATGCCACTCGGTACCTTTATACTTGTATCCTCCACTGTATTTATTTATTCTTTAATTTTTATTTTTATTATTAGATTTATAGCCCGCCCTCCCCGCAAGCGGGCTCAGGGCGGCTCACAGACTGGGCCCGTATGCCAATAATTAAAACAGTTGAAAACAAGATGAAACAATCATTTATAATCATTTATCACGATACAAGGTGCTCTTGGTGTCTCAGAAAGGTCTTCAGTCACAGGATGGCATCCTGGTGGTGATGGCCCCAGATCAGTGCTATCCGTTCCAGGCAGCACTGTCATTCATTTTTTACAGGGCCATCCCCACCCCCCACCCCCGATGTTGCCCAGCCCAGTTGGTGGTGGTGGTGCAGCGATGGCGGCTCCTACTCGAAAGCCTGGCGGAAGAGCTCCGTCTTACAGGCCCTGCGGAACTGCGCAAGGTCCCGCAGGACCCGGATCTCCTCCGGGAGCTCGTTCCACCAGGTAGGAGCTGCCACCGAAAAGGCCCTGGCCCTGGTTGCTGCAAATCTGGCATCTTTGGGGCCTGGAGTCACCAGGAGATGTTGCATCCCCGACCGTAGTGCCCTCGGGGGAACATATGGAGAAAGGCGGTCCCTTAGGTATGTCAGACCCTGGCCATATTGGGCTTTAAAGGTAAGAACCAGCACTTTGAAGCGAACCTGGTACGCTATTAGCAGCCAGTGCAGCGCTTTCAGCACAGGCCGGATGTGCCCCCGCCTAGAGAGATCCTGCACTCGTGAACAATGTTCCTTCTAAGCTGTGGAGTTGTGTGAGCAGAAATCCTACTTTGTGAGCGACTGGCATTAAAGTTGTTGGCGAGCGATTTGGCTGGATTACTTTGCTCTGGAGCCATCCTTACTGATCTAGGACATAAATGTGTGAGCTGGAGGCTAAAACATTGTGAGCTAGCTCACACTAACTCAGCTTAGAGGGAACATTGTTCATGAGTTTTGAACTTGTTCTTTGGTGTTCGTTTGTTTGTTATTCTTCAAATTGCTTTCGAGAGGTTTTTGGAATGGTTCTCTGCGGCAGAATAATGGGAGGTGAATGTTACCTGTTCCCAGCTCTGGCCTTTGGTTTTAACGGCTGACATCTTTTTACAAATTGCAAGTTTACCTCCCTCCTTATTTATTTATTTATTATTCAAATTTGTACCCCGCCCTCCCCCGTAGGGCTCAGGATCCTCAGAAAGGGGTTTTTGCTCACATTCTGTAGCCTTTACATTAAATTGTCAAGTAAGTACTTGAAAGGGAGGACTTCTTCACCCAGACAGTAATTAACACTTGGAATTTACTGCCACAGGAAGTGGTAGCAGCTACAAGCGTAGACCGCTTAAAGAGGGGATTGGATAAACCTTTGGAGCAGAGTCCCATCAGTGGCTGTTGGCCACAAGGAATAGTGATGCTCTGTATTCTGGGTCCTTGGGGGGCAACAGTTAGAAGTCTTCTGGAGTCCTGGCCCCACTGGTGGACCTCCTGATGGCACTTGGGTTTTGGCCACTTTGTGACACAGAGTGTTGGATTGGATTGGCCATTGGCCTGATCCCACATGGCTTCTCTTACGTTCTTATGTCTGGGGCAGTGATGCTCTGTGTTCTGGGAGCTTGGGGGGCAACAGTGGGAGGACTTCTGGAGTTCTGGTCCCACTGGTGGACCTCCTGATGGCACTTGGGTTTTGACCACTGTGTGACACAGAGTGTTGGACTGGATGAGCCATTGACCTGATCCAACATGGCTTCTCTTATGTTCTTATGTCTGGGGCAGTGATGCTCTGTATTCTGGGTGCTTGGGGGGCAACAGTGGGAGCACTTCTGGAGTTCTGGCCCCACTGGTGAACCTCCTAATGGCACTTGGGTTTTGGCCACTGTGTGACACAGAGTGTTGGACTGGGTGGGCCATTGACCTGATCCAACATGGCTTCTCTTACGTTCTTATGTCTGGGGTAGTGATGCTCTGTATTCTGGGTTCTTAGGGGGCAACAGTGGGAGGGCTTTTGGAGTTCTGGCCCCACTGGCGGACCTCCTGGGTTTTGGCCATTGTGTGACATAGAGTCTTGGAATGGATGGGCCATTGGCCTGATCCAACATTGCTTCTGTTATGTTTTTTTTTTTTTTTGAAACCCCCGAGAGGGTATTTTTATTATTTTTTCATAAGACTATTAACTACAACGAAAAATAAAGGAAGGGGGACTACATCTAAGGATAAAGGAAAGATACCCACACTAACTAAAATCCCAAGAGTAGGACATCCTTTCCATGTTAATCTAAATGTTAGTAAAATAAGTGTTAGTGATACAATATACTTGTGAAGTTCTTGTTTAACACATCTTCTATATTAGTAAGTTAATCTTTGTGAGAGTACTTCTTGAGCATCTTCTTTACTTCTAAGAGCAATTTACAGAGTCCTTCTGCCCTTACTTCGGTTTTCTATCCCTAAAGTCATACACAGTTTTCGTTGCTCCCGCTCCTGCTTCCCCCACAGAGTCCTTGTCCGTTCCCGAAGTAGCAGAGTCACTTGACTTGGATTCTTCATCTTTAAGTTCTTCTTCCGGTCCAAGCTGACATCTCAAAAACTCCTTAGCTTTAAAGATGGAGCCAATCTTCTCTCTTTTATCGTTGACTTTAAAAATTATACCTTCAGGAATTGCCCACCTGTACTGCATTCCATTAGTTTGAAGAAATGAGATCAATTCCTTGTAGCCTTTCCTCTTTTGACGGATTTCAAATGGAATATCCTTTAAAGTCTTTATGATTGTATTCCCAATTTTCAGTGGAGTTGCCGAAGTTGTCTTTAATATCGCATCTCTGGTCTGTCTTCTTGCGAATCTCACCACAATCTCTCCAGGCAGGTTATTTTTCCTGATATAATTGGAGTATGCCTGATAGGCAGCCTCCATGCCTTTTACTATTTCATCCGCTGATATACCTGTTACTGGAGCGATAATCTCTCCCAGAGTCTTCTTTAAATCTTCTTTTTCAATTTCAGGCACCCCCTGAAATCTGAGAGTCATGTTAGCTTTTTCCATTTGAAGCTGTAACAAACGAGTTTCCTGAAGTTTTTGTGTTGTTTCCACATCCGTCACTCTTTTCTTCATCTTCTTATTTGCGATATCCATCTCTGTAATTTTCACAGTTGCATGCTCCAGTTTCTTCTCCGTTTCTACCAGCTGGCGCTGCTGCAGAGTGAAGTTTTGGTTTAGTGTGGCCAATTGCTGGTTAATACCACCGAGTTGCTCCATTACTGGCTTCAACATATCCGCTAGCAACTTCATGACGTCTGCTCCCTCTTCTGGTCTTGGGCTCTGACTGCCTGGTTTCAGTTTTAACTTTCCTCAGGAAGCCACCATATTCCACTTTGTTTACACTTCCAAACCGCTATGCCAGGACTCGAAAGACTCGTCATTTCACTATCGCTACTCAAGTAAGTAGAAAAAACTCGCTGTTTATTTCTCCCCTTCCCCCTTCGCTACATTAGTCCATTCATGCGCTTAGGAGGCGTCCCTCCTTACGCTCCGCTTTTCCCACGGAGGGGGGTGTACTCCGTTTTAGTAAAATAGTCCGTTTATTTCGAACTCACGTTCATTGTTGGTCATATCTTGACCCCGCTCTCTTCATACGCTATTCCGCTCGATCTCCTGCGCTTGTCCCGGTTAGATTGGCTTGTACCCTAAGGTCACCCATCGGCTGGGCCATCGGGGCGGAGGGAAGCCTCTATTCTCCGGCATTAAACCATCGAAGAGGCTAACCTCAAAAGCTCCCTGGCCTGGAACCCTTCACAAGGGCTCCGTGGGGGTGCCACTTGAGGTGGAACCCCTCCAAGCCGAAGGTGTGCTAGTCGCCTCCTTGAGCATCGAGGAGAGCGCCTGCCATCGCCGATCCACCCACTGGAATTCTCACTTCTGTTATGTTCTTAACCAATTGAGTCGAAAGCTAGACAGATTATTGAGCGATTCCTTGATTTGTTCTGCGCTTATTCATTGAAGCATCCATTACTACCAACAGAACATGGTGCATTCATTTTCAACAATTGCATCAAGAGTATAAATCATATTATAACAAAATATCTAGGGTAGCTATGTCAGATAAGATCTCTCTTTTCTTGTTTGAAATTTGCTGTTTTCTGTTGTAAATTGTTTATTTTATTGTAATTTATTGTTTTTAAATCATATGATATTGTTTTAACCTGGCACTTGTGCCCTGTAAGCCGCCCTGAGCCTTCGGGGTAGGGCGGGGTATAAATTTAAATATAAATAAATAAATAAATAAATATTCCAGTTTCCCCACTCTGGCATGGAAGCTCGCAGGCTGACCTCAAGCCAGTCACACGCTCCCAGCCTCACAGGGTTGTTGTGAGGATAAAATGGGAGAACAGTGTAGGCCACTTTGGATCCCTGTTGGAGAGGAAGGCAGAGTGTTGCTTGTCTGATGAAGGGAGTGTTGATTCTCGACAGGCCATACCCCCAAAACCTCACTGGTCTCTTTAGGTGCTACTGGGCTGTTACCGTGCTTCCCTTAAGATATGCATGAAATAGGGAAATCCAGTTTGAGAGCCAGTGTGGTGTAGTGGTTAAGAGCACGGACTCTAATCTGAGAGAACCGGGTTTGATTCCCCACTTCTCCACATGCAGTTGCTGGTGTGACCTTGGGTCAGTCACAAGTTCTCTCAGAGCTGTTCTCTCACGGGCAGTCCTCAAAAGAGCTCTCTCAGCCCCACCTGCCTCATAGGGTGTCTGTTGTGGGGAGAGGAAGGGAAAGGAGATTGTAAGCCACTCTGAGACTCTTTCGGGTAGTGAAGGGCAGGGTGTAAATCCAATCTCCTCTTCTCAACATCTTCTTCTTCTTCTTCTTTTAAATGGAGATGCTGGGGATGGAACCTGGGGCCCTCTGCAAGCCAAGCAGATGCTCTGCCACTGAGCCCTTTATTCCCTCTCCTGTCGTCTCCCTTCTGTCTCACTGACCTGATTCTGATGTTCCTCTGGCCAGAAGCCAAGCACTGGATTTTGTTGATTGTTTCCGGAAGAGCAGGCTTTACCTGGGCCTTGATGAATGCCCCGAAACCGACAATCTGACTGATTTTACGTTTTGTCTTTCTTTAAGACGGGGAAGTCTCGAAGAAAGGGGACAGATGGAGAGACCTCTTCAGCTGGAACAAGCCGTAACTTTTTTTCTCCCACTCCTTCACAGTCAAACAAGAACTCCAATAAATCCTAAACGTTGTCTATAGATTTAGAGACCGGGTAGGGTTCGGTAATGTGAAAGAAATTCATGTTCTTGCCAAGCCGATTAGTCACGCCTGCTGGAAGTCTCTCTTCTCCAGTCACTGTCTTGATGCTCTTTGCAACACTTGAGAGTCTTGTTCCTATGCCCGCTGTGTTTGTGTGCGTTTTAAATTCCGTCCCGTTTTTGCCCATTTTGGTGACACTTCTTCATTTGCTTCCCCCCCACCCCAAGAGCTGCTGTAGCCATGGATAGCTGGATAGAATTTTGTTTTTAATAAATTAGTAAATAAATGTTGTAAAGCAGCTGCAGTGGCTCAAGTGGTTAAGACCCTGAACTGCAGGCTGTGGAAGGTCGGTAGCTCAGCAGTTCGAGACCCGAGTTGCCGCATGACAGAATGAGCTCCCGTCTCTAGTTCCAGCTCCTGCCAACCTAGCAGTTCGAAAGCAAGAAATTACAAGTAGATAAATAGGTACCACTTCAGTGGGAAGGTAACAGCATTCTGTGCGCCTTGGTGTTTAGTCATACCGGCCACATGACCATGGAAATGTCTTCGGACAGCGCTGGCTCTTCGGCTTAGAAACGGAGATGAGCACCGCAACCCTAGAGTCGGATTCGACTGGCTTTCGAGCAAGGGAACCTTTACCTTTACCTTTAAATAAATATTGTAAGCTCTGTGTCCTCTATATGCTTTTTATGGTGCAGAACTGATGTTTTGTTTGTTTGCTTGCTTCATTTATACCTCATCTTTCTCCCCAATGGAGATCCAAAGTAGCTTGCACATCATTCTCCTTTCCTCCGGTTTATCCCCACAGTGACCCTGTGAGGTAGGTTAAGAACAGAAGAGCCCTGCTGGATCAGACATCTGGTCCACCATCATACAGTGGCCAACCACTTTCTCTGGAGGGCCAACGGGAGGGCACAGAGGCCGAGGCTTTCCCCTGATAAGAACATCAAAAGAGACTTGTTGGATCAGAACAATAGTCCATCTAGTCCAGCATCCCATCTCCCACAGTGGCCAACCAGTTCCCCTGGAGGGCCAACAACAGGGTAGAGAGGCCAAGACCTTCCCCAATAAGAACATCAGAAGAGCCCTGCTGGATCAGACCTGTGGTCCACCTAGTCCAGCATCCTATCTCCTCAGGTCAGCCAACAATAGGGCATAGAGGTTGAGGCCTTCCCCTGATGTTGCCTCCTGGCATAGGGATTTAGAAGCTTAGTGCCTCCGAATGTGGAGGTTCTCCTCAGTCACCATGGCTAGTAGCCATTGATAGACTCATCTTCCATGAATCAATTTCATCCCCTTTTAAAACTGTTTTATTCCTGTGGTCATCACTACATCCTCTGACAGTGAATCCCACATTTTAATCAATCTCTGTGTAAAGTAGCATTTCTTTTTGCCCGTCCTGAACCTCCAGCCCATCAGCTGAGAGTCAGTTTGGTGTAGAGCTTAGGAGCACGGATTCTAATATGGGAGAGCCGAGTTTGATTCCCCACTCCTCCACGTGCAGCTGCTGGCATGACCTTGGGTCAGTCACAAGTTCTTTCAGAGCTGTTCTCTCAAGAGCAGTCCTCGAAAGAGCTGTCTCAGCCCCACCTACCTCAGAGGGTGTCTGTTGTGTAAGATGCTCTGAGACTCCTTCAGTTAGTGAAGGGCAGGGTATAAATCCAATCTCCTCCTCTTCCTCCTCCTCCTCTCCTTCTTCTTCCTCCTCCTCCTCCTCCTCCTCCTCCCTCGGGTTCTAGTATTTTGGGAGAGGGAGAAAAAGTTCTCTTTGTCAACTGCCTTTCCGGCCTCATCAGGGCCACTGAGGCGGCTGACCAATGAAAAAAACCACATTATAAAAAAACTTGTCTTAGAAACCATCAGAGCCAGACAAAAACACATCCTTAGAAGAATTGAAATGAAACTAAAGTGCACAGACTGATACTATCATGAAATTAGTCGGAGACCATCTTGTTTTCATGGAGCACTTTATTCTTGTCTTTGTTGTTATTTAATGGTTTTATTGTTTTATCTTGTTTTTATGCATGGGCTTGTTCCCTCTTGTAGGCCGCCCTGAGTCCGTTTGCGGGGAGGGCGGGGTAAAAATATTTTAAAAATAAATTTAAAATACAAAAATATAAAATTGATACTAGAAGATGGAGCAGGGAGGCGGGAGCACTGAGGGAACACCAGACAAAACAAGTCTTTACCCGCTGGCGGAAGACAGATAGGTGAGTCTCTCTGGGGAGAGAGTGCCGGGGTTTTGGTGCCACGACAGAGAAGGTCCTGTCCTGGGCTGCCGCCTACCTAATCTGAGAAATTGGTGGCACCCAAAGCAGGGCCTAGGACAGGGGTCCCCAACCTTTTTGATCCTGTGGGATTCTGGTATGCTTAGCCAAAAATAAAATAAAATGGCTCCCATAGCAGCTGGAGCCAACCACAAAATGGCTGCCACTGAAGGCGGAGCCAACTACTGAACATCAGGGAGTGAAGTTATATGTAGCTTTAATAGTAGCTCCTCAGCATTTCAGGCGGAAGATCTGTTTGATAGGATGCCTTTTTCATCTGTACAGCCAATGAGAAGCCCCGACTGGGCAAAAAGTCTTCCCTGGCCCCGCCCACTTCCTAAAACTATTTGGTGGGCACCAGAAAAAGCATTGACTGGCGCCATAGCACCCACGGGCACCACGTTCGTACCCCTGGCCTAAGATGTGTTTAAGTGGTTGGGTAGGTTCATAAGAGCCAGTTTGGTGCAGTGGTTAAGTGTGTGGGCTCTAGTCTGGGAGAACTGGGTTTGATTCCCCACTCCTCCACTTGCACCTGCTGGATGACCTTGGGCAAGCCTTAGTTCTGTCAGAGCTGTTCTTGAAAGAGCAGTCCTCGAAAGAGCTCTCTCAGCCCCAACTCCCTCAAAGGGTGTCTGTTGTGGGGAGGGGAAGGAAAAGGAGTCTGTAAGCCGCTCCGAGACTCCTTTGGGTAGTGAAGGGCGGGGTATAAATCCAACCTCCTCCTCCTCCTCCTCCTCCTCCTCTTGAGAGCCAGTTTGGTGTAGTGGTTAAGTGCGCGGACTCTAATCTGGGAGAACCGGGTTT